>NC_092577.1:36860959-37194397 GCF_037975245.1 Apostichopus japonicus
TAAATTGACCAGCCTGAGACGTTTCTTTAAAATCGAATAATAGTTAGAATCATTATTATAAAAGTGGTATCGAAATACAACGCTTTCTTCATTCCAACTTTACTGAAACCCTTGAAGTGCTTTGGTGAGAATTTGTCCACAATAGTTATATTACTCCAATGACACCTATTCCCTCCATACCCCCCCCCCCCATCCCACCCCTGCAATTACTCTTCTTTTATTAACTCTGATCGTATACAAGTAAAGAACACCATTTTGTCTTCCATATTTTGATGTTTAGCTGGGTTGCCACGCGCCTACCGCAATTGCACATTTTACCAGCGTCTCGGTGGTTTATGGTCGGCCGGTGCAGAAGTAACTGACTGCGGTTTACCGAGGAACAACGTTACTCTTCAGGAACTGAAAGACGTAAGTTCATCACAGCGACATCCTGTGTAGGACTGTAACTTTGGTGTGATAAGGGGGAGGAGGAGTGGGGGGCGGATGATGATGATGATGATGATGATGATGATGATGATGATGATGATGATGATGATGATGATGATGATGATGATGATGATGATGATGATGATGATGATGGTGGTGATGATGATGATGATGATGATGATGATGATGATGATGATGATGATGATGATGATGATGATGATGATGATGATGATGATGATGATGATGATGATGATGATGATGATGATGATGATGATGATGATGATGATGATGATGATGATGATGATGATGATGATGATGATGATGATGATGATGATGATTTTATTTTTTCCTATTATTAATAGTATCCCGTTGACGAGTTTACGGCAGAGGACGTGGCGCTGTCACTAAGTGACATAGTGAGCAGACTAAATGTGACACGTCTCGACGACACTGACGTCATTCTGATAGCAGATATTATTGACGAGATTGTAGAGACTAGAGTTCCCTCCCAGAATGTGAGTATTAATTCAGCATTATAGTCTGCCTCTCTCTTCCATATGGTTTCCTTCTCTGCTATTTTGTTCCACAACATCCTGCAAAATTCAAATTTTCTCTTGTATTTTGCAGATTTTAGAGTCAATTTTGGCGACCGTAGAAATGGTTTATCTAACAGAAAATGAAATATCAATCGCCGGTGAGAAAAGTCAAGTATCAACAAGAATCACCCTTGCATTAGAACAGCAGGTTACTACATTAAGTAAATCTGGGATGGAACTCACCATTGAGACTGAGAGTATAGTGGTAAGGACGGCTACCGTTGAGAATTCTAGCGCCTCCATTGGGAAAACAGCCTTTGAGATTAAACCCGTACATCACTCTGCTTCGATGCCAGGCAGTTCAGCAGGAATACCTACCGTGAAGCTCCCACTGGAAGAGATACATAGGACCGTGAATGCTAGCTTGAGTGAGCCCACTTAAATTTATGTCACCGATAGGCCTATATTTAGCTGTAGCAGGTGGGAGGGGGGAGGGGGGGGGCTTCGAGGGGAGTAGAATATGTGACTTTCATTGAGAGGGAAAAACCACAAAGTTACTTCGAACAATCTGAAAAATGGATACCCTTTGGATTGCATGCTACAAATTCCATTCTTAGAATGAATACCATTTTTGTACATTACTTGAGTGGTTTTTTCACCCTATCGTTCATGTTTCATGTTTCTGTCCTATTTTTTCTGTTGTTTATGTTGTCTAGGCTGGTTGCCCTAAGTTGTAAGTATTATCTGCAAAGAATAATATTCTAGCAATTTCCATAGCTACTGCAGAGAAACAATAATAGTTCAACGTAATAATCACGTGATTGTGGTTCTGGACTACATCACAGCATGTCTTTGGTTTCGTGTAAGCACATCTGTTATGTTAGCCGTTATGTTATAATTAGTAGATGTGTGTGTGTGTGTATATATGTTTTGTATTTGATAAGAGATGTACCAATGGCACTGTACTGTCATTCGAGGAAAAACAACATTTAAAGAAGAATTTCCCTTTCTTTCTTTCATTTGTGAAGCTGATCCAATCGAAGCTCTCCATCTTGGATTCATTTATTACGAAAACCCAGTTCTATTCGTACAAGCGGAAATAGGTGCACGTTCACGCAATCCTTTGCTCAAAGGGAACGTTACTGGAGGGATCATATCGGCTTCCGTAGGTGATCTGACCATTCAAGGCCTCCGTCAATCGGTTGAGATAGTTTTTCCTTTGGTAAGTAGATTTTACTTCACTTGTGTTTAAGCTTCCAAGTTCCCACGTCAACCTCTTGTCTTTTATAGAAATCAGTGAGTTATCAGTGAGTTATCAGTGAGTTATCAGCGATTGTCAACCAAGCGATCATTTAATCTTTAAGTTTATGAAACATGATCGATATATCATATGATCAATGTCCATTAATGAAACAAGATCTTTGCTTCTCTGCAGTTATATATAACTTAACTTTAAAACATGACTTGGTATATATTTATAGGGATTAAGATATATAAGTTAACCGATTAATTGACGATTCGTAAATTTATTAATTTATTTAATTCATTTCTTATAATTTGATTTACAGAATTCCAGCGAAAACCTGTCTAGCTTACCCGCTCAATGTGTTTTCTGGGATTTCAACTTAGGAGCTAATGGCGGAGGCTGGTCCAATAAAGGTTGCTGGTTGGTCGAACAGACAAATGAATTCATCGTTTGTCATAGCGACCATTTGACTCACTTTGCTGTTCTTATGGTAACTATATGCTATATATATATATATATATATATATATATATATATATATATATATTGTTTACTTCAGTAATCCCTTGCAAGTGATTGCTTACCTAAATTGGTGTAAATTTTCTGCATCTTTAGGTGAAAGCCAAACTCTCATAGCATTTTGTATGACGAGATGTGGTTATTTCAAATGTTCTGATATTCTGGGAGTACTTCCGGTATCAGCAGGATGAATGATGTCATCCTGCAGGTGATTGACCTGAAAGTCTCTTGTTCTTCTGTCAAAGATATGAATCATCTATCCACATAAGAAAGCATGAATCTATACAAGATCAATTTACTGCCATGTTTTTGTTATGTACTATGATGAAAACAGCAAACAGTACAAATTTGAAATATTTAGGGTTTTCTTCCTCAAATCAAAGTCGATATGTCCCACTGCCCTTAGCAGTTTATGACCCCCCCCTTCCCCACCCCTCGTAGATGTCATTATCGCGTATTTCACAATATACATAAATCCTATATCGTTGCATATTCACATCTTCACAAGTTAATGTTATTCCAACTTAATCTAGTATGCGACAGTTTTTTAAACTGTCCAATGTTGTGTGATTTTTCACTAATTATTTTATATTTCCATTTCCAGGATTTCACCGGACATGGAGGAGAATCAGCAGCTTTGGACATTTTAACTAAAATTGGATGTGTCCTCTCCATAGCTGGATTGTTAATCACAATAATAACCTTTGTAGCCTTTAGGTGAGGAACAAGCTAGAAACTAACCGATTGACAAGAAAACAGAATATCAGTTGATAAATCTATCATGAGATGTAAACAAACTGTTATTCTATAATAACTACTTTCGAATTTGTGTGTAAGGTTGTTAAATGTGATTTTCAAACTGAAAATCTTTAAAGTACATTTAACTTCCAACAATATTTTGCACCGGACTACTTGTCGGTTTTATCTATACACTCACATTGAAACTCATCATAACTATCTTCTTCTTCTGTTTCTCTTTCTCTCTTCAGAACATTACGTAATAGTCGGCACAGACAAATCTTGATTAATCACTGTATATCCCTACTTTTACTCTACATCGTATTTCTCGCCGGCATTGATTCGAATATTAGTTTCGTTTGCATGGCGTCCGCCATTTTGTTACACTACTTCATGCTGACGACCATGTTCTGGATGGCGGTGGAAGCACATAATATGTATATGTACCTCGTGAAGGTATTCCAAAGAGACGTTCGTCGATTTATTCTCAAAGCTTCGATTTTAGCTTGGGGTGAGTAGTAATATCTTTAGCCACGTAACTAATGATATGCTGATACACACATTTATAACGATTCATTGTTTGTGCTTTGCGCAGTTCAGGAGCATTCCTCCCATTTTGGAGGCATGCCCACCACCTCCCCCCGCCCCCAGTCCTTACCCTTTACCACCTTAGCGAATGTTGTTTATCTTAAATAATGTTCTGTCTCAATAAAACACATCTTCTGTCAGTTGCAATACCAGATATCATATGAAAACGCGATTTGAATTATTAGATATCTAAATACGAATCTCGCTTGTCATTTCTTCTATACAGCCAACTCCTTTTGGTTTCGATTTTCATATAGTTGAAGGAGTACATGATAACCGTTAACTTTGGTCTTGAAGCAGAGAGCTGTGATGCTAATGAATTCATTAATAACAAAATTATGATTCCTCACAATTTGAACCCAATTATTTACATATAGTTGAAGGAGTACATGATAACCGTTAACTTTGCTCTTGAAGCAGAGAGCTGTGATGCTAATGAATTCATTAATAACAAAATTATGATTCCTCACAATTTGAACCCAATTATTTACATATAGTTGAAGGAGTACATGATAACCGTTAACTTTGCTCTTGAAGCAGAGAGCTGTGATGCTAATGAATTCATTAATAACAAAATTATGATTCCTCACAATTTGAACCCAATTATTTACATATAGTTGAAGGAGTACATGATAACCGTTAACTTTGCTTTTGAAGCAGAGAGCTGTGATGCTAATAAATATATTAATAACAAAATTATGATTCCTCACAATTTGCACCCAATTATTTACATATAAAAGCAAATAAAATAATCTCACATAGTATGAATACACGACTTTTGTTTTCTGTAAGGCTGACAGACCAGTTTACGTACGTTTAGGAGTCAACCCAATTTATAGAATTCTCCCAAATACGGCAGAGTCAGGAATGACGTAATGAAAAAGACGAATAATTCAATATTCATCCATGACATGTTTGCTTCAAGTTCCCTTAACGTCCCAATATATGATGTCATAAAACATTTTTAAAACTATTTTCCTTCGTTTCTTTTTCAATACAGGAGTTCCACTTTTGATAACAACAGCCTCTGTTTTGTCATCCTATGAACAGTATAAAAGTGAAGAATAGTGAGTATCTTGTTACGCATAATTAATGTACTCTGCGGTAAGAAGGATTGTTACTCTCGCAATATTTCAGAATTAAACATTCTAATTTAACATGTTTGTTTTCGTAACTTCGTAGGGTTTAAAATAGCAAAAAAGAAAACCGACAAGGAAATTATAAACAATGAAAAAGTGAAAAGAAATTTCGGTTCGAACGTATAGGTCTTTGTATGGTCCCTCAACTCACTGGTTAGAACTTCATGCGTATAGGTGTTATTTATTAATCGCCAAGTTACTTTCATGTGATTAACAAATTGATGAGGGTATCTTCCTTTGAAAAATTTATTATGTTATGGTAGGAAATATTCTCTTGATTTCTGATAGATCTCTAGATAGCCTGATAAATTATCTTTTTTCGCATTCATATATTGACAGCTGTTTTCCGAATCCTGGTATCAACCTCTACCTCTCTCTTCTGCTACCGATTTGCCTTGTCATGGTTCATAACTTCGTCATCTTCTCCATGGTCGTATGCCGTCTGGTTTTTACTGACGTGGCGGGTAAAGCTGTTACACAATCTCGAAAGCAGCAATTGGTTACTAGGCTACAAAATGCAATGTGTATGTCGGTATTGATGGGACTTTCATGGTCTTTGGGGTTACTTGTTGTGGCACATCCAACTTTCATATTTCAGCTTCTCTTCTGCATTGTCAACTCTCTCCAAGGTAAATTTATCATTATTAAAGTTTTTCAATGGCACAAAATTTAGACTTGCAATTTCATACTCCAAGAAAATTGGGGACAAATGAGTGCTAGTTGTGTTTTATAGCCTTTTCACGTTACAAGATGTTCAACGCCTAAATATAACTAAATCTGTTGGAGGCTGCTTTAACAACGATGACGATAACGTTAGCTCCTCAGTGTAGGCCTACATATAAACGTTCATTCATTCTATGTTTCTGTGTATTGATTCTCAAATCTCAAATCTGTTCTTTAACTTCATAATCGACCTAAAATCGATAATCAATCAATATCCAACCTTTTATCTCGTTACCATTTTTGTTTTCACTTTTCTGTAGGTTTGGCAGTATTCATTCTCTTCTGTGTTCGAGTCAGTGACGTAAGGACCGCTTATAAAACCTGTATGCCTTGGTTAGACGTTGAACTCAATATACGTGGACAAAGTTACAAGGTACAAGAGCGATCCATCCACCATAACAGAGGGCGCTATTTGAATGGAGATGATCCACTCTGGTTGGTCAATTCGGATAAGGTTGTAAATGCACTAAGTTGGCCGTCGGATACCCCTGGACTAGAAGGATACATGCATTTACAATTTGAGAGGCAGCTCAGCTCAAACACGGACACAACAAGAGTCTCGTCAAATTCGTTTTCCTTTCAGAGATCAAATTCGAGGTTTTCACGAACCTGAAACACTATCAAATGATGAATTTCTCTTTGAAGGACTTCGGGCTTATGCCCTACATAACATCAGCATCATACATGGAAGGCAGTTATTCTTCGCCGCTGAGCAGTCACATGTGAATGTGGTAGATGCCAAATGGCGTAGGGTTATAACTTACCCCTTCACGTCGGATGTCCATCCAATTTACAGTTTCAGCTCAAACTTAAGTATTTCAAAGTTTGATTTCTGTTGGATGTGTAAGACCCATTTCATTTTGGTCGGTCAGGAATCAACTCCACGATTTATAACCTGTCATACCAACGCCCTATCCACTCCACCATAATCCTGGTCATTGTTGTATAACTAACAAGAGATGAATAGTGTTCAGAGGACCAAGGAAGTGAATATCAGCGCCGATAGTAGAACGCTGGTCATTGTTGTATAACTAACAAGAGATGAATAGTGTTCAGAGGACCAAGGAAGTGAATATCAGCGCCGATAGTAGAACGCTGGTCATTGTTGTATAACTAATAAGAGATGAATAGTGTTCAGAGGACCAAGGAAGTGAATATGAGCGCCGATAGTAGAACGCTGGTCATTGTTGTATAACTAATAAGAGATGAATAGTGTTCAGAGGACCAAGGAAGTGAATATGAGCGCCGATAGTAGAACGCTGGTCATTGGTGATGAATAGTGATCAGAGGACCAAGGAAGTGAATATGAGCGCCGATAGTAGAACGCTGGTCATTGTTGTATAACTAATAAGAGATGAATAGTGTTCAGAGGACCAAGGAAGTGAATATCAGCGCCGATAGTAGAACGCTGGTCATTGGTGATGAATAGTGATCAGAGGACCAAGGAAGTGAATATGAGCGCCGATAGTAGAACGCTGGTCATCGGTGTATAACTAATAAGAGATGAATAGTGATCAGAGGACCAAGGAAGTGAATATGAGCGCCGATAGTAGAACGCTGGTCATTGTTGTATAACTAATAAGAGATGAATAGTGTTCAGAGGACCAAGGAAGTGAATATGAGCGCCGATAGTAGAACGCTGGTCATTGGTGATGAATAGTGATCAGAGGACCAAGGAAGTGAATATCAGCGCCGATAGTAGAACACAGGTTGATAATCAGTGTCGCGATTTCAATCATTAGATTAGCTTCGCAGAGCGCATGATCTCTGTGAACCCCTTGTACGCACACAACATATACAGCGATGCCCTCATAATTGGACATTCTGAACTGTGGAAGGATTGACGTCATTCATCCTTTGGTGGGCGAAACAAAGGATTAAGCAGCTGATCAGTTACCACCTGTTCTATATCTAAGTTATATATTATTTGTCATTTTGTTAATCTCTGGATTGCTATTGAAATGTACCATGTAAATGTCTCGTTTACCTCACTGAGGTGAAGTGGAGAAAATAAACTGAAACTGCAACAAACTGAGTACGTTTGAAGGTTGTGCAGCAATCAGATGCATTATAATATCAATCTGTTTTGCGCTTTCCAATTTTATAAGCCGTTTATATCCAAACATGCATATATGCCAGGTGAAGTCCAGGACTGGCGGCGGAAGAATGTTCACCATAAGAGGATCAATGAGGTGCAAAAAAGCCGAAGGGCAGTGGGACAAGTGTATACTCTAATTTGATGTCCTGTCAAAGTTCATCCTCTATGCATTCTTTACCACAAAATCCAGTCTTTAAATGTTATCCAAAAAAATACGAGTTCCATTACATTTTTATGTAATTTTCAATAAAACGGTATAATTGCAGCTCTTAGCCATACATGCAAAGAATTATCATCTCTTGCTTGTTTTACGGGCAAACAGATGTACTACATTCCTTTCAGGATGTCGTTTCGAGCAAGTTCTCGCAGTGGGCTAAACACCTTGGCGATTATCCGACAAGCCTCAATGACCTTAGAGTGACCTTAGAATGACCTTAGAGGGGTAACTCGCGTTTCGGAGTTGAATGTGTGACATTGTGAGACTTTGGGTAGTTTCCGCATTATGAACTACTTGGATATCTTCCGGAAACGGTAATGAGAACACTTAAAAAACTAATGAGAATAAAATAATCTTTAAACCTCGCGTAGAATCAGATTGAGATGGGAAGCAGAAACTGAAGATGCATGTTCTCGTTTTCAGTTGAATTTACTCTTAATTGGAATTATTTTCTGTATTGTTGATTTTGTAGAGGAAGAATAAATCGTGTGTTCTATACTCATATCTCTATTTTTATGTTTCGGTATTGTCTGAGTGTACCTCGCGCTACATCCCCATTTAGTCTACAAGAGTATACCCATATATGAAGAACCGAGACAAAACAGGACAATGGATTAAATCATTTTTAACATTAAATTCATTTCTTAATGCCATTGTAACTGACTGAGAGGATGACTTTGAGAGCATTAATTTATGTTTTGTTGTAGGCTGCTTTCAATCTTGTGTAATGAGCTATTTAATTGCTATGGTTCATCAATTCAAGTGACTCGACTATGTAGTTTAAGTACTGTACAGACAGTTAAGTCAGTTAATCAGATGCAACACAAAACGCAATCGTAAAACAACGTAAGACTTTAATGGCTTCAAAAGACATGTTTACGATGCCTTAAAAATGTATCCGGGACAAATGGAGTTGATTGTCATCTAAAATATGCTCTACTGTCTATGTGAAGTTCAAAGAGAATAAGTTGGTTATAAAGAGTTGATAAAACAATGGATTACCGTTAATAATTAATCCTGCACCGAGGAGCTGACGTCATTAGCTCTTGAGGCTTAAAGTAGCATTCCAGAAATTGAGCATAAAAGTTGAATAACTTGAAACCAGAATGCCTGTAGAAACATTAGTAGTACTCATTTGTGTTTGCTTGACAATAAAAAAGTAAGACTAAAGTTCTGCCCAAAGTAATCCTTTCGTTTTTTCTGTTTAACGCATTATGCTTGTACTTTGTATTAAGTAATAGATGCCCACGTGGAATGATATATAGTATATACTAATTCTATAGCAGTTTGTTATCAGTTAATTTAATTTAATTCATTTATGTCTATGACTAACGCCTTATGCTTGTACTTATGTATTAAGTAATAAATGCCCAAGTAGTATGATATATAGTATATACTAATTCTATAGCAGTTTGTTATCAGTTAATTCATTTATGTCTATGACTAACGCCTTATGCTTGTACTTATGTATAGTATTAAGTAATAGATGCCCACGTAGAATGCTATGATATTAATTCCATAATAATTTGTTATGAGCAAATTTTACTTAATTCATGTATGAGTATAATGTAAATGGCATGATGATTTGTTATTATGATGACGTAATATATTTGATCCCATTTGAAAACAAATCGCCTTTCATCGTACAAGATTTTATTGATTTATTTTCAATTGTTAATAAGGCCAAAAAAAGGCTTCAAATTCCGAGGAACTCCACTTCAAAGTCGACGGAAATCCATCTTTGAGCTCTAAGAATCCGTATCAGCAACGTGAAAGAAATTTCCGATTTTGTTTTCTTGAATATTTTGTAAGGCTATACCCTTATCCTTTTTTTAAATATATTTTGGGCAAACTCGCGACTTTTTCTATACCTCCCAAAATTATGAAAATAGAGTACATTGATCTTCTAGTTAAAAATCACACATAATTATGTTCTGATTCGTACCCATTTGAAAGCAAATGGACTTTCTAGGAAGCGATTTTATTAATTTATTTTTAATTGTTAATAAAGCCAAAAAGAGGCTTCAAATTCCGAGGAACTCCACTTTAAAGTCGACGAAAATCCATCTTTGAGCTCTAAGAATCCAAATCAGCATAGCGAAAGAAATTGGGGAAAAATTGTAATGCTATATATATGTACCCTTATCATTTTTTTCCAAAATGCGACTTTTTCTGTATCTCCCAAAGTCATGTAAATGGAGTAGAGCGATCTTGTTCAGTGTAGGGTTCATGCAGTCATATTAGTTTATAAATGGTGTTGCCAGGTAGCTAAAAACAAGAGTGTTGAAATCATCGGTTGTTGTGTGCAATGAGATATATGCAACTCTGTAGATTGCCATCTTGTTAGTCTAGTTGAATTCTTAATACGTGGTAGCTTGCTTCAGTTATATGTCATGTTGTACCCACAAAGCAAGGAATTACAATAGTCAATCTACTTACTTTTAATGAATGCATGAACAAGCTGTTCTAGATGTTCTACTGTTCAAGATAATTTTATTACTTAACATATACATCACGGCTAGCATTAAGGTCAAGAGGAGCGATGCAATTTTCTTAAGGTGGAATTTGCCTTGCACTTTCATTGAAGTAGCGGGCCACCGAGACAAATTTTCAGCTTTCAAAACGGCAACAAATGTCATTTTAAGAACTTGGGAGGGCAAGGCTTATTTTAAATTGTAAAAAAAAAAAACGTGCAGGAATGATACGTGACAGGAACGGTTCCTTTACACATTGTGATGGATCTGAAACCCGTAGGTCAACATCCTTAAGAAAACGTGCAGGGATGATACTAAACAGGTACGGTTCGTTTGTATATTGTGATGGATCTAAAACCCGTAGGTCAACATCTTCAATAGTCCTGCAGCTATATTTCATGTCTGGACTCTGGAGTGGATACCGCTCGAGTTTCGGGAATTTTTGATCATTGCTTATAAGGGCACGTCTACTCACCTGATATAAAGGACACTATTTTGAGGGCATTTTAGAAAGCGGTAGAGGCACCAATGGACATTTATTGTTAGACCGTCGATTAATTTCAGCCTTATAAACAAGTAATGCAAAAAATGAGAATGCATATTAACTCAGTCAGAGAAAACACTACAATATGTATTATAACATAGATCTAAGAAAAACAAAGGTACAGATCTAAATCATACCTGAAGAAGAATAAAGATAGAGTGATTCAGAATTGACCATGACAATATAGATGATGTCACATTAAGTGCACAGATAAATCATATAAATCATCTCAGACCCCCAAATATTCTCACCAAGATCTCAGATGAGAACACATAGTCTCAATTAGATCAAATATTGAAATGCACAAAATCTCGCTAAGATCTAAGATGAGATCAGATCAAAGCATGCCATGATTATTAATTAATTTATTTATTGAGATTTTAATTAGTTATTTAAGAAGAGTTCATAAAGATTAACTCTATGCTATGATCACAGCACTGTGTCTGACGGGACTTGGTCCAAACCTTTGTGATCAAAGCTGCCTAAAGTTGTGGTATGGTTTATTTCCATCCTCATATTCCTTCTTTCGTTATTTTGAGTGAGATCCAGATAAAGTCTTTATACACAAAGCAATTTATATTATAGGTAAAATATAGAAAGTATCAAAATACGTGGTAGTGTTCGTTTACAAAAGTATTCTATGGCGACAAAATTAAAGCTCCTACGGTTCCAACTAAAAGTCACACAAATATGGAATACCTAAAGGACACTCCAATTGTACTCTCACTAATACTCCTAGAAGGGACATTGTATGTCTTTTACTCATATTCGTATGTTGCTCTTTTGAAGGGGAAAAATTTCAAGAAATTTTCTTGAAATATGACTTAAGATGATTGGTTATCTATTTACAGGTCCAAGGATTAATCTGAATAATAACAATGACGTGTTTCGTTTTCCATTGATAAAGTTCGAAGTTATTTTTGGGTTGTTATTCTGCATCTGTGTGAAAGTTTTCTCTCAACTAGTGCTACTATCTAACAACAACAACATGGAGTCTCTTTGTCATCCTGTAGTTCGTCACAACAACGTCACTCCATTCGAAACACAACATCCGGTTTGGCAAGTGCATGTATTTTGTTTGATGGCATAAAGGTCAATATAGATCGTTTCTGGTTGTGACCGTTTCATGGAATAGATTGGAGACAATGCCTTTACAAGATTGTCGATATGCGTAACAACACGCTGACAACTATTATTTTACCATCTTGCATCACGTTATACCATTCCGGTGATGTACTGCCTATACTGTTTAATAGCATCCAGCTGCAGGCATGATATCTCCCAATAGATACAGCGGAATTTCCCTCAGTTCCTTCTCTCGTCAAATTACTTTCAAATAAGGGGGCGTAACCATCATATTTTTAAGGTGGGGTATTAATGGATGGGTGGCCCCTCCCCCTTTGAGAAATGCAAAATGGTGCTATATTTTGCAAGTTTTGAATTTTTGGATTGTTGTGTAATAATTTGCCTGCCAGTGGGGGATTAGCCGCTGATGTTGAACTGAATCCCCCTCCCCCACCCCTCCCCCTCACAGAGGTATACGTGGAGTGCTCCCCCTGACGGTGTATGGTAGTGATGAAAGTCGCTATACCACCTTGCACACGTGATAACTCAAAAAGTACGGTAAAACTTGGCTGAACTTTATTCTTGGTATGTAGCGCCCCCTTTTACTCAGTGCACGATTTCTTTGAAACTTGGTGGAGGTTAAGGTCATTTAAGGTCAACACAGATCAAACTCTTAATACCTTGCAAACCTGATAAATCAAAATGTAAAGCTTTAATTCAACTTCATATTTGGTATTTAGATCCATATTGAGGTATATTATCCAATATATATTATCAATTTTAAAGAGCACAAAAGTCCTTATGTTCTTTGTTATGATGAAAGGTCATTAGAGGTCAACATAATTCATTGGCTGATAATCTTGTAAACACAAAAACTCCTAAAGAACTAAGTATGAATGTACCCTTGATGGTTGATGTTTAGGTCCGAATTATTGCAAAAACTCCATATTAATTGATCAGTGGTTGTAAGTAACGGTCAACATTTCACTGAAAGTCTTGAATTTAGTGTATATACTGTTGAATGTTTAGAAACTCTAATCTACTTCGCTTTCTGTTTTTCACATACTTTTATGATTGCTTCGTGATACTCGTTGTTCTTAGAATAGAAGTTTTGTGGTGATGATTGGACCAAGCGAGTGACCTTTCATGATCCCATGTCACAATATTAATAACACGAACAAAAGTTACTATGAGACACCCTGACGAGTGTTTCCATCCAGCGACGTTAACGGTCGAAATATTAATGTGACTTCACTATATTCAACCTTTTGTCGCCCGGACACTGTCTAATTATAGAACATATCACCAAATAGTAAGTGAGAAACTTCATAAATGTTGACCATCCTTTACTTATTTTGTCAAACAGAATTTGACTATTCAGACCATGATGGAGTACATACTTCTAAAATGTTAATAATAATCATAATAATAATACTTAAACTCTCTGATGAAAACTTATCAACATGAATTAAAAGCTGAGTATTTCGAACAGGACATCATTATGCAGAAAGAATTGAAAAGGATTAAAAACGAAGAATGGAAACCTTTGCAGACGTTGAAGAGATTTTTGGAAACCAATATCAAAGTTATAGCGACTCTGTAAAAAAAAACCTGTTAAGTCTTACTTAGATCCAGTAATTTCTCAACAACTATTTTTAAAGAAAAAAAAGTAATTAACAGCATAATTCAAACAATTGAGCCACGCTGTGCTTTTCCTGAAAAAAACAAACAACCAAAACATTACTTCCGGAAAAAGGATTTAGGAAGTTTGTATAACTGTCGTGAATTCTCAGTTGCTATGTGATTAAGGATATGAGTGTTGGCAGGAATTTTGTTTGGTTGAGTGGAAGCTATCAACCAATTATTCCACGACGTCTTCTGTTAGCAAATGGTATCCAGCCAGCAGAGTGAAGGGTTTATTTCACTCAAAGATTCTCCGACGAAGAGTGACTGTTTCTTTATACTCATATCTGTCAAACTCAGTTTAGTAGAACAAATTGCTGGATATGGGAACTGTTGTGTTTTCTAAACGAGAATAGTCAATTTTCAGTGGTTAAGTGAATCTCATGCCGTTAATTACTACAACTGTGTGGTTAAACAGTTACATAGAGTGACCATCTAAGACAGTGGTCGGATTAACATATTCTTACACTAGTGAATTATTCCGGCTGGATTTAACAGAACACTTAAGCTGCAAACATTTCTGCGTCTTTTTGGATCAATATATGTGTATATACATATAACGCGGCAGAGGAATATAGCCGTTCATATTTTTCTCACGCAACATATTCCGACGTTTGTTGAACTGTTACCAATTTACAAATAGTCTGAAGGGTTGATACCTTGAACTTGTTTTAAAGACAATACATTACCTGTGATACGTCTTTATATGTTTAATATACGTTAACGACACGTTTTAAGTCAACGATATAATTAGTCTGGGACATAAATCTCAGTGTATATCTTTTTCAAATTTTAATAACCGATCGTATGGAATAAGTTTTATACTCAGATTTTGGTCTACTTTTTTGGAAGTATTTCTTACCGTCTGGAGTGATTTTGGCAGGATAGAAAGATGACCTCTAAGCTAGAATGGATGGTTTTCCTCTTAATGACAAACTTCATTTACCAATCTTGTAAGTATGACTTAATTCATATTGTCATCTTGTCATAACAAATATCATCCTCTTTCCTATAACATTCAAACGATTCATGAAACTACTTTGTGACGTTTCCGGTCATTAAAGCCGTATGCAACACGTATAGCAATATGCTACACTTAAAGTAGAATGCTGCACTCAAAGCAGTATGTTATACTTAAAGTAGAATGCTATGCTTCAAGCAGTATGCACCACGTATAGCAGTATGCTTTACTTAAAGTAGAATGCTACACTCAAAGCAGAATGCTACACTTAAATCAGTAAGCAACACGTATAGCAGTATGCTACATTTAAAGTAGAATGCTATGCTTCAAGCAGTATGCACCACGTATAGCAGTATGCTACACTTAAAGTAGAATGCTACACTCAAAGCAGAATGCTACACTTAAATCAGTAAGCAACACGTATAGCAGTATGCTACACTTAAAAACGAATGCTATACTTCAAGCAGTATGCAACACGTATAGCAATATGCTACACTTAAAGTAGAATGCTATGCTTCAAGCAGTATGCAACACGTATAGCAATATGCTACACTTAAAGTAGAATGCTATGCTTCAAGCAGTATGCAACACGTATAGCAATATGCTACACTTAAAGTAGAATGCTATGCTTCAAGCAGTATGCAACACGTATAGCAATATGCTACACTTAAAGTAGAATGCTATGCTTCAAGCAGTATGCAACACGTATAGCAATATGCTACACTTAAAGTAGAATGCTGCACTCATAACAGTTTGCTATACTTAAAGTAGAATGCTATACTTGAAGCAGTATGCTATACTTAAAGTAGAATGCTGCACTCATAGCAGTATGATATTCTTAAAGTAGAATGCTATACTTGAAGCAGTATGCAACACGAATAGCAGTATGCTACACTTAAAGTATAATGCTGCACTCAAAGCAGTATGTTATACTTAAAGTAGAATGCTATACTTGAAGCAAACAACTGGCAATTAAAAAAATCGTATTAAACTAAACCAAGCATTAAATTGTATTATTACAAAAGTCCATCAAATTCACAACATGCAGTAGACTAAAGATTTGAGTACAAACTAAGGGCATCAGTATACGGCGATGCCTCTCGGGGCAGCTCAGCCGGGGCATCGAGGATCGTGCTCCCCTTTCACGTATTTATATACAACAACAAAACTCAAAAGAGTTCTCTTTGATCAAAACTCACTTTTCCAGTTTTGTAATTATAATGTACCCTTCGTTTGAAATTATTCAAATACTGGAATTTGTGCTACAGAAAGTACAGCATATTTTGAGGTGATTTTTTGTTTTATTCCTCAAAACCAACGTCACATGTCACATATCCTCTCGTTGTTTGTGCCCTCTCCCCGAGAATGAAGTCGTTTAGTCCACCTATCCTGATGCCTGGTCATAGAATATAAGTACAAAGCTTCGAATATGAGTACTTTATGAGTACATGAAATTTGTTTTGTTCTCTGATTATACGAGTACAAAATCCCGAGTAACGGGTACGGAAAATGAACTCGAGTACCCGAACGGACTCGAATACTACAATATAGCCATGAAGGAACGTTTAAAATTAAGGTTCGCAAAAAAAGAAATATAGCAATACTATACGCAGTTTATATTTGTGCGATAAAATAATTCAGTGTTGACCATTCTATTTCTCCGTTATTGACTTCTACTCTTTGTCAGCCAATACACTTTAATTATGTAGCAAGCAACTAAGGATTCTCAACGATTTCCTGCCGTGCAGGCACTTGTCTATAATATTGTTTTTCATACAAAAATACTGATTTTTTTTTGTTCGCTTGTGTACGTATCCTCACTATTTGCAATAAAAACCAAACCAAGCTATAGGATATATCTGTTCCATTCGAGGTTAGTGCGAAATAGTGAAATCATGCTAAACCTATACGTATAACAAAATTCAGAACGCATAGGTGGTGCTTGTATATTGTGATTATTGTACTTGTATATTATGATTATTGTGCTTGTAAATTGTGTTTATTGTGCTTGTATACTGTGATTATTGTACGTGTTAATTGTGATTATTGTGCTGTATATTCTGATTAATGTGCTTGTAAATTGTGATTATTGTGCTTCTAAATTGTGATTATTGTGCTTGTATATTCTGATCAATGTGCTTGTATATTGTGATTATTATGCTTGTATACTGTGATTTTTGTGCTTGTAAATTATGATTTTTGTGCTTGTATATTCTGATTATTGTGCTTGTATATTGTGATATTGTGCTTGAAAATTGCGATTATTGTGCATGTATATTGTGGTTATTGTGCTTGTATATTGTGATTATTGTGCTTGTATATTGTGATTATTGAGCTTGTGTATTGTGATTATTGTGCTTGTATATTGTGATTATTGTGCTTGTAAATTGTGATTATTTGTGCTTGTATATTGTGAATATTGTGCTTGTATATTGTGATTATTGTGCTTGTATATTGTGATTTTTGTGCTTGTATGTTGTGATTATTATGCGTGTATATTGTGCTTGTATATTTTCGGCAGCACATTAGCTGGATTTGGTTTCCCATTTTCTGATGAAATATATTTCCTTAGGTATTCAGCAACAATAAAGTACCGTACCTAGACCATACTATAGGGTTTTACTCAAACTAATGTGTAGAACTAAAACACGAAAGCCAACATTGCCAATACTGATATACTTTAGCCTATATCGTTTAACTTCGCGTTGTGGACCAATACCTAAATGAAAACGTTTCAAGACTGATAAAATTATCCGCTTAAATTATTAGAAATAGTTTCTTCGGGGGAAAGGTAGCAAATCCATCGGATACCTCTACCTACACCTCATCTACGTCATTGATTAGCCTACCTGTATTTGTTGGTATGTATCTCTTACTGTCTCACATACTCGCCAATGTTGTGACATAGAAACAGAATCTACAAAGTGGAATTGACAGAAATTAATTGTGTTCATGTTACTATAAAGTGCTGTAGATAGCAAAGGTATGCCTAGCATACAAATACATATAGCCTAACCTACAAGTACATAGCTAAGCCTACAAATGCATATAGCCTAACCTACAAATATATAGCCTATCATATAAAACAAATATCTTAGCCTATAGATTGCATATAAGATTCGAGACTGAATTTGTTACCGTTGACTAATAAAGGAGTAAAAGCCTTTTGGCTAAGATCATGTGTAGTATGTTCTGTACTGGTACAAGGTACACATTACCAACGTTTAACCAAGATCATGTGCAGTATCTATTCTCATTGGGAGGGTCTACTACTTCTTTATCACTTAGCGTTTCTCTGTCATCACCGTGGTTACAGCCTCATTGTTACCTGACTGCAGGGATTGAGTGTCCATCAGTTGATCAGTGTTTCGTGGCCAGGCTCTATATTGGGTGACTTTTCTTAAACGTACTGTGGCTTCTAACCTGTTCATTGACTAAATCGATAATGATTCAGTTAACTTCATACCGTCTTTTCTACAACGAATATATGGCCAGAATAATCGACTTTATTTCTCTCCCCGTCCATGCAGCGGCGACCACTGTTAACGAACGAAGGACCCAGTGGCAACAAGGAGGAGTTATTAGCTCTTCGGGCTATCGCAGACACAGTACTACCTACACACAACGAACATCACATATATCTTATTCCACACGGTTTCAATACCCTGGTGCAGCAGGGTTTCCCGTTTTCAGGGATGAAACAAGGGCCACAATTCGATTCCCTCAAAACCTTGGAGAGAGCGAGATGGGTGATATCGGAGGTGAGGAACAGAAGCCTACAGTAAATGAAAAACAAAGTGCATGACTACGCCTATAAACGCATTGCTCATATACACTCCAAAACAAAGTGCATGACTTCAGCTATATAAACGCATTGCTCATATACACTCCAAAACAAAGTGCATGACTTCAGCTATATAAACGCATTGCTCATATACACTCCAAAACAAAGTGCATGACTTCAGCTATAAACGCATTGCTCATATACACTCCAAAACAAAGTGCATGACTTCAGCTATATAAACGCATTGTTCATATACACTCCAAAACAAAGTGCATGACTTCAGCTATATAAACGCATTGCTCATATACACTCATTGTAACATTGTACGCCCTTTATGCGTCCTCTCTGTACCGATTCTACCGGAAGCATTTACTAACTTCTGCTCGAGATACGGAGTGCATGTCCTTTGGTGGAGCTTGTCCATATATATCATGCAAGTATTCCAAGACTGTTATATCGTGTTACCAATAAGCGCTACTGCAGACTCAGAATCAACAAAGGTCATCGTTATAGTCCCAAACTATATGCTAAAAAGACAAATTCTGGTCACCCATATTGGACAACAAGAAAACGTTTTAACGTCACTTCAAAGCATATCACCTCCTTTTGGCATTTTATTGATCATAATTTAACATTCCGAAAATTGTCTGAATAATTGCAGTGTCACGTTTTCCAGAAGCGATTGACAACTTTAAATTAGGTAACTTGGGCCATTGCAAACCTTCAACAAACAGGCCTAGATTAACCTATTAAAGAATGGTCTCTAAGTATAGAACAACTCCCTGATATATACGCCATTCTCAACAGGTCGGGCCCAGTATACAACTACCCCAGCCACTCTTTTAAAATCATAAAATAAATTCTATGTAAATTCATCGCTGTATAGGCCTATATGATTTTTCTGTCTTCTGTTGGTCGGAATCTCTGACCTGATCCACCAATACACATTTTTGTTAAGAAATATATTAATAAACTAAGAAAACAATAAACTTCATCCCATATCCCCTAACCGCCAATTTGACCCTGGACCCCGAACCTGCACAGCACGCTAACCCTCAACCTTTCTCACAAAGCCTGACTCCCCGCCCCTATTTCCCTATAAATGTTATCTCCCTGTTCATATATCAGAACTATGATTACAGGGCGAACCCAGGATTTACAAATGGATGGGGTGTGGTACTGAGGTTGTTGGAACCGAATTCGATGTAATAGGGTCTGAAGGTCCCTGCCAAAGAAAGAGAAATTTTAGTCGTCAATGATGCATTTTGCGGATCATTTTGGCTACAAATTAGGACTATATGTCGTTAGGTCTACATCCAGGCTTGTACTCATCATCGTAATTCATGGATTGCAAACAGGATGGGGGAGGGGGGGGGGGGTATACCTCGAACCCTTGTTCCACGATTCCAATTTCCAGTCAAAGCAGTATTTTGCATGCGTAAGTTGGTCAACAATGCCACAACTGAAGAAAAAGAAAGAAAACAACATTGATCGAATTTTATTGACGTCATTGTATTTGCTGAAAACATGACCTGTCAAGCTCACGATCCACGTTGTCATGGAAATGTTAGCAGCCAATACCTTTAATACATCCATGCTTATACAGGCAAAGAAGAGATCCAGTTAACTTTGATAAAAACCAAGTTTCTTTACCCGATGAAACTTATAAGCTAAGACTATCCCCATTTCTGTCACTTTAAACTAGATACAGTTATAGGTTAAACAGGTAATGAGTAGACACTGTTTTCGTGGAACTGATTGTTTTGTTATTCGGTGGTTGCATGTATCATTAGGGTGTATTTGTTTTATATTCCATATAGCGATGAGAATGTAATAGAACCCTATTGTTTATAATTAAACATAATGACATGGGCTGAGCGTTGTATCTTGTCAACTCAAGTTTCGTTGAATGTTTGTAGGTTGTATAGAGGCTAGCATGTCATGGATAGGGTCATAGCTCGAACAATTCGAAGCTACGCCCAGACACACCATTGTCAGTTCTTATCGTCATGTAATTCTATAGGTCGACTTTCCGTAAACTATGGCGCAAAAATGTTTCAGTGGGTCGCGGGATTATTCGAGACGTCGAGAAAATGTATCTAGCGACTGCAATCTATTCATTTTTTTTTTGTAATGTCAAAGTTCATAGATTTCACTGTTAAACACGGAAGGGTGGTATAAGATATTGCATGTATACGAAGAGTGTAAAGAGGGAGCCGGTGTGATAATTGTCCATGCACGGAGCCACCCAATGAGGTCAATTAATAACATCTATATTATAACAAATTTATGACATAACTATTGACTAGAGGATACCAGTACTAGATAACACATATCTCCAAATTATCGGGTCAGAATTCAATACATGATAAATATGTAATTCTAATATAGGTATTTTTTGTTGGTGGTGGTCATGGTAACGGTGACGGTGTTTGCTGTGTGTTGGTTGTGGGTCGCAATGGCGATAACGGTGGCAATGGTGCTGGTTATGTTGATCATTATGAATTTGCCGGCCATTGTCATAACAATGATGATGGTGTTTGTGGTAATTTGTGGTGGTGGCACTGGCAGTGGTGGATGTGGTGCACGTGGTGGTGACTCTATCCATGACAATGTTGGTGGTGAGGATGATCATGATAAATGTGCCTGCTATTGTCATGATAATAATGATGGTGTTGGTTGTGTTTGGGAGTGGTGGTGTTATCGGTGGATGTGATAGTGACGATATCAGTGACAAGGTTGGTGGTAAATATGATCAAGAGCAATTTAACAGCTATTGTCAAGATGATGATGATGATGATGATGATGATGATGATGATGATGATGATGATGATGATGATGATGATGATGATGATGATGATGATGATGATGATGATGATGATGATGATGATGATGATGATGATGATGATGATGATGATGATGATGATGATGATGATTTTATTTTTTCCTATAATTAATAGTATTCCATTGACGAGTTTACGGCAGAGGACGATGATGATGATGATGATGATGATGATGATGATGATGATGATGATGATGATGATGATGATGATGATGATGATGATGATGATGATGATGATGATGATTTTATTTGTTCCTATAATTGATAGTATTCCGTTGACGAGTTTACGGCAGAGGACGATGATGATGATGATGATGATGATAATGATGATGATGATGATGATGATGATGATGATGATGATGATGATGATGATGATGATGGTGGTGGTGGTGATGATGATGGTGGTGGTGGTGGTGGTGGTGGTGGTGGTGGTGGTGGTGGTGGTGGTGGTGGCGATGGTGGTAGCACCGTCGCGGTGATAACGGTGGCAATGTTGATGGTGTATTTGATCATGACAAGTTTACCTGTTACTGTGAAACGTTATTTAGTCATGTAAAGTTAGTCCATCACCTCATATATTTCGTAATCGTAATATTAGCACATCTTGTCATATTCGTTAGTTCATCGTCATGTATATTGTTAGGTAGCCTATGCAATTTATATAAGCTAAACAGTAAATGTAACTTACGTATACGAAAACACAAAAAAACAAAAGGGAAAAGTTTCGACCTAATTCGATGAATACAATGGAGGCAAAAACAAATGCTATGTAGTCTCCATTTAATGATACAAGCCATGGTAAACTTGTTACCTTGACAACTGGTGTGGCACCGAACTAACTTTCCACAGGGAAATGCTCGAATTTAAACCCTTTTCACGCAATTTGCGGTTTACATAATCACCAATTCCATAGACTTTGTAACATGTATACTTCCCTTAACTACAGTGATTAACCTTATTTGTGGCGATTCATGAATGAAAGCTCTGCAATTTGTATTTACGGGACCGTTACTATGGTAAGATCAATTTGTTCGTCAGGTTAAATCTAAACACCAATGTTGAGTAACTTAAAGCAGCTGGTTACGTTGATATAAACATCTTCCACCTAAATATTTGTACGAAGATATCTCCGCCAATAATTGTCATTGTATACGTATAGGAGTTCTGCCCAAGGACAACGGGAGCAGAAGGGGTGGGTGGGTACGTGTCTTCCCACAATTGTGTGACCTTCTGTTGAATAATTAAGAAGAGCCGTGATCAAGACTTCAATATATGAACATTAAAGAGCGCGTGCGACTGAACTTCGAGTCAGTCATGCAGGGAAATATAATACTGACTTTCATGAAATTGCATAGCTTATCTAATGCAGCGTTTAAGTGGCATTGAAATAGAAATACCCCCCTCACCTTTTGTAAATTGAACAATAACTGGGATAAAGTCTACTAAGCATAACCTTATTAACTTCATTTCTGAGCAAAATCATGTCTCTTTATAACATAATTATTATATAACCCAGTCATATTGCTAAGCCTATATGCATTTATTCTTAGGCAGGTTTTATGACATTGTATCCTTACGTTGTATAGACAGCCAGCCCACTAACAACATCATATTATAATACCAACCGTTGCTATATGCCTGTGAAAGAATTAACCGCCCACTGTGAAGTCCACACTAACCGTGGCAATCAAAATGGGAAAGGGATTAACCGTAACAGTAAATGTCATCTTTTGACGATAACAACCTGTAAAATATTCTACACAGGTTGACAGGAAGAGCCTCCTTGACTCGGAAATCATCGTCGGCCATTAGCGATGACGAATAAGTCATGTGACGGTATATGGTAGCCCATAAAAGACAATGTTTTAGAGATGTCAAGTTCCGATTACTTATTCAAAAATATAGTTGGTCTAGACAAGTTTCTTTCCAAATAATGGATTTTGTTCTTAATTTGGTTCATGTGATACAGAAAATAAATTATTGAAATAAATTTGTTTGTGAGATCAAATTTGCAAAGTCAAATGGAATAATTAATTAGCCGTTGATGGATATTCATACAGAGATTGCCTAAATCTGTCCGGTAGTAACTTCACCACATATAATACTATTCTTGTAACCGTAACACGTTATCTTACAACAGGAAAGTGAATTCATTTTCTAAACTTTTAATTTTATTGTTTTCATTATAAACCATGTTAATTTATTTCCGCAAGATTTCTCGCATCAATATGAATGTAAGCAATAAACTTATCAAGATAACCACACAAACATGATTCATGATTTTAAATGCCATGCGAGTGAGGGGTTGGGGAGAGGGCTGAGGATATTATTATGAAATGTCATGCTGGTGAGAGGGGGGGGAGACGGGATGAGGATATTGTCAAGGAATGCCATGCGGGTGAGGGGGTT
Source organism: Apostichopus japonicus (assembly GCF_037975245.1). NCBI lineage: Eukaryota > Metazoa > Echinodermata > Holothuroidea > Aspidochirotida > Stichopodidae > Apostichopus > Apostichopus japonicus. The sequence goes on from NC_092577.1 coordinate 36,884,952, forward strand.
GGGGAGGGGTGAGGATATTGTCAACAAAGAGGATTTTGTCCGAAAAAGTGGAAACTTGTATTTCCAAATTGCTCGAATATGCTTCCGGTCTATATGATAGAGATAACTGCAAATGAACAACTTCACCAAGTAGCTAAGTTTGATTCCATTTCGGAGGTTTGGGACTTGAGTACTGAGTGAAAGTATTTCTATATCAGGCTAAGTGTTCCTCCACGATGTTTATTTGTAACAATTGAATGTAATATATTGAAGTTCTTAACATGACATAATGATGTCGTTGGTTTAAATTTAAATACTGTTAGCTTTCTACCTTGACGATAAGAATAAAACACGCAAATAGAAATGTTGCATATCCTAGAGGCTCTGTGACATCACTATGACGTCACAGATATACAAAATGAGAGCAACAGACACGAATTATAAACTGCGATACCTCCCAAAACGAAACAAGATTTGCTGAGGCTATTTGGGAGAGTTATTCATCAGAAATACCTCTACCATACACGGTAAAGATGATCCTTGGATTTGTGTCTACTTGAATGATATACTTATCAGTGAAGATATATTAACCAAAATTAATTCACAAACCCTGCGTTAGAACCACTTTCAACTTCTATATTTTCTGTGTCCAACTTTACATCAACCCCTTTTAACTTTTAATTTGTCTTCACTATATTTTATTTCAGCACAAGAAGAAATAATGGAAACTCTGAAAAACTGTAGTAGACCTCCGCAAATAGAGGGCGTCGCTCAGTTTATCCAGATTGGTGAAAAATGGATAGAACTGAACGAAACAGATCAAGAAAGTTTCGAAGTTGGGACTACCGTTTCGTTCCAGTGTCAAAGCCCGGGATTGGAGGTACTTGAAGGAATGCCCGAAAATACTTGTTCATCTGGTGGTCAATGGCCCGAAGTGCCTACCTCTTGTCGTGAGTATAACTTACTATTGTCAAAATAATATTAATAATAATAATAATAAAATAAAAAAAATAAAAAACACAAAATGACGTGTTTGTCTAACGACCACAGGTCGAAATCAGAAGAAGGTAGTCATTTTAACGCTGAGTTTGAGATGGGGAGGAGGATCGCAATTTCTTATCAATTGAATTGACGTGTATACTTTGTAAACACATTTACAATTACTCTGTATACCGATACATTGATAAGTTACTATAGACAGCTACAAGTCAACGAGCAGAGGTCAATCTAAAGACTAGGGAAGGTTCTATGATTAAAAAGTTTAAAATAGAGGGCGTGGCCATGGAGACATTGATGTCGACGCACATATGGAAAGGTGGAGGGGTTGGTTAGGCCCTCCTACATCGTATAATATAAGTTTAAAATGTTGAACGAGCAATGGTATATTTTAAGTCCATAATAAATAAATCTGGGTTATTTAGTCAAACGACGTTGACACACAAGGTTTTACTTACGACTATGCTTTTCTATGGCGGGAGTAAAAGGGGTGTACATTCCTCAGCCCCTGGATTAGAGGCAGATGGCAGCGGGAGAATGGTGTAAGGTACAGCGCAAGGACGGGCGGGTTGAAGGGTGACGATGCAGAAATGATTATGAACAAGAAATGGTTAACAGTTGTTATGTACATAAGATTCAAGATCAATCAGGCAAGCTCTCCGCATTCATGTAGCACGTCAGTTTAACCAGAAAGCAGTTTTAGCAATATTTTCAATATTTTCGCCTCATATAATGTAATATTATAATCTCATATATTTTTTATTTTGTCTGCATTTAGTTGGAGTTGAAGAAAAACTCACCATCACGCCAAACTTACCTCTCAAAGTACAACACGATGGATCTATAACAGTTTTTCTACCTCCTGACCGCAACGTCACAATCACGTGTCAGTTGAGGAGACCTAGAGAACCCGACCTATTGTTCAAGCACATCCAACAAGAGGAAGGGAGGGCTGTAGCTTTTCCAGTGAGAGGTGATTCCATCCACCCTGAAAAATACTTGACTTTGTCACCCGCCAATGAAAGTGATTCCGGAGAATTCGTCTGTACTGATATGGACCGAACTAATAGTCATCCATTAACCATTCAGTTCGAAAGTAAGACAAACCTCGTAGCAATTCAACCAATTCTGGTTATATTATTATTTCTCATTGTTGAAAGTGAATGGAGTACCAAATTGTGAATATTCATTAATTTAAACTGGCTGTCAGGTAAGTCGATCACAATTTGTGGTTAAGAAAATAAAATAGCTCCGATAAAAAGCTGTTTTTAGTTATCTATTTTATTATTTGTTAATTGTTTTAGTTACTCATGCAAATGTTTGGACTTTTACGTATCAACTAAAGGATGATATTAATCAGAAATTTAAGTATAAAATTTCATAGATCGTCCAAACTAGTGATTTAACTTCTGTGTCACTGTTGTTTTCTGACTAAGAACGCTTTCGGTCATCTGAGACTCGTGAAATTCAACTCCTCAGACGTAACACAAAACTAGATAGGAAAACATAAGAAAATTCATAACCTAAAATAAAATGTTTGTAATACAAATATTTCAAGGATACAGGTTATTGTATTTAATCCACTGCTATTCTGTTGCTTATAGAAAGTCAAAGAAATATGTTTGATTGAGTTTATTGGAATTAATAAAACAATGAATGTAAATTTACATTTCGATCTGCACTGCGCAGCCGACGTTAATATAATTTTTATATCCTTAAAGGAACACTCCGCAAAATTTAGCATATTTAGAATCTGAATATCACAAAACCTCCAAATTCCTATAGAAACATATTCATTTTATCTTTTACCCCCATTGGAATATAATCAATATAGACAAAGCATTTGTCATGACTTAGCCTATGCAACTACTAAACAAAGTGATGGTATATATATAGGTCATCAGCCGCAGCCTGTCATTTCTTAAATGGCAATACAAGGACTTAATCCATTTATTTTCAAGAAATTTTCTGTTTTTTTAGGCTTTGAGGTTAAGACGTTTCCGTCATTTCGATATAATGATTAACACGTTGTGTTCAAAGGAAACCGCAAATTTACCCAGATGGTGTTTTTTTAATAATTTAGGTGATTAACAAAATGGCTACCGGTTGTCTGTTATATTCGGTCTATGGTCAAAACCTTCATCTTGTATCTAGTCATGGTTTCCGTCGGTCATATATCTGTAGGTGGGTGTACTTTCTCTTCAGCTAATGAACCCTGTATCCAAGGTATACAGACCAAGTAGCAGATCCTTGGTGTAACGAGCTTCTAGATGAACTAGGCCTACTTATCTGATTGATCAAAAATGAAATTCCGACCGTATGTAAAGCTCTTTTCCTCCCTAACTGCCTAATATTACTGTTCATATAAAAAATGGTTTCGCTTGCTCTACAGTTCCATGTCAGTCGTGATTGGAACAAATTCGGTACTTTGCCAATCAACTTAAATGCAATCAATTATTGTTTCTTCCTTGAGAGGGGATCAGTCTACACGCCTCTTCAGGAGCCTGATAATCCATAAAGCAAACATGGACCAGTTTGATTACATGTTATTGTAATAGTAAATTCATGTCAAGTACCGTCAATGAAAATTTATTTAATAAAAGTTGAGAAACTATAGACCTATATGAAATAGGTATACGCAACTGGCACCCCATTGCACTAAAACCAAGCATGTAGCAGACCATTTTAGTAATGAATATCTCCCACCCTAACCCTGACACCACCCCCCCCCCCCCCCTGTCGTTCTTTTTCTCTGAAACATAGACGGAACCGTCACCCACTTTTAATTTTCTTGTTTAATTTCTTGTTTACAGATCTACTTGTTGAAGGCTGTCCAGTCAATGTAACGAAGCAAACCGATCAAGGCATGAATGATACAGAGGTTCGTTGGGATCTTCCCATATTTCACGCTGACGTTATTGCTGAAATTACCGCGAACTTCAACTCGGGCGATCGCTTTCAAATTGGTGTATATACGGTCAATATCACTGCTGCAACAGGCAGCGGTACATTTGATGTATGCACATTCCATGTGAATATTGTCGGTAAGATCTTTTGCTTTCTATGTTTTTGTTTTAGTCAAAGGAATATTCTGCTATTTTTCTTACAATATGTGTTTCGTTTGCTGTTTATTATACGAAATCGGGACCAGTAACATACTCTACGTACATTAACTGATTTTAGTAACAGAGCATGCGCAGACTAGCTCGCCAAGATTGACTTCGTACATGATCAGGAACTGTCAAGTTGAAAGAAAGGGCAATACGTCAACCCACAATGCATTGTAACAAGAAAAAGAAGTAAGAAAACAAAAACAATAGATTACTGTGACGATAAGTTCATTGACCGTGTTAATATTAAGACAAATTTCCATCATCCTCTGTGAACTAAAAACGTTGTTATTTTCCTTTTTATCTTCGTGACAGACATTCAACATCCTTTTATCCTTGACAAGTTTGTAATGTACAGTAAACATGTTATTTGAGGTCATAAAAGTCTTGTATATTGAGTGTTGTGCTATAACCTGTTGAGGAACTGTGTGCCAGACTAAGAATAACCGTTTCGGCTTAAATTGACCAGCCTGAGACGTTTCTACAAAATCGAATAATAGTAAGAATCATTATTTTAAAAGTGGTATCGAAATACAACGCTTTCTTCATTCCAACTTTACTGAAACCCTTGAAGTGCTTTGGTGAGAATTTATCCACAATAGTTATATTACTCCAATGACATCTATTCCCTCCATACCCCCCCCCCCCACCCCTGCAATTACTCTTCTTTTATTAACTCTGATCGTATACAAGTAAAGAACACCATTGGTCTTCCATATTTTGATGTTTAGCTGGGTTGCCACGCGCCTACCGCAATTGCACATTTTACCAGCGTCTCGGTGGTTTATGGTCGGCCGGTGCAGAAGTAACTGACTGCGGTTTACCGAGGAACAACGTTACTCTTCAGGAACTGAAAGACGTAAGTTCATCACAGCGACATCCTGTGTAGGACTGTAACTTTGGTGTGATGAGGGGGAGGAGGAGTGGGGGGCGGATGATGATGATGATGGTGATGATGATGATGATGATGATGATGATGATGATGATGATGATGATGATGATGATGATGATGATGATGATGATGATGATGATGATGATGATGATGATGATGATGATGATGATGATGATTTTATTTGTTCCTATAATTGATAGTATTCCGTTGACGAGTTTACGGCAGAGGACGATGATGATGATGATGATGATGATGATGATGATGATGATGATGATGATGATGATGATGATGATGATGATGATGATGATGATGATGATGATGATGATGATGATGATGATGATGATGATGATGATGATGATGATGATGATGATGATGATGATGATGATGATGATTTTATTTTTTCCTATTATTAATAGTATCCCGTTGACGAGTTTACGGCAGAGGACGTGGCGCTGTCACTAAGTGACATAGTGAGCAGACTAAATGTGACACGTCTCGACGACACTGACGTCATTCTGATAGCAGATATTATTGACGAGATTGTAGAGACTAGAGTTCCCTCCCAGAATGTGAGTATTACTTCAGCATTATAGTCTGCCTCTCTCTTCCATATGGTTTCCTTCTCTGCTATTTTGTTCCATTACATCCTGCAAAATTCAATTTTCTCTTGTATTTTGCAGATTTTAGAGTCAATTTTGGCGACCGTAGAAATGGTTTATCTAACAGAAAATGAAATATCAATCGCCGGTGAGAAAAGTCAAGTATCAACAAGAATCACCCTTGCATTAGAACAGCAGGTTACTACATTAAGTAAATCTGGGATGGAACTCACCATTGAGACTGAGAGTATAGTGGTAAGGACGGCTACCGTTGAGAATTCTAGCGCCTCCATTGGGAAAACAGCCTTTGAGATTAAACCCGTACATCACTCTGCTTCGATGCCAGGCAGTTCAGCAGGAATACCTACCGTGAAGCTCCCACTGGAAGAGATACATAGGACCGTGAATGCTAGCTTGAGTGAGCCCACTTAAATTTATGTCACCGATAGGCCTATATTTAGCTGTAGCAGGTGGGAGGGGGGAGGGGGGGGGGGGCTTCGAAGGGGAGTAGAATATGTGACTTTCATTGAGAGGGAAAAACCACAAAGTTACTTCGAACAATCTGAAAAATGGATACCCTTTGGATTGCATGCTACAAATTCCATTCTTAGAATGAATACCATTTTTGTACATTACTTGAGTTGTTTTTTCACCCTATCGTTCATGTTTCATGTTTCTGTCCTATTGTTTCTGTTGTTTATGTTGTCTAGGCTGGTTGCCCTAAGTTGTAAGTATTATCTGCAAAGAATAATATTCTAGCAATTTCCATAGCTACTGCAGAGAAACAATAATAGTTCAACGTAATAATCACGTGATTGTGGTTCTGGACTACATCACAGCATGTCTTTGGTTTCGTGTAAGCACATCTGTTATGTTAGCCGTTATGTTATAATTAGTAGATGTGTGTGTGTGTGTGTGTGTATATGTTTTGTATTTGATAAGAGATGTACCAATGGCACTGTACTGTCATTCGAGGAAAAACAACATTTAAAGAAGAATTTCCCTTTCTTTCTTTCATTTGTGAAGCTGATCCAATCGAAGCTCTCCATCTTGGATTCATTTATTACGAAAACCCAGTTCTATTCGTACAAGCGGAAATAGGTGCACGTTCACGCAATCCTTTGCTCAAAGGGAACGTTACTGGAGGGATCATATCGGCTTCCGTAGGTGATCTGACCATTCAAGGCCTCCGTCAATCGGTTGAGATAGTTTTTCCTTTGGTAAGTAGATTTTACTTCACTTGTGTTTAAGCTTCCAAGTTCCCACGTCAACCTCTTGTCTTTTATAAAAGTACGGGCAATCAGTGAGTTATCAGCGATTGTCAACCAAGCGATCATCTAATCTTTAAGTTTATGAAACATGATCGATATATCATATGATCAATGTCCATTAAAGAAACAAGATCTTTGCTTCTCTGCAGTTATATATAACTTAACTTTAAAACATGACTTGGTATATATTTATAGGGATTAAGATATATAAGTTAACCGATTAATTGACGATTCGTAAATTTATTAATTTATTTAATTCATTTCTTATAATTTGATTTACAGAATTCCAGCGAAAACCTGTCTAGCTTACCCGCTCAATGTGTTTTCTGGGATTTCAACTTAGGAGCTAATGGCGGAGGCTGGTCCAATAAAGGTTGCTGGTTGGTCGAACAGACAAATGAATTCATCGTTTGTCATAGCGACCATTTGACTCACTTTGCTGTTCTTATGGTAACTATATGCTATATATATATATATATTGTTTACTTCAGTAATCCCTTGCAAGTGATTGCTTACCTAAATTGGTGTAAATTTTCTGCATCTTTAGGTGAAAGCCAAACTCTCATAGCATTTTGTATGACGAGATGTGGTTATTTCAAATGTTCTGATATTCTGGGAGTACTTCCGGTATCAGCAGGATGTATGATGTCATCCTGCAGGTGATTGACCTGAAAGTCTCTTGTTCTTCTGTCAAAGATATGAATCATCTATCCACATAAGAAAGCATGAATCTATACAAGATCAATTTACTGCCATGTTTTTGTTATGTACTATGATGAAAACAGCAAACAGTACAAATTTGAAATATTTAGGGTTTTCTTCCTCAAATCAAAGTCGATATGTCCCACTGCCCTTAGCAGTTTATGACCCCCCCCCCCTTCCCCACCCCTCGTAGATGTCATTATCGCGTATTTCACAATATACATAAATCCTATATCGTTGCATATTCACATCTTCACAAGTTAATGTTATTCCAACTTAATCTAGTATGCGACAGTTTTTTAAACTGTCCAATGTTGTGTGATTTTTCACTAATTATTTTATATTTCCATTTCCAGGATTTCACCGGACATGGAGGAGAATCAGCAGCTTTGGACATTTTAACTAAAATTGGATGTGTCCTCTCCATAGCGGGATTGTTAATCACAGTAATAACCTTTGTAGCCTTTAGGTGAGGAACAAGCTAGAAACTAACCGATTGACAAGAAAACAGAATATCAGTTGATAAATCTATCATGAGATGTAAACAAACTGTTGTTCTATAATAACTACTTTCGAATTTGTGTGTAAGGTTGTTAAATGTGATTTTCAAACTGAAAATCTTTAAAGTACATTTAACTTCCAACAATATTTTGCACCGGACTACTTGTCGGTTTTATCTATACACTCACATTGAAACTCATCATAACTATCTTCTTCTTCTGTTTCTCTTTCTCTCTTCAGAACATTACGTAATAGTCGGCACAGACAAATCTTGATTAATCACTGTATATCCCTACTTTTACTCTACATCGTATTTCTCGCCGGCATTGATTCGAATATTAGTTTCGTTTGCATGGCGTCCGCCATTTTGTTACACTACTTCATGCTGACGACCATGTTCTGGATGGCGGTGGAAGCACATAACATGTATATGTACCTCGTGAAGGTATTCCAAAGAGACGTACGTCGATTTATTCTCAAAGCTTCGATTTTAGCTTGGGGTGAGTAGTAATATCTTTAGCCACGTTACTAATGATATGCTGATGTACACACAGTTATAACAATTCATTGTTTGTGCTTTGCGCAGTTCAGGAGCATTCCTCCCATTTTGGAGGCATGCCCACCACCTCCCCCCGCCCCCAGTCCTTACCCTTTACCGCCTTAGCGAATGTTGTTTATCTTAAATAATGTTCTGTCTCAATAAAACACATCTTCTGTCAGTTGCAATACCAGATATCATATGAAAACGCGATTTGAATTATTAGATATCTAAATACGAATCTCGCTTGTCATTTCTTCTATACAGCCAACTCCTTTTGGTTTCGATTTTCATATAGTTGAAGGAGTACATGATAACCGTTAACTTTGGTCTTGAAGCAGAGAGCTGTGATGCTAATAAATATATTAATAACAAAATTATGATTCCTCACAATTTGAACCCAATTATTTACATATAAAAGCAAATAAAATAATCTCACATAGTATGAATACACGACTTTTGTTTTCTGTAAAGTTGACAGACCAGTTTACGTACGTTTAAGAGTCAACCCAATTCATAGAATTCTCCCAAATACGGCAGAGTCAGGAATGACGTAATAAAAACGAATAATTCAATATTCATCCATGACATGACATGCTTGCTTCAAGTCCCCTTAACGTCCCTATATATGATGTCATAAAACATTTTTAAAACTATTTTCCTTCGTTTCATTTTCAATACAGGAGTTCCACTTTTGATAACAACAGCCTCTGTTTTGTCATCCTATGAACAGTATAAAAGTGAAGAATAGTGAGTATTTTGTTACGCATAATTAATGTACTTTGCGGTATAAGAAGGACTAATAGCAGGTTGTTTGATCAAAATGAAGGTATATGTGTGTAACTCTCTAACGAACATATATGAACTTGTTACTCTCGCAATATTTCAGAACTCAACATTCTACATTAACTTGTTTGTTTTCGTAATTTCGTAGGGTTTAAAATAGCAAAAAAGAAAACCGACAAGGAAATTATAAACAATGAAAAAGTGAAAAGAAATTTCGGTTCGAACTTCATGCGTATAGGTCTTTGTACGGTCCCTCAACTCACTGGTTAGAAATTCCTGCGTATAGGTATTATTAATTAATCGCCAAGTTACTTTCATGTGATTAACAAATCGGTGAGGGTATTTTACTTTGAGCAATTCATTATGTTATGGTAGGAAATATTCTCTAGATTTCAAAGCAGATAGATTAACTGAGCTATTCTCCTCATTCATCCCATGTTTACGAAACTGATACATAAGCCTGATAAATTATCTTTTTTTTTCGCATTCATATATTGACAGCTGTTTTCCGAATCCTGGTATCAACCTATACCTCTCTCTTCTGCTACCGATTTGCCTTGTCATGGTTCATAACTTCGTCATCTTCTCCATGGTCGTCTGCCGTCTGGTTTTTACTGACGTGGCGGGTAAAGCTGTTACACGATCTCGAAAGCAGCAATTGGTTACTAGGCTACAAAATGCAATGTGTATGTCGGTATTGATGGGACTTTCATGGTCTTTGGGGTTTCTTGTTGTGGCACATCCAACTTTCATATTTCAGCTTCTCTTCTGTATTGTCAACTCTCTCCAAGGTAAATTTATCATTGTTAAAGTTTTTCAATGGCACAAACTCTAGACTTGCAATTTCATACTCCAAGAAAATGGGGGACAAATGAATGCTAGTTGTGTTTTATAGCCTTTTCACGTTACAAGATGTTCAACGCCTAAATATGCTAAATCTGTTGGAGGCTGCTTTAACAGCGATGAGGATAACGTTAGCTCCTAAGTGTAGGCCTAGATGTTAACGTTCATTCATTCTATGTTTCTGTGTATTGATTCTCAAAACTCAAATATGTTCTTTTAACTTCATAATCGACCTAAAATCGATAATCAATCAATATGTATGTATGTATGTATGTATGTATGTATATGTGATCTTCCCGCAAGCAGGAACTCGCGAAAGAAGCCATGGAGGCTTGTAGACTCGCAAGCTGACCGAAGCCAATCTCTCGGCACACATCCATTTAACGTCCATGTCAGGAAGTTGTTATTGAACAACACCCTTGCCAGACGACACACATTGCTGTCGGCGGGGAATCGAACCGGGGATCGAACCGGGGAATATCCAACCTTTTATCTCGTTACCATATTTGTTTTCACTTTTCTATAGGTTTGGCAGTATTCATTCTCTTCTGTGTTCGAGTCAGTGACGTAAGGACCGCTTATAAAACCTGTATGCCTTGGTTAGACGTTGAACTCAATATACGTGGACAAAGTTACAAGGTACAAGAGCGATCCATCCACCATAACAGAGGGCTCTATTTGAATGGAGATGATCCACTGTGGTTGGTCAATTCGGATAAGGTTGTAAATGCACTAAGTTGGCCGTCGGATACCCCTGGACTAGAAGGATACATGCATCTACAATTTGAGAGGCAGCTCAGCTCAAACACGGACACAACAAGAGTCTCGTAAAATTTGTTTTCCTTTCAGAGATCAAATTCGAGATTTTCACGAACCTGAAACAGTAACAAATGATGAATTTCTCTTTGAAGGACTTCGGGGTTATGCCCTACGTAACATCAACATGGAAGGCAGTTATTCTTCGACTCTGAGCAGTCACATGTGAATGTGGTAGATGCCAAATGGCGTAGGGTTATAACTTACCCTTCACGTCGGATGTCCATCCAATTTACAGTTTCAGCTCACTCAAAAGTATTTCAAAATTTGGAAGATCAGATGAGAAAACCGTTGATTTCTGTTGGATGTATAAGACCCATTTCATTTTGGTCGGTCAGGACTCAACTCCACGATTTATAACCTGTCATACCAACGCCATATCCACTCTACCATAATCCTGGTCATTGGTGTGTAACTAACAAGGGATGAATAGTGTTCAGAGGACCAAGGAAGTGAATATGAGCGCCAAATAGTAGAACGTTGGTCATTGGTGATGAATAGTGATCAGAGGACCAAGGAAGTGAATATGAGTGCCGATAGTAGAACGCCGGTCATTGTTGTATAACTAACAAGAGATAAATAGTGTTCAGAGGACCAAGGAAGTGAATATGAGCGCCGATAGTAGAACGCCGGTCATTGGTGTATAACTAACAAGAGATGAATAGTGATCAGAGGACCAAGGAAGTGAATTGAATAGTGTTCAGAGGACCAAGGAAGTGAATATGAGCGCCGATAGAAGAACGCCGGTCATTGTTGTATAACTAACAAGAGATGAGTAGTGTTCAGAGGACCAAGGAAGTGCATATGAGCGCCGATAGTAGAACGCCGGTCATTGGTGTATAACTTACATGAGATGAATAGTGTTCAGAGGACCAAGGAAGTGAATATGAGCGCCGATAGTAGAACGTTGGTCATTGGTGTATAACTAACAAGAGATGAATAGTGTTCAGAGGACCAAGGAAGTGAATATGAGCGCCGATAGTAGAACGCTGGTCATTGGTGATGAATAGTGATCAGAGGACCAAGGAAGTGAATATGAGCGCCGATAGTAGAACGCTGGTCATTGTTGTATAACTAATAAGAGATGAATAGTGTTCAGAGGACCAAGGAAGTGAATATCAGCGCCGATAGTAGAACGCTGGTCATTGGTGATGAATAGTGATCAGAGGACCAAGGAAGTGAATATCAGCGCCGATAGTAGAACACAGGTTGATAATCAGTGTCGCGATTTCAATCATTAGATTAGCTTCGCAGAGCGCATGATCTCTGTGAACCCCTTGTACGCACACAACATATACAGCGATGCCCTCATGATTGGATATTCTGAACTGTGGAAGGATTGACGTCATTCCTCCTTTGGTGGGCGACACAAAGGATTAAGCAGCTGATCAGTTACCACCTGTTCTTAAGTTATATATTATTTTTCATTTTGTTAATCTCTTGATTGTTATTGAAATGAATCATGTAAATGTCTCTTATATCTCACTGAGGTGAAGTGGAGAAAATAAACTGAAACTGCTACAAACTGAGTGCGTTTGAAGGTTGTGCAGCAATCAGATGCATTATTTATATCAATCTGTTTTGCGCTTTCCAATTTTATAAGCCGTTTATATCCAAACATGCATACAGGTGAAGTCCAGGACTGGCGGCGGAAGAATGTTCAACATAAGAGGAAGGAGGTGCACAAAAGCCGAAAGGCAGTGGGACAAGTGTTTACTCTGATTTGAAGTTCTGCAAAAACACCCCAAAATGTCCGGCCAAAATTCATCCTTTGTGCATTCTTTACCACAAAATCCAGTCTTTTAATGTTATCCCAAAAAATAGGAGTTTCCATTACATTTTTATGTAATTTTCAATAAAACGGTATAATTGCAGCTCTTAGCCATACATGCAAAGACTTATCATCTCTTGCTTGTTTTACGGGCAAACAGATGTACTACATTCCTTTCAGGATGTCGTTTCGAGCAAGTTCTCGCAGTGAGCTAAACACCTTGGCGATTATGCGACAAGCCTCAATGACCTTAGACTGACCTTAGAGTGACCTTAGAGTGACCTTAGAGGGGTAACTCGCGTTTCGGAGTTGAATGTGTGACATTCTGAGACTTTGAGTATAGCTTCCGCATTATGAACTACTTGGAAATCTTCCAGAAACGGTAATGAGAACACTAAAAAAACTAATGAGAATAAAATAATCTATAAACCTCTCGTAGAATCAGATTGAGATGGGAAGCAGAAACTGAAGATGCATGTTCTCGTTTTCAGTTGAATTTACTCTTAATTTGAATTATTTTCTGTATTGTTGATTTTGTAGAGGAAGAATAAATCATGTGTTCTATACTCATATCTTTATTTTTATTTTTCGGTATTGTCTGAGTGTACCTCGCGCTACATCCCCATTTAGTCTACAAGAGTATACCCATATCTGAAGAACCGAGACAAAACAGGACAATGGATTAAATCATTTTTAACATTAAATTCATTTCTTAATGCCATTGTAACTGACTGAGAGGATGACTTTGAGAGCATTAATTTATGTTTTGTTGTAGGCTGCTTTCAATCTTGTGTAATGAGCTATTTAATTGCTATGGTTCATCAATTCAAGTGACTCGACTATGTAGTTTAAGTACTGTACAGACCGTTTAGTCAGTTAATCAGATGCAACACAAAACGCAATCGTAAAACAACGTAAGACTTTAATGGCTTCAAAAGACGTGTTTACGATGCCTTAAAAGTGTATCCGGGACAAATGCTCTACTGTCTATGTGAAGTTCAAAGAGAATAAGTTGGTTATAAAGAGTTGATAAAACAATGGATTACCGTTAATAATTAATCCTGCACCGAGGAGCTGACGTCATCATCTATTGAGGCTTAAAGGAGCATTCCAGAAATTGAGCATAAAAGTTGAATAACTTGAAAACAGAATGCTGTAGAAACGTTAGTAGTACTCATTTGTGTTTGTTTGACAATAAAAAAGTAAGACTAAAGTTCTGCCCAAAGTAATCTTTTAGATTCGTTTTTCTCTGTTTAAACGTATTATGCTTGTACTTATGTATAGTATTAAGTAATAGATGCCCACGTAGAATGATATATAGTATATACTAATTCTATAGCAGTTTGTTATCAGTTAATTTAATTTAATTCATTTATGTCTATGACTAACGCATTATGCTTGTACTTATGTATAGTATTAAGTAATAGATGCCCACGTAGAATGATATATAGTATATACTAATTCTATAGCAGTTTGTTATCAGTTAATTTAATTTAATTCATTTATGTCTATGACTAACGCATTATGCTTGTACTTATGTATAGTATTAAGTAATAGATGCCCACGTAGAATGATATATAGTATATACTAATTCTATAGCAGTTTGTTATCAGTTAATTTAATTTAATTCATTTATGTCTATGACTAACGCCTTTTCTTGTACTTATGTATAGTATTAAGTAATAGATGCCCACGTAGAATGATATATAGTATATACTAATTCTATAGCAGTTTGTTATCAGTTAATTTTTAATTCATTTATATGTCTATGACTAACGCATTATGCTTGTACTTATGTATAGTATTAAGTAATAGATGCCAACGTAGAATGACATATAGTATATACTAATTCTATAGCAGTTTGTTATCAGTTAATTTAATTTAATTCATATATGTCTATGACTAACGCATTATGCTTGTACTTATGTATAGTATTAAGTAATAGATGCCCACGTAGAATGATATATAGTATATACTAATTCTATAGCAGTTTGTTATCAGTTAATTTAATTTAATTCATTTATGTCTATGACTAACGCATTATGCTTGTACTTATGTATAGTATTAAGTAATAGATGCCCACGTAGAATGATATATAGTATATACTAATTCTATAGCAGTTTGTTATCAGTTAATTTAATTTAATTCATTTATGTCTATGACTAACGCATTATGCTTGTACTTATGTATAGTATTAAGTAATAGATGCCCACGTAGAATGATATATAGTATATACTAATTCTATAGCAGTTTGTTATCAGTTAATTTAATTTAATTCATTTATGTCTATGACTAACGCCTTTTCTTGTACTTATGTATAGTATTAAGTAATAGATGCCCACGTAGAATGATATATAGTATATACTAATTCTATAGCAGTTTGTTATCAGTTAATTTTTAATTCATTTATATGTCTATGACTAACGCATTATGCTTGTACTTATGTATAGTATTAAGTAATAGATGCCAACGTAGAATGACATATAGTATATACTAATTCTATAGCAGTTTGTTATCAGTTAATTTAATTTAATTCATATATGTCTATGACTAACGCATTATGCTTGTACTTATGTATAGTATTAAGTAATAGATGCCCACGTAGAATGATATATAGTATATACTAATTCTATAGCAGTTTGTTATCAGTTAATTTAATTTAATTCATTTATGTCTATGACTAACGCAGTATGCTTGTACTTATGTATAGTATTAAGTAATAGATGCCCACGTAGAATGATATATAGTATATACTAATTCTATAGCAGTTTGTTATCAGTTAATTTAATTTAATTCATTTATGTCTATGACTAACGCATTATGCTTGTACTTATGTATAGTATTAAGTAATAGATGCCAACGTAGAATGACATATAGTATATACTAATTCTATAGCAGTTTGTTATCAGTTAATTTTTAATTCATTCATATGTCTATGACTAACGCATTATGCTTGTACTTATGTATAGTATTAAGTAATAGATGCCCACGTAGAATGATATATAGTATATACTAATTCTATAGCAGTTTGTTATCAGTTAATTTAATTTAATTCATATATGTCTATGACTAACGCATTATGCTTGTACTTATGTATAGTATTAAGTAATAGATGCCCACGTAGAATGATATATAGTATATACTAATTCTATAGCAGTTTGTTATCAGTTAATTTAATTTAATTCATATATGTCTATGACTAACGCATTATGCTTGTACTTATGTATAGTATTAAGTAATAGATGCCCACGTAGAATGATATATAGTATATACTAATTCTATAGCAGTTTGTTATCAGTTAATTTAATTTAATTCATTTATGTCTATGACTAACGCATTATGCTTGTACTTATGTATAGTATTAAGTAATAGATGCCCACGTAGAATGATATGATATTAATTCTATACTAATTTGTTATGAGCAAATTTTATTTAATTCATTTATGACTATAATGTAAATGACATGATGTTTGTTATTATGATGACGTAATATATTTGGTCCCATTTGAAAACAAATGGCCTTTCTTCGTACATGATATTATTGATTTATTTTCAATTGTTAATAAGGCCAAACAAAGGCTTCAAATTCCGAGGAACTCCACTTCAAAGTCGACGAAAGTCCATATTCGAGCTCTAAGAATCCGTATCAGCATCGTGAAAGAAATTTCATTTTGTTTTCTTGAATATTTTGTAAGGCTATACCCTTATCCTTTTTTTAAATATATTTTGGGCAAACTCGCGACTTTTTCTATACCTCCCAAAATTATGAAAATAGAGTACATTGATCTTCTAGTTAAAAATCACACATAATTATGTTCTGATTCGTATACCCATTTGAAAGCAAATGGACTTTCTAGGAAGCGATTTTATTGATTTATTTTTAATTGTTAATAAAGCCAAAAAGAGGCTTCAAATTCCGAGGAACTCCACTTTAAAGTCGACGAAAATCCATCTTTGAGCTCTAAGAATCCGAATCAGCATAGCGAAAGAAATTGGAGAAAAAAATTGTAATGCTATATATATATGTACCCTTATCATTTTTCCAAAATGCGACTTTTTCTGTATCTCCCAAAATCATGTAAATGGAGTAGAGCGATCTTGTTCAGTGTAGGGTTCATGCAGTCATGTTAGTTTATAAATGGTACTGCCAGGTAGCTAAACACAAGATTGTTCATTTGGAATCATCGGTTGTTGTGTGCGATGAGATATATGCAACTCTGTAGATTGCCATCTTGTTAGTCTAGTTGAATTCTTAATACGTGGTAGTTTCAGTAATATGTCTGTTGTACCCACAAAGCAAGGAATTACAATAGTCAATTTACTTACTTTTAATGAATGCATGAACAAGTTGTTCTAGATGTTCTACTGTTCGAGATAATTTTATTACTTAACATATACATCACGGCTAGCATTAAGGTCAAGAGGAGCGATGCAATTTTCTTAAGGTGGAATTTGCCTTGCACTTTCATTGAAGTAGCAGGCCACCGAGACAATTTTTCAGCTTTCAAAACGGCAACAAATGTCATTTTAAGAACTTGGGAGGGCAAGGCTTATTTCAAATTGTAAAAAAAAAACGTGCAGGAATGATACGTGACAGGAACGGTTCCTTTACACATTGTGATGGATCTGAAACCCATAGGTCAACATCTTCAATAGTCCTGCAGCTATATTTCTTGTCTGGAGTAAATACCGCTCGAGTTTCGGGAAGTTTTGATCATTGCTTATAAGGGTACGTCTACTCACCTGATATAAAGGACACGATTTTGAGGGCATTTTAGAAAGCAGTAGAGGCACCAATGGACATTTATTGTTGGACCGTCGATTAATTTCAGCCTTATAAACAAGTAATGCAAAACATGAGAATGCATATTAACTCAGTCAGAGAAAACACTGCAATATGTATTATAACATAGATCTAAGAAAAACAAAGGTACAGATCTAAATCATACCTGAAGAAGAATAAAGATAGAGTGATTTAGAATTAACCATGACAATATAGATGATGTTACATTAAGTGCACAGATAAATCATATAAATCATCTCAGACCCCCCAAATATTCTCACCAAGATCTCAGACGAGAACACATAGTCTCAATTAGATCAAATATTGAAATGCACAAAATCTCGCTAAGATCTAAGATGAGATCAGATCAAAGCATGCCATGATTATTAATTAATTAATTTATTAAGATTTTAATTAGTTAATTAAGAAGAGTTCATAAAGATTAACTCTATGCTATGATCACAGCACTGTGTCTGACGGGACTTGGTCCAAACCTTTGTGATCAAAGCTGCCTAAAGTTGTGGTATGGTTTATTTCCATCCTCATATTCCTTCTTTCGTTATTTTGAGTGAGATCCAGATAAAGTCTTTATACACAAAGCAATTTATATTATAGGTAAAATTTAGAAAGTATCAAAATACGTGGTAGTGTTCGTTTACAAAAGTATTCTATGGCGACAAAATTAAAGCTCCTACGGTTCCAACTAAAAGTCACACAAATATGGAATACCTAAAGGACACTCCAATTTATCAATATAAGCTTTCCGCCCTTCTCTATCTCCTTGAGAACAAACTGCACTTTGAAATTCGTGAGAGTAATCACGTGATATCACAATAATGATGACGTTTGGCGATTTAGCTCTGATAAATTGAAAATGCTGCTCATCTGTGGTAGTTTCACTTCACAAACACATCTGTATTTGGTTGTGTTGTACATTGCTACGATCTCTATACTAACAATGGCAATAAATGCTTTTAATTAGTAGGTGACAAAGAATTATCTCTTTTATCTTTTTCAAGATCGCTGAGTTGCTTATATGAAGCTTAAAGGGCATGTTTTGGGGGAGATATTACAATTTAGAAAACAATTGATCAACGTTAACCATTGTTTAAACGTACAATGAGGAACCGACGTCATCATCGAATTAAACATAAAGGAGCATCCACAGATTAAGATTGTTTTAAAACTGAATACCTAATAAGACAGGCATGTGGTATCTCCAGAGTGGCTGAAAAAAAAGAGAACGTAGAAATGTGCATAAATTAAGGGCAGTGATTAAAGCACATTACACTACAGAGAAAATGTCACGTGATATATCTTCACCATGAATAAGATAAAGTGGGCGGGTGAGGTATGCTGGACAATTATTTGTGTACTTTGAACATTATTCGATGTTAAATTATAAGAGATAGGAGAGATGTGCGCTTGTCAATGTACATCTATGACGTCACACACGCTTAAGTCATTTTTCTTTCTACAAAGTGTGACTTTTGTCTGAAAACCCAAATCACGAAAGGGTTTGCAAACCAAATGTAAGTGTTTGTAATGTATCATCATTTATACATTATTTATACATTAATAATGTATCATTAATTATACTTTAACATCGATGATGTAACGATTCCAGAGGTAGCTTTCTAGAATGAAAAGATTTAAATAAATGTATATATAGTATAGAATGTAACAATTTGTAATATAATAATTTAACATGTAAATAGATGTGATGTACTTAGATGTTTTGAGATGCAACTGCTTTGTGATACAGGTCATTATGAAACCATTTGGGGTCTACTCTACTTCCGCCATTTACGACGTAGTACTTATCAGGGATACACCTATATTGTAAATTTGACTTTTTGCGTCGATCGCTTCAGCTTTGACTGTTTCAGAAATAACATTCACCACTGTTGATGTCATTGAATATTAAAATATTTAATGATCTCAAGTTATACCATAGATAACTGAAGTGTGTTGGATTTTGTAAGGTGACTAAAATAGCAAGTTACAGCTGCAAAGAGTGCAGTGTGTTTATTGTTGGTATCTATATTCTAAACCGTTGTGAGTTATACGTTGGGCATCTGAAGTATGAGAATACTTCCCTATTAAAGTGAACGGATTTTGAAAGGTTACATAAAGCAAGTTACAGTTGTAAAGAGTGCAGTGTGTTTATTGTTGGTATCTATATTCTAACCCGCTGTGAGTTATACGTTGGGCATCTGAAGTATGAGAATACTTCCCTATTAAAGTGAACGGATTTTGAAAGGTTACATAAAGCAAGTTACAGTTGTAAAGAGTGCAGTGTGTTTATTGTTGGTATCTATATTCTAACCCGCTGTGAGTTATACGTTGGGCATCTGAAGTATGACAATGCTTCCCTATTAAAGTGAATGGATTTTGAAAGGTTACATAAAGCAAGTTACAGTTGTAAAGAGTGCAGTGTGTTTATTGTTGGTATCTATATTCTAAACCGCTGTGAGTTATACGTTGGGCATCTGAAGTATGACAATGCTTCCCTATTAAAGTGAATGGATTTTGAAAGGTTACATAAAGCAAGTTACAGTTGTAAAGAGTGCAGTGTGTTTATTGTTGGTATCTATATTCTAAACCGCTGTGAGTTATACGTTGGGCATCTGAAGTATGCGAATACTTCCCTATTAAAGTGAACGGATTTTGAAAGGTTACATAAAGCAAGTTACAGTTGTAAAGAGTGCAGTGTGTTTATTGTTGGTATCTATATTCTAAACCGCTGTGAGTTATACGTTGAGCATCTGAAGTATGACAATTCTTCCTTCTTAAAGTGAATGGATTTTGCACAGTTACATAAAGCAAGTTACAGTTGTAAAGAGTGCAGTGTGTTTATTGTTGGTATCTATATTCTAACCCGCTGTGAGTTATACGTTGGGCATCTGAAGTATGACAATTCTTCCTTCTTAAAGTGAATGGATTTTGCACAGTTACATAAAGCAAGTTACAGTTGTAAAGAGTGCAGTGTGTTTATTTTTGGTATCTATATTCTAAACCGTTGTAAGTTATACGTTGGACATCTGAAGTATGACAATGCTTCCCTCTTCAAAGTAACGGGATCAGATCTTACGTCTGGTGTGTTTGAAGACAGAAATACTAAGGATTACTTTATGCAATTACATACCTCTTTAGACAGAAGAAAACGTTCGTGAAATTGACAGAGAACATTGTACTGGAGGAATATGAGTGAAGCCCACATAAGTAAAGTTATAATAAGTATCAACCAATGGTGTGATATTGCATATATACTCACCAAAGAGATTCAGTAGTTTCTCTATCGCAAGAAAACATGGTTAAATTTAAGCAGTCTTTGGAGATCGGTCCACATTCTGCTGTACCTTCAGGACATGGATCGAGATCTTGAAAACGAATAAAGAGGTAATATTGAATTGTCACGTGACAAACAACAAGCTAAAGACAGAAAAATTAAATCACATGACAATAGAAGATTATGGCCAAATATTGAAATGAGAAGTAAAAATATTGGAATGAGAAGTTTGTTGCTTTTAGATGGAGAAGTTTGTTGCTTTTAGATGGAGAAGTTTCCTGTTTAGAAGGTAGAATATTCTTGCTTTAGAGCTGGTTATCAATGTTACAGGTTATAACTGCAGTATTGTTCTTGAGTTTTGTACCCACATGTGAATAGTTCTCATATTAATAGAATTAAACTCAATAGAATAGAAGTTTTGTCTATTTTGTTTCATAAAATGTGCTACTTGAGGATCGCTATATAGCAACCCAATGATCTCTAAGGACCCATGCGGTGGATCTTTTGTAACATTATTAACGGGAATAACCACATAAAATACGGATCCAATCAAGTGATATTTCTTTGGAAAAGAGTGACATGTGTGGACACTTTGCAAACAACATAATACTTCATGTTCTTGTGCGACGGATGGCATGCCTCGCGCCTTACGAGGCCAGTCAAACAAAGCTTTTAGCGCGCATAAACGTAACATTAATGTGAATAGTGGTTTCGTGAAGTGACGTTCGTACGGTATTGAGTAACTGATTAAACAACGGGAAATTAGAGGCAATAACGTGATCAACTCCAAATTAATAATATTAATAAACTTTTACGTTTTTAGGATTTGTTCATACATAAGGAGATGCTCACGTTCATTTTACCAGGCCCTTAGCCAGAGTTTTACTGTATTTTGGTACAATTCTTGGGAATTTTGTGTGTTTGTGTTTTGTTTCAGCGAGGGGCTAGATGCAAAATGTTGCTATCGTTTTCAACATTTTAAATATTTGAGTACTCCAAGTTTAAATGTTGCTAGTGCACGGTTTTGCAGGGTGTGTTTTAAAACGTAATCCATTAGGGTAAAAGTCTGCAGCATTTGCGGGTGCAACCTCTGCCCCTCCCCGCGTCCCTCCAACTTACTGCAGTTGAGTTCATCAGATCGGTCATCACAGTCGTGCCCCCTGTCACAGCGATTGCTGGTATGTGTGCACTTCCCATTATTACATGCAAAATAACCCTCGCGGCAAGCTGGTGACGAATTGAGAAGAAAATAAGTCTTTATATCATTCTACAAGAATTTATGAAGATGTTTCACTTTCACAAGTTTTAATTTCTTTTGATAGTTCAGCAAAGCCATCCCTGTTGTTTTGTTTTTGCTAGCGCATGCGGTCGGTTAATATTTTGAACTGAATTATTAGTGCCACTGAAGTCAGTAAACTGATCATTTATTTGTATTCAATACAAACTAACTCATAAGAAGTGTTTTGGAGAATGGGTTATACCTGTTGTGCAGTTTACTTCATCCATGTCTGTGGTGATGCAATCTTCTTGCCCGTCACAAGTCCATGATAGCGGGATACAAGGACCATTTGGGCACTGGAAATGAGATGAAGTATTGCACTCTAGAGCAACGAAATGTCAAATTAATCATATTATAAATCAAATATCACTTTTTATATGGTTTTTCTTTCTGTTATAGGAACTAAAGCGACGCATTTTCAACATAGGCAGTGGGGTAGGAAGGTATCAGTTCGATTTTTTTTACTCTTTTCATCCAAAGAGTGACTCCATTAGCACAAATTGCAATTATTTCTCTGAAAATGTCTTCTTTTCGTAACATGTTGTCTTTCGGATCAAATTTCCGACATTGTTATTGAACTATACTTGATTATTTTCAACATGTTTTTTTTCACATCACTTTTCATTCTTTTTCTGCGGGGGCGGGGGGAGGGGGGTTAATTAAAGTAACACTTTTGTTATCTGAAAAGTGACATTTTGTTGCAAAATTAAATAAAATTGTAATTAAAATGTATCCTGCTGTATGAACATTAAAGGTGACCAGAACCATGATCTCTAGCTTATCTGCCAGAGTTCTCGTGAAGAACTACTCCCTCAAACAGCTATAAACAATTTTTCTGCTCTTTGCGAGATAATATTCATTAGAAGACATTTTGAGTTATATTAGAAGAGAGAATAGACAGATCAATTAAGTCCTCAAGAGATGTTTGTACACCGGGTTCACACGTACCACACAAATCGGGGTCTTCATCCGACGTGTCGTTCTTACAATCTATTACACCATCACAGACTTGATTCTTGCTTATATTTTCTTGGTTGCTGTGGCATTGAAAATATTCTAAAGAAATAAACCAAACGTTTTAGGTTATGTAAATTGTTTGACAGCGTCAAAATAGTACTCTGCAGGATTTCTACATTTTGTTAATGGATGGATATTTCTCATTACACAATTGTTATTTATGTTGTTTCAAAACGTAGCCCAAGCCTCTGGTCAAATTTTTCTTAACTTTGTTATAGATATATATTATAATAAGAGAATATTTATTAAGATTGACATTATGATGGATGGATGGATAGATGCCATGGATGGATAAAAATATATATATGTATAGAGGTTTACATAAAAGAATAATCCAAAGCGTATTGACAGGGACTATAGTAAGATATTAAGAATTAGTATATAAGACACACACAGAGTAATGAAAGGCATTCAGCAGTCAAAGCAAAATCAGAAACAAATAAATAAAACACTCAATCAATCAATGAATCGTACTATATAATATAAACGACGTTAAGACATACAAAAACAAGATCAGTCATAAACTTATATTTATATTTATGTCAATAAATAAATATATATATATATATAGATTTGTTTGTTATATCGTGGCCATCACGTGACCATCACCTGACTGATAATTATTAGCCAATGTCCTTCTATTAGGTGGTTCTAACTCCACCCATTACTCACCGCAATCGACCTCGTCGCTTAAGTCTCCGCAATCGTTTTTTGTGTCACACCGGTGTGCCAACATTTGACATATTCCATTGTCGCATTGAAACTGGTTCTCTGTACACTCTGCACAAGCGAAAAGTCACAAAGCAAAGGATGAAGTTCGATAGCATGTCCATGTTGGCGGGTGGGTGGGGTGGGGTGGGTGGGTGGGGTGGGGTGGGGTGGGGGGACATGACTACCAGTAATTAAATGTTCTGTAGTTTCATGATATTCACCTTTGAAGTTTATCAAAAACGTTTACTAACTACATACATGACACAATTACTAACTACATCAGAACACGATTACTAACTACATCATAACACAATTACTAACTACATCATAACACAATTACTAACTACATCATAACACAATTACTAACTACATCATAACACAATTACTAACTACATCATAACACAATTACTAACTACATCATAACACAATTACTAACTACATCATACCACATTTACTAACTACATCATAACACAATTACTAACTACATCATAACACAATTACTAACTACATCATACCACATTTACTAACTACATCATACCACAATTACTAACTACATCATAACACAATTAATACCTACATACATAACACAATTACTAACTACATCATAACACAATTACTAACTACATCATAACACAATTACTAACTACATCATAACACAATTACTAACTACATCATAACACAATTACTAACTACATCATAACACAATTACTAACTACATCATAACACAATTACTAACTACATCATAACACAATTACTAACTACATCATACCACATTTACTAACTACATCATAACACAATTAATACCTACATACATAACACAATTACTAACTACATCATAACACAATTACTTACTACATCATACCACAATTACTAACTACATCATAACACAATTAATACCTACATACATAACACAATTACTAACTACGTCATACCACACATACTAACTACATCATAACACAATTAATACCTACATACATAACACAATTACTAACTACATACATAACACAATTACTAACTGCATCATAACACAATTACTAACTACATCATAACACAATTACTAAATACATCATACCACAATTACTAACTACATCATAACACAATTACTAACTACAGCATAACACAATTAATAACTACATTGTAACAAAATTACTAACCACATCATAACACAATTACTAACTACATCATACCACAATTACTAACTACATCATAAAACAATTAATACCTACATCATACCACAATTACTAACTGCATCATAACACAATTACTAACTACATCATACCACATTTACTAACTACATCATAACACAATTAATACCTACATACATAACACAATTACTAACTACATCATAACACAATTACTAACTACATCATACCACAATTACTAACTACAGCATAACACAATTAATAACTACATTGTAACAAAATTACTAACCACATCATAACACAATTACTAACTACATCATACCACAATTACTAACTACATCATAAAACAATTAATACCTACATACATAACACAATTACTAACTACGTCATACCACACATACTAACTACATCATAACACAATTAATACCTACATACATAACACAATTACTAACTACATCATAACACAATTACTAACTACATCATACCACAATTACTAACTACATACATAACACAATTACTAACTACATCATAACACAATTACTAACTACAGCATAACACAATTAATAACTACATTGTAACAAAATAACTAACCACATCATAACACAATTACTAACTAAATCATAACACAATTACTAACTACATCATACCACAATGGGTTTCGTCACTGTCGTCTGCACAGTCTGGCTCGCCGTCACATTTTCTTTCCACTGGTATTTTACCAATTCCATCTGAACACGTGTAATTGTCTGTGGGCGAAAAAAACAACACAATTGAGCTCATCGTTTTAGACACAATGAATTAATAAATTTGTCTTGTTCTACCTTTACAATTCTCCCTAAAACGCTATTAATTACTGAGAATTGACTCAAAATATGCGATTTTGTGAAGAGCTTTTCTGAAGGGATCGCAGACCCGGTATCCCAAATGTCCGTAGGCCGATATGTAAAAAAAAATGGCGTTGCGTTAATAAAATCTTTCCAATTTCTTCTGCAATGAGAATCATCTAAAAACATAAATTTCCCTCCATCCAACGAGACTAAACGTTACGTGTCTAACCATAATATGTATTCTACTACACTTGGTAAAGTTCTTCATTCATAGAGAGCTTTTGAGATTTTCCAATATTGCCATTCTGATGACGCCAGGTGTCATTTGACTCCCACCAAAGACAATCATAATTTTGTACTCAATTTAAGGAAGTATCGGGTCTTGCAATGTTACGTTCCTCGAGATTTCATGCTGGCGCGAAGGCGTCAAACACACACACACACACGAGTTTTTGTTTCTCTCCCTTTGTTTTCTCATTGTTAGATTCACGTACCCATAACCTTAACATAACCCCTTAACAATAACAAATTCTTCTGGGGACTAACTGATTCTTTTCACTTGGCATCTGGGGCATGGAAGTTCCTTGAATGTTCTAGTCCTCAGTCTGGCTGCATAAGAAGTGGATACGCACAAACACACGCCGACTCCACTGCATAGGTACCGGTTTGCCTAAGGCTAATCGAACAAAATAACATATCTGTGCGAACCGTTCGTAAAACCTCCTGATAAAACTTTATCAACGAAGGCAAGCATAGCGTAGACTTTTGTGTAAAAACCGACTTCACCGCACTTGGGTCCGTGACTAACCACACCAGTGACGAACCAGCTGCGAGATGTGTTCTCATAACACACCAGGGCCCCTCCGCTATCACCCTGGAAATACAAAAAAAAGGACATGTCAGACGAGAAGTCAACAATCACTTGGAAATGAGTGGTCTCATCGGACTCACGAGAGACTAAAGCGTCCCTATATAGCTAGCGCCTTCACCATGATGGAGTTGTTGCGTGAATATTTCAAGTCTAGTAACGGTGCACACAATAGGTTATTGTTTCCGTCTATTGTTCGTTTATATGGGCGTTGGACTCCCAGATGTGTTAAACGTCTTTTCATATTACAGTATTTGGGGGGTTTGTGGGTTTTTTTTTCTTTCCTGCGGAAACAATGAAGCCTCCTACTTTCAGTGTCTGCTTAAAATGTAACTTTCAATTAGTCTAAAGTTAATACTTCTGTTTTTACCTGCATTCACACTTTTCCTTTTTATTTCTTAAATCAACACTTTCAGGTATCTGTAAATTCATAGATTCATTTTTCTAATTAACACTATTGTTTATCTTTTTCCTTCCTCTTACATATCCTTGATATTTAATGCTGCTATCTTTATTTTTATGAGAATGTTCAACGGTATCGTATTCAAAATAAGGATGCGAATTTAAGAAAGTGACATTGTATATAGTCCAGCCACCTAAAATTGACGAACCTGAGCTGTTGAATGGGTTATTTATATTTTGTTTTTAAATAAAAATGTTCAATAAACACAACTTGGTCTAATAGCAGTGATTTCTGTAACGGTCTAAACGATATCATTATGTTTTGACGTTTGCGAAATGGACTGTTTCTTCAGTTGAAATACCTTGCACGGTCCGTAATTATCGCCTTTCCATACTCCAGCACAGAGCTTCTGGTCCGTTACAAGTGATAGTTGGTATCGTGAAACATTTCTTGCATAACTTTTGCATTCTGTCTGTGATAGCAGCGGCACACTGCTGTACTGCAGACTGTCAGAGCTGTGTTCATCTTTGAAACAGATAGAATATGTCATAAAAAACAATACCTGCAGCTAATTGGGAGATCGACTAATTGGGAGATCGACTAATTGGGAGATCGAAAGCGGACTTTGGTGTAAAGATCTACAACTTGGTGATGCAAGATGAAGCAAGACTTATAATCTGACATATTATTTCAATTGAAAAATATTCAACAAAATGTACTTAATACTGTTGGACAGCAACAATCGCCGACCACCCTTACATAGGGTATGGGGTTCTAGTTGAACCTTCCCTACCATTGCACCACCCTCCCCGCCCCTGTACTATTGACATATTACAATGTTTATTCGATACAACTTTTATTCAAGGGACTGCCTTTCCAGCGTCTTGGTTCATTGCACCAAAAGTAAACGTACAAATAATGCCAGTATTAACAAATACTTTAGAAAGCAACAAACTCATGGAAATGTATTTCCGAAACAATAAATAAATCCTTCAAGAGTTAGGTTGTTAAAATTCTATTCAACTTTTAAATAAAAATATTCAAAAATAATAAAACATTTGTCAACTCATACTTTGAATTTGTTAGTTCAATGCGTAAAGTATTGACTTACTATTAGATATGTAATACTGCCCCCAGCCAGCTGCATAACATTCTGCACCAGGTTCAAATGCATCATCTTCGATCTGGATACAAGCAGTTTGAATATATGGGCCAAGAATGAATGGTTCGGCTAACTTCAAGATAATAAAGTCGTAATTATCTAAACTGCTTTCGGCCGCGTGCAGTGGATGCATGAAGATATCGGTTACTAGTCTAACTTCAGCCGTTGTCTTTGAGTGTGGAGAACTGTCTGCACCACTGTTCAGCGTGCCGGCGGTCACCGTTAAATCGGCTGCAGTAGCCAATTTACGTTTTGGCCATTTGTCATAACTAGAAAACAAATTCATGGAATTATAAGTTTCCCCGGTTGATTTGTATAGCATTGCTGGCAAAGAGTAACACTTCATACGCTCATTATGACCTCAGAGCCACAAAGCGGTACTGGTTAAACCACAGCACAGATGAATGGAGCTGTATACATAATACTGTATAGTTCACGCCACTTCCATGCTCTCAGTAGGCCGTACGTCGTAAAAGAAGTACAGCCCGGCACTTAAATTGACCCAGGTGTTTCAACGACATTTCTCAAAAATCAAAGTGGTAAAGAATTCAACATGGATTTGACAAAAGTGAACGCTCTACATAGTAACTAAATATACTTTGTACCTAAGGTGAACCAGGAGTAACAAACAAAACAGCTGGATCACCCCACCCGACCCCCATTCCACCCCCCCACCCCACCCCCGAAATTGCAATAACATTGTTCACATCAAATGGTACATTCTGAGACATATATACTTAGACTATAAGTTAGTTCTATAATTAGGTCTACACACTATACTGTCCAAGTACCTACCTTTGAAGTTTTGTGTGAAGTTGAACCGCCCTTCCCCAACAACCCCACACCACCAACCACACATTTCCCATCTCCCACTTGGACCCGCGCCTGATTTGCATTGTAACTTACAAACAGTGTGCAGCGGTAACAACCCAGTCAGAATCGATAAGAACACCGGAACAAGGTGGACGGCCATTTTCTTGTATATTGACATGCCAAGGCCATTGGCCTATTCTAGCTTCGTCGCCGTTGGTAACGCGCTTTCGTCGTCGCATATCCTGATAAAGAGGTCGCTGTCCACATTCTCTGACTTTGAAGTAACTCGGTCTGGTTATCTGCAGATTACTGCGAACTAAAATATTGAAAGGAATGAAAATATAATCATCAGAAAGCAATTGACAACTTGTGGGGAAATATCTGCAAGGATAACAAAGAATTGTACGTCATCAAAAGAATATTGACTGTTTAACAGACAAATAAAAACGGTAGTCAGTTATTGCGTAAAAGCGGGGCGCACTTGGTCTTTTAAGGTAGAGATCTCTTAAAAAGAAACTCTGTCTGAGGCTAAGGAAGGCTGCCAAGCGTTATAAGAACACTTTGAAAAATGTAAAAAAAGAACATTTGACTACTTTGCATCGACAATTAAGGCAAATGCGTAGTTCCAACCCTAAGCATTACTGGGACGTGAATTGTGGGATTACACAATCTGAATGTAATTCATGCTTTGTATGAGAATGCTAAATCGTGTGTGTTAAACGATGGTGAAGCGTCATCCTGCTTTCATTGTAATAGTGGGGTGAGACAAGGGGCCAAGGGCGTAGGAACCGGGGGGCTGGGGGGGGGGGGGCGCCAGCCCCCCAGTGAAAAATGTGGAGGGGCGGAAGTATCATTCCGCCACCCCCCCCCCGCTCCGCAAGTCAGAAAACCCCTTTTTTATTTCCAAATGAGAAAAAAAATCTCATTTGGAGCACCAAATTGCATCTAAGGCCAGGTGAAAATACAAAATTAAGTATACAAAATGGAGTGGGTGTTGAAGTGTGCTATATTGCACCAAATTGCATCTGAGGCCACCTGGAAATGCAAAAAATTCCAAAGGGGAGGGGGAGACCCCCTCCCCTTAGACCCCTCCCCCAGGCCGGCCATCAGTCTTCAGCCCCCCCCCACTCAAAAGTACCTTCCTACGCCACTGCAAGGGGCCAATTTGACCCCACTGCCTTTTAGTATTATTCTCAATGATTTTGAAAGACATTTGAGCAATTGTTACAATGGCTTAAGTATGCTTTCCACGTCCATGAAGGGTACATTAAGTACTGACGATGTTGAAATTTCTTTATATTGTTTACCTTACAGACGACACTATTGTATGAGCTGAAAGTCAGATCGAACTTCTAAATGCTTTGACGTTCCATCAGCCCCCCCCCCCCTCCCCCCACCCCCTCCCAACCCCCACCCCACCAGAATACATCAGAATTTACAATGAATAAACATAATGTGGGCTAATATTACCTGATGTTGGAGCACATGCACTGGACACGCCCAAGAACATTATAGGCACCATAAAACCAAGCAGACAAGATGAAGCCATTCTAGATGAGAAAAGAAATAAAATATCAGATAATAACGTCATCAACCAATTCATTACGACAAAGTTATTGACAACCCGTTTACCACTTAATCCAGATATGTTTTCATTTTATTCAAGTTAACAATGATTTGTTAAGAAAGATCTGTATAAGTTGCTTTGTTTTGTTTTTTTTTGCCCAGAAACGTGTCTACTTGCATGTGCTAAATTAGCTTAGGCTTACACGTACAGTAAAGGTTAGGCTTACACGTAGAGTAAAGGTAAGGCTTACACGTACAGTAAAGGTTAGAAACAAACAAATGAAATATGTGACGGATCGGTTACATCGGTGGTGTCTAAATTCATATAATTTTAAGATATTTAAAAAACGTCGAAATTCGAAAGAATGTACGCTAATCATTCCTTTTTTTACGTGTACACAGTGCATTTTTTTCAACGTAGGTTTACGGCTACCACGCTATATGTATGGAGATAGATTTTGATCGAAAGTTATATTCCAGGTTATACTTATGCTATTCACCACTATAGTGTTAGTGATTTTATATTCATATACGTACGACTATTCTATAAGATTCTCTCGCCGACTTCCCCCCCCCACCCCGCCCCACCCCAACAACAACAGATGCTCGGGCTGTGAACATTTCTGTAGAACAACAACACTGACACTGGAACCTATACTGCCATTTCATCATAAAAATGCTGTTTCAACCTGCCGATGTCATGCATGGTAACCGGGAATCGAGCCCAGTGTAACCTGCCTATGTTATGCATAGTAACTGGGAATCGAGCCCGGTGTAACCTGCCTATGTTATGCATGGTAGCCGGGAATCGAGCCCGGTGTAACCTGCCTATGTTTTGCATGGTAACTGGGAATCGAGCCCGGTGGAACCTGCCTATGTTATGCATAGTAACTGGGAATCCAGCCCGTTGTAACCTGCCTATGTTATGCATGGTAACTGGGAATCGAGCCCGGTGTAACCTGCCTATGTTATAAGTAACCGGGGGATTTCTTACACGGTAACGAGAAGTCAAACCTGGCCTAATCAGTCATGTCATAGCGAAACTGAAACTAAACTTAACGAGATGTCAAATGACAATCTAAAACTTACGTATAACAGCTAGCTAGTACAAGAATCTTTGGGAAAGGGACATGGCGATTTCGTCGTAGTACCTTTAGTAATGGAACCGCAAGCAGCTGCTAATCATTTCCAGTCTTCAGTGATTCAAACGGAAGTAAATGGATATCCTGGTGGCCTGAGCACAATTTAAGAATAAACCCCAATCACAACAAATCACGATAGATGGAGGATTCAATAGGGCCACCAATGTAGGCCTCAAGAGGTCTACAGATTAATGTCCTCTTGGGAAACGATACTGTACGAAAGCGAGACCAACACACACACAAACACACAAATCGTCCTTTTAAGTTAGGAAAACGTACAATTTATATATAAATTGATGATACGCTCTATTAATACCTTGAAATGGACTCCCGACCAGCAAAGTTAATACAAAGTTCTTCTGCTTTTCTGGCGACACTGTAGAACTGTTGGACAGGTAAATTCTGACTGACTTCTACACAACCAGCTTGTTCCCGTGCGAATGGTTTAAAACGCAACAACTTAGATTGCTCTCAAAACACAACTAATTGGAACCAAGTACAAAAGCCGACGAACTGTGTTTACAAAAAAAAAGGATTCCTAACAAGCTTGACGTCAGGAAACGAATATGAACCGGTGTGTTGACACAGCAACCATGTTCGTGATGGGTATGCATAGCTTCATGGCCGTAACATCTATGACAGCTTCCTGGACGATACTGAACTTCCTACATCTGGTTTACATATAGTTATCGATCAACCCTAGGAAGATCAGTAACCTTGTCATTAATTATATCGCACACATGTTTAATCAATTAATGTGTTTATTCATTTGCACCCTGCGTTAGGTGGTAAGGTCGGAGCGCGACTATATTAAACCATTGTTTGTGTGCGTACCGCTGAAGAGAGTACATTATAATATGCAGGGGAAGAGGATCCCATTCGTCCCCCGCACTCACCCCTTCCTCCCTTGATTTCCACCCCTTCGACAGTTGTGTAAAAACTAAAAAAGTGCCTTTGTAACAAACAAAAGTGCCCCTTTCCACTTTTGTAATTATTTAATTATCCCTTTGTAATTGTAAACTCTTTTGTTGAGAAAGTAAGAAATACACCAGTTTGCGGTACAGAATGCGCAGAGGACTCATTTAGTCTGGAAGTTTTATGATCTTGTTACTGTGGTTTGTCACTTCAAATCAACTCACATGTTCTACTGCCCCTAGTCGAAGATTTTGCCAAGAGTGGGGCCGGAAGTATAGGCTGTTGTTACATGTCGGTTTGTAAAAACAATCACGTCCTCCACACGAGCTTCACATTGTGTATACACTTTGCAAAATATATCTTTAGGCGAAGTTCCCAAAACGCTCCAATACGAACTTACAGTAGAGTAATATTCTGTTCCTTCTCACTGGATGTTCTACTCCTCTGTTGTGTTATTTAAGAGAGGGAGTGAGCGATATATCGAGGAACAGCGGAAAACTGTGATGACGGAATGTTGTAGACGGATCCCAATTCATATAATCTACTCCACAGAGTATACATCTTTTGCAGCTAGAACACTTAGGCCTTCATACCCTACACACATTGTTCAGATCCACGGATCCAAACCTTAAAAATACCACTCATCAATCGAATCCTTCTGAGGACTTGG
Organism: Apostichopus japonicus; assembly: GCF_037975245.1. Taxonomy (NCBI): domain Eukaryota; kingdom Metazoa; phylum Echinodermata; class Holothuroidea; order Aspidochirotida; family Stichopodidae; genus Apostichopus; species Apostichopus japonicus. Next base: position 36,918,346 of record NC_092577.1, read on the forward strand.
TGATTCTTTGGTAATGACGTCGGAGGACGTGGAATTTCTTTGTTCAAGTCCTCAGTTAGAATAAAAAGCAAGTACAACGGAACATGTCCTTTTGTTATCTGTGAAAGAGTTGCAAATCACAAACCTCGCCATCATAAATACGATAGATAGGCTTGCTTCTCCTTAAAGGAAAGCAGCACAAAATAAACATGAGGATATATTGTGAGAATGAAAATAAAGAATTAGTGACAGTGGGGGGGGGGGTCATCTCCTCCCCTTCCTCCTAAAGTTATGTTCACAGCACAGATCATCAATAATTTTCACCGGACATGGTGGTGTTGCAGTATAGTTTGTCCTCTGTAGAAATTTTCCGTCCAAACCATATCTACCAACAAAATATTGTCCGACCGTACAAACTATCCTTGATATTAGGTCGGTAATGATACACCATAGGACATGGGTTCCCCCTGCGAGAATACCAAGGACCGATAACAACTTCAAAACTTGATTAATTATGCATCATGAAACTTACAAGTATAGTTCGAAACGTAGACCAGACATAAAGTAATTCGGAGCCAGTTGATAGTCGTTTTCATAATACAAGCAGAGTCCATTCAAGTGGGTCTCCGTAGACTCCGTGCTTTTGCTGCAATGGCGGCTGACTTCATCTTCCAATTTAAGAACAAAATGGAGGATTCATCTCCTTCTGCAAATACTCCTTGCGAAACGCTCCCCCCCCCCCCCTGTTTGTTTAAGAATAGTGTGAACTTCTTACAGCCTTGAGGGAGGATTTATTTACGATAAAGACGAGGGGTCAAGCAGGGGTGCAGCTATTGTGAGAAATATAACATTGAATTCCATTTCTTATAGTTTATTTGAATAAAAGAAAAGAACAGTTCAAATACAATAAATCTTTTGTATACCTGCGTCTGGTCGTTGGGATAAAACATTTTTCATTTCGTAGACTATACGTATTGGTCTATAGGTAGAATAGTGTTGTGGGAAGTAGGCCTACGTAGTTCGTCGGACCGGTGGATGAATAAGAAACGACGTTTACTTTGTGTAAGCCTTTACGTACTATGGTGAGAACATGCACGTTGTAGGTATACCAAGGAGTGAAATATTATGTAGAAGTTCATGTTTGTGTACAGGCTTGACGATCGAGGGAGGTTGGGTCATGGGGCTACACCTCCGAGATTGCTGATCAAATAGTAAGTCCGGGGAACTATACAATTAAGGATAATGTATTCGGAAGTTCATAATAACCTTACGGGAAAATAAAGACCTCAAGAAAGAGTTTCCGGTGACATAATTACACCCTGGGCCGACAAGGCTATTGACGCCACATACTTAGACCCCTCACCTAGAGGACATAGCGCCACCAACCTCAACCCAACCCGAACCCCTCATGTAGAAGACATAACCCACATCAACCCAACCTGTACCGAGATGGCGGTTGCCCCTTGCCTTAGCCTTGACACACAAAGTGGCGACTTATTATATGCATAGAGCTATAAACCAGGTTTATAGCTCCATGTTATATGATATATCATCGCGCCTCGTACTTGTTTTCCCTTCTTCGTTCGCGATTTCAGTTTGATGGCGCTATACTGCATTACCCAAATGGCTTGTATCATACGTACACTACTGAATACAAATATTCGAAGAGTAGAGGGAGTGCTGCGACACTCGCAGTCAGAGCCGAATATATATATATAGCTCTGCATGCACGCAGTAGTAGAATGCCAATTACAGTGAGTGAAACAATTTAAGCGGTTTGTAGCTAGATCATTTGCAACATAGAGATATGATAAATTATACAGGTAAGATACTTTACCGACGAGCCGGTCGGGGGGGGGGGGGGGAGAGGGGGAGGTGGCGAGGGGGGTTTTACTCGAAATTCTTTGTCCAAGGAAATAAACGATAACTGAAGGTTACCGCCACTCAACACTTCTTAAGTTCTCATCCCTTATACAAAACAAGCAACTCTGGCTATTACCAGGTCCGGTAATAGTCGTAAATAAATTTAAACAAAGGGTAATAATGTCACATTCCTCTTACTATTCTTAAAATGCAGTATAATTGTTTAACAGTCTATTTACGTTATTCCAATATATATATATATATATATATATATATATATATATATATATATATATATATATATATATATATATATATATATATATATATATATATATATATATATATATATATATATATATATATATATATATATATATATATATATATATATATATATATGTATATGTATATATATATATATATGTATATATATATATATATATATATATATATATATATATATATATATATATGTATATATATATCATCTGTGGACAAATGATTGAAGTATAACACAAGCTTAGTTTCCAGTAGAAGCCATCTATACACACACAACCTTTCATCGTTAATTCTTTGGAGGTGGTGGGAGTAGGGGGGGGGGCGGTGGTCAGTGAGATAATCTGAAATTTTCAAACTGTTGCCATATCTTTTGTTTTCTTCAAATTTTAGAAGAGATAAGAACCTAGCTGCGAATGGGGTTTACTGTTTTACATTTGTGGGTTGTAAAATTTGCCTGTATGAGATCAACTTTTCATTTTAATAAATAAACTCGTAATTCTTCAATGGATTTAGCCCTCATACGATTAAATTCTATGTGAGTTTGAATGGTGTACATTATTTGTTAATGTCACACAGCTTGTAGCGAGTGCCAAGGTCAGAACTGTACCGCATACAATGCAAAAAATATGCCATCACGGGAATACCAATGTTAAGTAGGAGACTGCAAATTTAATTCTCTTATTGGCGATAATATTTTTTTGCTATGAATGCTATAAAAAAGATGCCTTTTAGACTATTTTCTTAAATCGATGATATCGTCCATATTTTGTTGATGGCAATAAATAATCCTCTCACACTCTTGCCCAGTTCTGTCTCCCCTACCCCGCCCTCTAGCGGTAATTTAGTAACGGCTAAGATATACTCCACCTCCTCTCCCTAACTGCAAAATGAAACATTCGATCATCATCTAGCTACTTGCCCATGTAACACTTTCTTTAGATAGAAGGCGGGAAGATGAAATTGAATGATCAGACAGGCACCCCCCCCCACCTACCCCCCCCCATCCCTTCGTCTTTTGACTCACTGTTTACGCCTCTACGAGATGCAATGAACGACTATACATGACACATTGAACAACAAAACGTTTAAATGTTAGTCCCACAAAAATGAGATACTACAGAGTTTGTTGAACTTGCCGTTAGCTTCCTGGTAATAAGACCATCGGAGCATTACTGACTAGTCCAATATATATGTATCTGTTGGGTAAAACGGTATAGCGCCATCTACACTTGGCAGTGCCATCTCTATATATAATGGCTTTGCACTCACGTGTGTAGCGCCGTTTACCTCTACACTTCTTTGCATAGGCCAATGAAAAGGAAGACGAGAGTCGGGTGGGGGGGGGGGGGGAGGGGCGGGAGGGGTACTGTCGCTAACTTTTGAAATCAGAGTTGGAGTTCCACCCCTCTACTTTTCTATACTATTATATAAGAATCAGTAAGATGCATTCTGGGATCATTCAGCGTGGACCTTCTGTAATGGCAAAACGAGTGGCATAGGCCTAGGTTTTATTTTGTATGTTACCTAATCCTCCAATTATATTTGAGATTATACGTAAGCTATTGGCAGGGCCGTCTTAAGAGATCACCGGGCCCTGGGCCCGGCAATGGAGCGGGGCCCCTCAATCAAGTGAGTTCGAAAAAATTTGCGTGAAAAATTGTCATCCTTGACAAGCGCTCAAGCATAGACATGCCTGCATTTACCACCCCTCCCTATGTCGCGCATAAAGCATAAAACTTTAGCTGAATAACATACGTGATATATCTAAAAGCTGAAATACATTATAGAAGAGTAATCTTCCAGTTGCCCTCCATCCCTTCCCTAACAATACTGGACTCACCATTTGTAACACCCTTGTGTTAAGTCTTTCAACTGAAAGGGGGTGTAGGCGGTTTTACACTATCTAACGCAACGTAATCGCCAAGAACATGAAGTATTTTTAAGGGAGGGCGCGAGGAACATGAACTTATAGCATACTCCTCATGGTGAAACATAATTGCACCTATTAGGTGAATTGAGTGTACTGTTAATAGTATGAGAGACTAGCGTAGGTTCTTATGACCAACTAGACCGGTTTCTGCTCTCAAACTTTATAGGAGGAGCTTCATCAGTAGTAGCCTTTGAATATTTTATATTCGGCCTGGGCGTCTCGTTTTCAAAATGCATCTATTTTCTGTGCACGAGTTTTTATGGACTCATAGTGCAGCTATAAGAGCATCTAAAAGAGATTCGTGTGAACCTTGAGAGTCAGCTGATTCTTCGTTAGTACGAAACCTTGAGTTAACAAGTAAATCTTTGAGATTTTGGGCCCTTTTGTAGGCTAGAATCGGTTCTTTTGGAAACAGTTTGGATAATTCCGCGTGTTGCGAGATTAAGTGCCAATGTTTCAAAGTGCTTTTTTCAAATGCGTGGTTTTGATATGGGGTGTATAGGTGAGCTTGAACACAAGTGGTGGTCCATTTTGTTTAGGTTTGGTAGTGAGGTATTGCCCACGGTTTTCAAATTTTATGCCTTTTCGTGGCTGAGGCAATATCCTCTTTCTTATTGTGACGGAGTAACAGTTTCTCTGTGTTAGCCTTCGGGGGATTGAATATTCCAGGGTTGCCAACTCAGATTCGAATCTTTAATGTCAAACTCTCAAGTGTTTCACCAACTCTCGTCACAAGTTGTCAAGTATCGAATTCAATCAGGCATAATGGCCCATTCAATAAGTTTTCCTCCCATATTAAGACATGGGGTTACTACGATTGCGGGGCCCCTGACATCGCGGGCCCTGGGCCAGTGCCCAGTGGGCCCATGCGTTAAGACGGCCCTGGCTATTGGGATTGCGAACTGTAGGAAAGCTTTTCTATAAAGTATGGTAAATGAGCTTCTTAAAATAGTGCTTACGAGCCTTACGTAAAGCACCTGTTTAGCACGTTTTTGCATATTTAGAATACTGCAACGGGAACTGCTGAACAAAATTCTTACTTTTTATCTTGTACTTTCAACTGTTCTAAAAACTTCCTGAGGTCTGACTTTTGTCAAACTATCGATTTATTTATCATCTCAAAAATACAAAAATACGCAAAATGCATTGAGGTTTCGATGACTTCAGTGCACTAGAAGTCTGCTTGTTAGTAAATCCAGAACTAGCTGTTACAATAGAAATGGTCCGAACCACCATTCTGATACAATAACACTATGGCATGTTCAACACAGGTCAGTATACTGTAGGTGGCTATACACACCTCCACCAAAAACAATAGGGGTATTGTACTCAATGTTATGCCCTTACCGAAATCCCAGATCTGGCTTTATATCTGGTTTAATCTGGCCATATCAAGCCTTTATCTGGCCATATAAAGCCAAATATAATTGGATATAGAGTCAATCCAGATATGCAGATAAAGTTTTATCTGGCCATATAACTGAATTATCTGGATTTTCTTTATATCAACCAGATAAAGTTGTATTTGGCCCTGATATGGATGGCAACAAAATTTGCAAGATCAAATTTTATATGGGCCACATAAAACTTCATTTTATATCAAGTTATATCTGCCCATTTTTTATCTGGCCAGATATAAATTCCAGATCTGGACCAGATTGAAAGTCCAGATCTGGATTTTATATCTGGCCCAGATCTGGGATTTCGGTTAGGGTGAATCCACACCCCAAGTATTATAGGTATCCACGATGTCAATCGTTATATCTCATGTAGAAGGGTTTTCAGAGTTTGACCTCTGGTGACCTCAAAGGAGATTTGACCTCACAAGCAACAGGATTCTTGTACTCAATATGGCAAATCAATATAAAATGTATGAAAAGTATTCATGATTTCTACCATGAGAAATCATGTTTTCAAAGGTTTTCAGGCCTCAACAAATATTTTTAAAAAGTACTCGCTTTTAGACGACCGTGACTAAAAGTCTACTCGCCAAATTTCACTCGCCACTAGGCCTATGATTGTTGTTCAAGTCTCCAAAGTACACATCTTCAACATCAATACTTTCTATGAACAAAGGTTAGGCAGTTAGGCAATTACATGGTGCCAAGTAATTGCGCATTGGAAAGTCATGCTTCTTTGCAGTATGAAATTTAAAAAAAAAATCCACCAAAAGTAAGTGTTGAACAAAGTAAGACATGTCGAATTTTGAATAAGCAGCTAGGCCTACTGTAATGACTTAAACAATTAGAAGTAAAACATCTGTATAAACACCTACGACGATAGCTTGGCTTCTGTTACATGATGGCTCCTATATTACTAGGTATAAACATTATACAGTAGCTAAGTGTGCGCGAGTCCTAAGCCTATGCAGTACCGTACTGTAACTTTGAACCGCTACTCGATTAGCGCGAATTCTTACATGTGCCCCGTTATTTATATCGTCTTTTAGCTGCAGATTGATGCGCAAAAAATATCGCTATTACTCCATTACACTGCCTAAATCAAAGCGATCTTTTACGCACTGAAAATCTGAGGTTGTAAGAGCATCTTCCAAAAATCCTAGTAGCAACAACAGCAAACTTGTCTCAAAACTACTTAAATTGTTCTATACTTTGCGAATTATGACTGATAGCCAGTAGGAAAATGTCTTAATAACAAGGGCGTAGGAACCGGGGGGCTGGGGCGCCAGCCCCCCCAGTGAAAAATATGGAGGGGCGGAAGTATCATTCCGCCCCCCCCCCCCCGCTTCGCAAGTCAGAAAACCCCTTTTTCATTTCCAAATGAGGAAAAAATCTCATTTGGAGCCAGGGGCGTAGCGAAGGAGTTTTTGTTGTTGGGGGGTGTGGAGAATTTGATTTGCCGACGGATCTGGAAGTGGTGACTGAAATGGGGGAGGGGTCTAAGGGCAGGGGTGTCCCCCTCCCCCCTTTGGAAAATTTTGAGTTTTGAAACCTCCTTAGATGCAATCTGGTGCATATTTTAAGTCAAATTTGATTTGCCGACGGATCTGGAAGTGGTTACTGAAATGGGGGAGGGGTCTAAGGGTAGGGAGTCTACCCCTCCCCTTTGGAAAATTTTTAGTTTTGAAACGTCCTTAGATGCAATCTGGTGCATATTTTAAGTCAAATTTGGCACGGAAGAAGCTCCCGTTCTCCTTTTCTCCATTCAGCTTTCCTTCTTTCTTCCCCTTCCGCTCTCTTCACCTTTTCTCCTTTTGCCGACAGTCCCAAAATTTGCCGACAGCGACCAAATTATTGGGGGGTGTGACACCCCCCCACACCCCCCCCCCGCTCGCTACGCCCCTGTTTGGAGCACCAAATTGCATCTAAGGCCAGGTGAAAATGCAAAATTATATACAAAATGAAGTGGGTGGGTTGAAGTGTGCTATATTGCACCAAATTGCAACTGAGGCCACCTGGAAATGCAAAAAAAAATCCCCTTAGACCCCTCCCCCAGGCCGGCCATCAGTCTTCAGCCCCCACTCAAAAGTACCTTCCTACGCCACTGCTTAATAAATAATTAAGAAGATGTTTTGCCATCTTAAGTGTATTAGTATTGACTGGTATTCTTCACGTTGTTGTGTTAACGAATCCTAACCCTAACCCCTCAACTCGAACCCTAAATCCTGACCCTAACTCTTAACCATATCCGTAACTCTTAACCCTAACCCTAATTCTACCCAACCGTTGCTGGCATAAACAACATAAAATTGCTCACAGGCCTAGCCAGGGTTGTTCAAGTTGTCCCATAATCATAAACGTGACGAAAGTCGAACGTTAATTGGCCTAGCTATGCTGAAACTGGTGGAAGAGACTACACAAATTGAGATCAACAGCCGATCCAGACAAAAGCTCGTGAACTCACTGTCAAACTAAAACCGTTTTACACAATTATTTCGCATTGAGATTGGTCAAAGTAAAAAATCTTACTAGACGAACTATTAATTGTTTCATAAACGCTGCCTGATCACAACGAAACTACATCCAACCTGAAAATACAACGGAAAACGTCCAATAGAACCACTGTGCTACAAAGACAAAATATACCCTTTGGCACGCAAAGTAAGGCTTCCGAGCGGCACGTTGAAGCCAATGCAAATATGTTCGAGTTAAGTTTTGAGTTTTAGATTCTACGGATGCCCATAAGCTCATCTCCAATTGCCAATAGCCTCCTATTCGTATGAGGATTAACGCACACGTTATCTGATGGCTGGTCGGTGTGTTACGGTAGTTTAAAAAACAAGGTTTCTAGATTTTGTCGTCTTGTGGCTCCAAATGACCTTTGACCTCAATAAAATCTTGTACTGAACGTGTCACAACTATGCACTAAATATGAGATTCGTCCAACCTTCCCTTCTTGAGTTATCGTGTTTACAAGGTTTTCACAATTTCACCTCTAGTGACCCCAAATGGACTTCGACCTCCACCAAAAACAATAGGGATTTTGAAATCAATGTGGCACTCCTTCACACGAAACACGAGATTTACCCAAGCTTTCCTTCTTGATATATCGTGTTTACAAGTTTACACAATTTGACCCCTGGTGACCCAAACTGATCTTTGACCTCCTCAAAAAACCAGTGGATTTCAAGTGCTTGCACAAATGCAAAGCTTCCTATCTATCACATACAAAGTTCATCGCCAAGCATTACTTTTGGAGTCTGTGTGTTTACAGGCTGTTCAGACCTCAAATGACCTTTGAACTCTGTATGGATAAAATGACGAAAGCAGCAGGTGTACTGTTAAACATGAAGAAGATGCACGTAGCATGGGTTTCATCTCTGTGGTGGTGGTGGTGTGGGGCTGGGCCCACTGACTGTAACGTAAACCAAGGAATGCATACAATAAATATGTTTTTTTTTTTAAATTTTTATTTTTCATCATTTTGTTCACAAGGCTAAATTATTTCTAAGAGTTCTTGAAGAAAAGAGAAATGATGAAATATTCGGTTACTTGTTACAAAATGTACAAAATTTCAAGTTGGTTAACCGTTAACTGTACATCATTACAAAACCTGTCAGAAAATGGGACGTTCCAATGTTTTTGCTAGAGTAATGCTATAAAATATTTACTGTTCTCGTTCTTGAAGACAAAACAAAGAGAAATAAAGAAAAGGAAAAGATAATTAGCGTAAAAGAATTAATATAACCAAACAGATCTTCCATATGATGTCCCTCCCCCCCCCCCCTACACGACTCAAAAACAAAGAATTAATATAACCAAACAGATCTTCCATATGATGTCCCTCCCCCCCCCCCCTACACGACTCAAAAACAAAGAATTAATATAACCAAACAGATCTTCCATATGATGTCTTTCAAACATGATAATAGCAATCCCCCCCCCCCCTACACGACTCAAAAACAGGAATTAAATAATAAGTTCAAGTTTGGAATATTGATAATATCTATCACATCATTAAAGCCTAAAATCTTGAAAAATAAAATATCTTCTTACTTTGAATGCCAAGGGCCTACAGTATCTCTTGTAAAATGTTAACCTTTTAAATTCACAGAAAAAGAAAGCTTGGAGCTATTAAAGATTTCTTACAAATGAAAATTCTCAAATTAAAACTAATTTTTCTTCTTTTGATATCATCTACTTTGTTAAACAAATCAAGGACCAGGCCCCACAGAACACTCTAGAAAACTTTTTTCTTTGATTTTTTTATTTGGGTAAATCAATGAATTTATTATATTCAGAGCATTAATTCATTATGACCATGTTATGAATATTCAATGTCATTGAAAAATACAAAATATGTTGAATAAAATAGAAACTGGTTTAGACAAAATGGATACATAATGTAGGCCTGCTGAGGAAAACATCTTTTTAATGTACAAAATTCCCACTAATTACATTGTTGCATTGTCGTGCATTTAGAATGAAATAGGAATCTTTGAGCAAGTCTTATGTTTTTATGTTACTGTTATTGTTTATGTAAACACACTGAAAGGTAACCGTGAACAACAAAACAAACAGCAGCATTTATGTATTTAAAACAAAAAGGTATTTATTTTTTTTTTTTAACATAAACATTCCCCTAAAATATTTACACAGTCAAAGTCTGGACACAAAAACCAAAACAACAAATTAACACAAAAGATTGGTGGAAATTACTAATTCAAACATCATATTCTTTCCAAAAACACTTTCAATAGCTATGAAATGACATTCCATTGACAGTTGTACTTAATTTCTACCTATTATGCCACTAAATTAGTAGATTATACAATGGTGCTTGCTTCCTGAAAGTTTTGTAAAATAAAACTTTAAATTTACTGTTTAACTATAAAAAGACACATTCCATGCTTCTTCTCAACTTCCATACACCTGACATAAATCTCTTTTGTAAACATGATTGTGCCAATTGAATATTCACAATTCAGCTCATGAATATTTACATATTCACACATTATCAATATTCATACTGCAAGTTCCTACCTAAATATTCCTAACTGGTTATCAATTGCTTCTATTGCAGTAGCTTAATAATGAAAATTAACAGCAATTACTTTGCAGGGACAAAAAGAGTTGCTTATAACAACACCAAAATAATAATAATAACAACATCTCTGTATTTACACTTTTTACATTATCAAAACACAGAAAATTATCCAAAGTTTTGCAGCTGTATTTTGCATTTCTGTGTGCCATTCCATATTAAAGCTCTTATCAATGTTACTGTCGAAACAACTGTTCTAACTTGTCATTTAGAAAACAAGTAATACTTATAATTGAGAGAACAGATTAAATCCCATAATGCCACTTTGATACCATAACAGATCACCTAAAATCCATACATGCCCTTATCCCAAATATCCTCTCTCTCTTAAGGGAGGAGGGAGGGAGGAAATATGTCCTTAATAAAACTGAAACATTCAGTTCTAAACCAATTTATCCATAAAAGTAATTGTGCAACTGCATTTGATACCATAACAGATCACATACCTCCTAGCAGCTCTTCAACAAAATAACATTTTTATTAAAGGTTGTAAATGAAGAAATAAAGAGGTATTTAAAAGGCTTCAAACATGAAAATAAAGATTTTAACCAAAATGAAGTTACTTTGTAACATACTCACCATCTATGCCCATATTTACATCATCTATGGCCCTTATTTAAAATACCTGACTTACATTAACTGTTGTTTGTGAGTCTGGTTTGTATCACTGCATGAATCATGCATGGCTGTCCACAAAAACTTAATGCCAATGGTTAAGCATGACTGAATACAATATTTCTACTCTAAGCTAAATCTTAAAAAAAAATTTAAACTTAAATTAAAAATTAAGGTTTTTATAGGTTTTAAAGAGTATTTTTGAAAAATAAAGAGCCTTCTATGAAATAGAGGTTTTTTTAAAGGTTTTAAAGGTTTTGCTGGGAGTTCACCTTATACCCCTCTATGCCCTAATCCCACATATCCTCTCTCTTAAAGGGAGAAGGGAGGCTCTCTCTTAAGGGGAGGAGGGAGGAAATGCCCATACAAAAACTGAAACATTCAGTTCTAAATCAATTTATCCATAAAAGTAATTGTGCAAACTATTTTGGGCAGGCAGTAAACTTCTTTGAATACTTACACAATGAATGAGTACAAGAACCCTTCTACAACTTTGATGAGGTTTCTTAATTATCAACTTTCTCATCAACAAAAATTGACTATTGCTGTTATATACATACCTTAAATGTGATACTGGCAACAAATATTTATGACATTCATTTGAATTGTTTGGGAAAGAACCCCATCTCCAGATTCACTTCCCAATTATACACTGAGATGATGAAACGTTTCAAAGCATGACCAATTAACTCAGTACAAGTCAACATTCCTGACTCTCCATGAACCTTCTTGATTTGTTTTCCAAGAAATCATTTTCATTTAAAACTTCCTTCACTTCAATTCTGATAGGCCCCCTTTAAGTAAACTTTGATGAGATGCCAGCACTACGTTTACAAATATATCCAGAAATCTCTCTCTCCAATCAACTTTTCATCTTTTTAAGAGAAATCACACTTCTCAGCCATCATTTCATACATCAGTTTTTCCAATAAGCTTACAGTACATCCAAGAATGCTTTCAGAAAAATTCTCTAACCAATACTATTATACTTTGTTCTCACACTTTTCAGCCACAACTACTGACTTCTTTTACTTCCAATGAATAAAATCCAGACAACCTGTGTTTCACAATTTCAATAAGCTGCATCACTTAGGCCCAATTTAACTTCCACAAATAGTAGGCTAGAAACCTCTCTCCAATAATAACCCTTCAATCACACGATGAGATATTACCAATTTCAAATCACATCATGTAAACACAAAACCACATATAAATTCAAAATAATGTCAGTTGCTATTCAAGGCATCTTCTTCTTTCCCATCATTTCATCTTATCTTTAACAAGTTTCTTACATTTCTTCAAACAAATCTAACACAAGCCTTCTTCCATTTGCATTGCGTGCACCAAAGTCTCCTGTTCTCCATACCATATACCTTACGGCACTTTCGGCCCTCTGCGTGAATCTTGGTGCTACAAGTCAAACCTGCAAGTTGGAGTTGTGCCTTAGTCGGTGGACTTGCCACATGGCTCAATTTTGGTTCTTGCACAAACTGAGATCTTGGAAATTCTTCCGATTCAAATTTCTGTTGTTAAAGATGGAAAAGGCTATGGTTACGTGTGCAGAACTATTTATGTGTATGTATGCTTACAGTATGTGAGGTCTTGCATTACACAATACACTCACAAATATTTTAAGTTAGTTTTTTCTACCAATAACCCAATGTTGTAAATTGCCAAAAACCCATAAAATATTTCAAAGTTGTTGTCACAAAACTGAGGTAAGAGCTGGTTGGTACCTAATATCCAAATGATGAATGTTACAAATAAAGGCTGTAAGTGAGATTCCTTACATGCAATTCTCCAAGGTATACGTACAGAAAGTATACAAATATAACCAAAATTATTTCATTTTTAGTTTCGATGATAATCGTAACCATTCAGTGCTTTTTGGAAGTTATTGCTGCCCTACCAAGTATAAGTTTGATTTATATAAAAGGAAACACTGGTTTGGAAACCGAGGAGGTAGGAGGTAGGCTTAGGGGGGAGGGAGGTAGACTAGAGGGTAGTTCAAAGGTCACATTACCTTACAACTTTTCTGATGAGTCGTACTTGGAATGGCCTTGAAGACTGAGGTATTGTTCAGTGAGTTGTGAGAAGAAGATCGATTCTGGGAAAGGAAGACAATAAAGAATTCTGAATAAAACTTCATGTTCTACAAAGATAAACAAACCAGAGCCCTAGGGGTATGACGATTCCTTGCTTACTGGAATATTAAAGTATTGTATGTCATCACCCATTCTCATAATATTTATGCCCACAATATACCAGCTATTAAACCAACAATTGTATTCCAATTCCAAGTTTGGATACAATCTGATTTAATGTTGTGGACTTCTTGCAATTTTAAAATTTTGGTCCTTCCACCCAAAAATTGGGCCCAATAAAATATTTCTTCCTGGATGATCCCAAAAATATTTGGCCCAAACAATGAGGCTCAAAAATATATTAGCCCCCAAAAATTGAATGCAAAAAATGTATTGTTCTGGGATTCCATTTAAAGTGACCCAACTCTCTCTCTATCTATCTATCTATCAACTATTATAAATCAGACACATATAGAATTTAAGGAGGATGCTTTGGCCTAATTAATGAATGACTTACTGAATTGCATTTCAGTTGTTGCTCAGTGATCATGTTTGCTGGAAAGAATGCCTGAGATGAAATGTTTAGTGATGTCTCACTGTTGTTGTGTGCATTTCCTGATGTAACAACCGCGTTACCGTTACTGTCTTGTTGGAAGGGGGGAGGAGACGAGGCCATCATACTTGCAAACGTGTCAGAAAATGCCTCCATCGTGGACTCCACCTCTGTATAGTAGAATTCTTCCTCATGGTCACTGAAATCATTTTCTTTCTTCCTACAGAAGAAAAGGATAAACTTGCAATGTTATACTTTTCATGAATGGTACAGAACAGGTTTTGGCCAAATATTCTTCAGCCTCTTCTTGTCATCAATTATAAACCATTCTTTTAAGCAAACCACCACCAATTCTTTTTCCATGCAACTTCTATAATTTATTAATTGAAAACATCTTTTGTAATTTCTTTGCAATTAAACGAATCTATATAGTTGACAGATAACCATTATTACTTCCTAAAAAAACAAACTAGCTGTTAAATATTTTGTTTTATATGTTTTGCAGTTTTCTTCATAACTACTGTACCTCCCCCAAAAAGTCTGGTCATCGATATAGAATGATATTTTTATCGTTATTAAACATATTTTGTTTGAAAACTGTAACAAATGTTACATTCTGAAAGAGTACCGCCTCCAACTACTAATCTGAATCCCACAACTCGCCAACATCTTTTTCTTTATAGATTTTTTGCTAAATGTCAATTTTTCAGCGCCTGGACAACAGTATCTTACAATTCTTTAATATAATCAATGTCAGACATCTCTTATACAAGCAGATTCACAGCAGCCTACAAGTGCAAAGAGCAATAATGCGGATGGCTCAGATTGCCCTGAATAAGAGGCCAGCCAATAAAAACCCTGAGTTACAAATTTAAATCCAAGTTCACTGACAGGTCAAACATTTAGAATGGCAGGACTATTTAACTGTGGACAATTTGTTGATTAAACTTCTGTTGACCCAGGCTCAGTATAAAGACACAGGAAGGGCATGATGGCTTTATCAATGGAATTGAAAAGAAGTAGGGATGTCTTTCTTGAAATATTATTTTATTTTACAGCTTTTGTTCAAGGATGTCTTGATGGCTTCAGCAATAACAACGATGGCGATAATTGAGTAATATTTATTTTGTAGTTGGTAGCAGAGTGACACTATGAAAGCAAACAATTTGGCTGAATGGATCTATGATATACAGTCAATTTCATCAGCAGCTGGCAGTCTGAGTATTTAAATATCATAATTAACAGCACCGGTGGTAAAGCAGTGCCTCAAATTTATCATCTTCAGAATTTCAAAGTTCAGGAAATTCAACACTGACAGAAGTTGCTGGCAAATAAATCGGAGATTTTTAGAATATTTTAAAATTCATTTATAAATTTCTGGACCGGCTAGTAATGGCTTATTATCTTGGTTGTTTGAGTTCCCTAGAAACCCTGTTCCCATCTCTAGAATAAATATATGTATATATTTCTTTTTATCTTCAATAGGTGAAAAAACAACATCAAGCGAGCAGCACACGAAAACATCTGTTATACTCACTGAATCCAAAGGATTATTTATCATCAAATCACATCAAAATATAAACTACCTTTCAGCTTGATACTAGTCAAACTTAATTGCAATAAGAGACATGCAATTACTTCATTAGTAACAGTGAAAACAAAGGGAGTTGAAGGAGTACATTGTTTGCAAATTTAGAGAGTTGATAAGTGTTTACCCGAGGTGAAGGGTCCTAATATGCCTCTCAATGCCCTGTATCGTACATAACGTCTTGGTGCACCTCTGCCACGTACACTTGTAAAGCGTCTTTGAAGATACCTGCAGGGAACAACAATAATTGAATACTGTAATAAAAATAGTCATCATAAATACATTGATAAAGTATCAAAAGTCAACAAAAAATAAATGTTCATCTTGCAGAAAAAACAAAACGAGAAAATGTGGGCCTAATTTGGTTGAAATGAATTTAAATGATAAGTAGTTACAATATGCAAGACCCTGTAGAGACTAAGAGCTAGATGCAAACTGCAACTTTAAGTATCTTGTGACTGGTTGTGCAACTTGCTTGAAAGGATGACTGGAACAGTGGAATATGACAAGGATGGTCCTTTGAGCCATATTGTCGATAGCGTAGGATTTGCACACAGAGCATCGTTCAATGGGTAGCCAATGGATAAAATGAAGAATTGGGAACTGGGTTTAGTTTAAAATCAATCTCTCTGCTTAATTCTGAATCAATTGCAGTTTGTGGACCAGAAGCAGAAGCACACCAATTAATATCGCTTTGCAAACGCTTTGACAAGTGATTCAATACTATTTCACAGAAATATAATAGTAATACAAATACAATATTAACCACATGGGTAAAAAATATGTTTTTATTTTTTACCTTAACCATTTATGAATAGAGGTGAGTCAATGTTCATTTCATCCAAGGATTGGTTAAATCACTTTAACAATTTGTGCTTACTCTGGAATAAGTATCCAACTGTAATAAGTATCAAATAAGTATAATAAGTATCAAACTGCTGTTGTACTGCTGATTTATGTGCTTGCCTCTTTATTACTGACATATGCACCTGAATCTATATTTCCATATTTACCATGCACCAAATAACAAATTTCAAGCCCCCCCCCCCATTTGATGATAAAGAAATATTTAATATACCACTCCAGGCACAAATTATTTTCATTAGTTTTTTTTTTATATGAGAACACTTCACAGTTGACTAGAAACTGCAAAACAGATGGGAAATAATCTTGGTTAAAATTTAAAACCCAAATCCCACGATACTTCTGAAACATAACATAACACCAGATCTTCCTTTAACCAACCACCGCACAACAACAACAACAATCCCCATGGCTTATAATGGTACAATCCAAGCTATTTTTAGTTCCTAGTATTATCAACAGCAAGCCCTTATGTGTTATTATAAGCTAACCAATAAAGTGAGATAATATCGCTCCTATCATAAACAGTCTTTAGTATAATAGGCAAGTCCTTCCATGCTCTTTAAAGTCTAAAAGGAAAGAAACAAGTTTGGACTTGGGCCAAGATGAGAGAGGAAACATTGCTAAAGGCTCAAGCTGCTGCTGTACCTATATAGGTCTATCCGTACATGTGGCCAGCAGATTTACCAATATACAGTACACAATGTAACTGGTCTTGCATGGCTATATACACACAGCGCACTGGAATGGGCTACCTATGATTGGCTGAACTTAGTGTGACCTTACCTTTCATTGCGGGGGGGGGGGGGGGGGTTTAATTCCCAGGGGTCACATGCTAACAAAATTTTCAGGAGAGAGATATTGTCAGGCTTGGCAAACAGTGTTAAAGGAAAACAGATCAGGGCTGGAATATAATGGGCACTGCTTCAAGGAAGGCCAACGAGGACTTTATGGAGGGTGTACTTTATGTATAATTAATGCCATTGAATGAGGATTGTCTGACCTTTGAATAAAACTGTCTGCTGGTGTATGTTATTTACTACAATGTTAAACAGTTTACAAAGAAGAATGTTGTAACATTTGTTAAAATGGGGAGGCTGATTGGTAACGGTCATTTTACATCAAGTAGGCTCAAAGGAAGGAAGGAATCTTGTGGTTTATGGGAAAATGTTATCTGCTATTTTTTCATTTCATTAACATCACCATCTGGAATGCTTCTGCAAGGCCATTAAATTTGTAAGGACAATAGAATCACCTGAATCAGAATGGTACTAAATACAATGTGTAACTGTATGGTGAGGTGAAAGTTTAAGTGAGGATGAAGCTTGCTAATTATATAGAGGTGGGTGGGTGGAGGGAGGGGTGGGTGGAGGGAGGGGCGGGCGCCTGGGTGGAGGAGAAGGTAGAGTATCTGTGGTTTCTTTCAATTGTAACTTTCCTAAAAATGTATTGACCAAAATAGAATTTAACAAAATCGACCCACCTTTAACTTGATTGGGCTCTTGCTCTGTTCGTCCCAGAAAACAGATGAACTGTTTTCTCCCATGTCTATCCCTTCGTCCACAGAGGAACTGAACACCAGGGCCCCTGGCATATTCTCCAGGGGGGTGCCGTGAGGCATGTATTGAAATGGTGACGTCATAGGCCCACTCAAACTCTCTGCATCACCTGGAGGAAGGATTACAACAAAAAAAAGTATTTAAAGATGTGTTGTTTTAATTAATCAATTCAGTCAGTACCGGCATGTCTACGATGGCTGACCCTCTTTGTCCAGTTTACACATGAATGCATTTGTTCAACCATGCTAGTAAGAAATGACCCTTAGAAAGATCTGTTTGAGTTGTGGATATATACGTACTTATTGAAAGTCCTGGTGAGGGTGTTCCCCTGGACTGGATATCCCAACTGAAGTTCCCACTGCTGACAGATGGTGAAGGAGAAGAGATGGAGACCTGCGACCAAGCATCCGAAGAGGAAGAACAGGATGCAGAACCAGGTGGACTGGGAGGACCTGTAAAGTACAAAAAAAAAAAAAAGGTTAACTTTGCTTTTGAAAAGTGAAATGGAACACTACCAATGCTTGGTTGGTTAAAATCACAATGATTCCCAGTAACCAATAATATATAACAATAGCAACTCTAGAGGATAAACAGGGGCATATCAGATAGTCAGGTGCGGGAGGGGGCGGGCCTCAGGTATCATGTTCTCATGGGTCCTCTAATTGTCTTGGTACTCATAGCCATAGCCCCTTGTTACCAGGACTGAGTGACAGTTAATATTCCCCAACATAATACATTGTTAAAGTAGGCTTTACAGTTTACAGGCCCACCCCTTCCCACCCATTGTGGAGAAAGGGGGGGGTAAATTAAGTAAATAAATCCATTGCATATGTGTCAGATATATGATTGTTCAAGTTGGACCATAAGTTACGATTTTTATATCATAGAAATTATCTAGGATAATTTTCAGTTGATAACCAATTTCTCATTTAATTCAACATGAATGAGAAGAGAGGTTTTACAATTCCTAGTACCCATGCACATTGTAACCTCCAAACAAATAGCAGAAAACAAAAGTTAAGATAAAAAATCAACCTGACATCCAAAGATATGTACGATAATCGAAAATTGCCCAAATTCATTAATATTAGTGTTTTTTAAGTGCAACCTTAGCACTGTTATTGAGGGAAGCTGGCAGCTCAAATAATTAGAAATGCCAAAAATACTGACCAAGTCAACTTTTCAGCAGAGTCTAGAACCAAATAAAGTATTGATTGGGTGAGACCACAACTAGCTGATTTAAATCTGGCTGGAAATAGTGAAATCAATACACACTTCAATCAGCATGATATGTTCATTATTATTAGTAGACCGGTGCTGTGCTGTATAGTGTATGCTTTTTAAATCTAATCAATAGCACACCCTCAAGTCCCCAGTGGCTATATATACTCAGAATACAACCAAACACAATATCAATTCATCCAAACATGTATCAGCTGAGGTTAACTGTCAATATTTATGCCACAGTATAATTGAGTTTCTGAGAAAAATTAGAGACAATAGCTAGGTTCATTAAAATTACAAACCCACCACTCTCTTTACAG
The DNA here is from genome assembly GCF_037975245.1 of Apostichopus japonicus. Classification (NCBI taxonomy): domain Eukaryota; kingdom Metazoa; phylum Echinodermata; class Holothuroidea; order Aspidochirotida; family Stichopodidae; genus Apostichopus; species Apostichopus japonicus. Next base: position 36,937,711 of record NC_092577.1, read on the forward strand.
AGGTATTGTTAGGGCAAGAAAAAATAAAAGAGGCCATTGTCAACACAATTCTTCATGGAGAAATTTCTGGGAATTGATGTATTGTTAGTTACTCACGTTGAGATGAGAGATGAAGAAAATGTAACAATGGAAGAGAACGGGGGGGGGGGGGGGGGGTGTTAATAATGGATTTCCAATCTCCCAGAAAAAGCTGGTGGTTGCACAGAACTTACAATCAGATTGTTGCTGTATCTAACTCATGATCTCATCTGTGTGTATTGAAAGTTTTAAGAGCTTCTAAAATATGATCCCCTTGGAAGTTATCATTTCTACAAAATTAGACTAAAGAATGCAATGAAGATGGCATCAAAGCAGCTTGACCATTAATTGTATAGACTTCTCAGTATCTTTCAAGTGAAACGTGCAGTTCCTATTCAACCCCCCCCCCCCCCCGACTGCCCCATTCCCTACCCTTCTCCTCCACCCTTTCTCCTCCAGGTGAAGGATTTGAATCTAACTTTAAAAGAACGCAGAAGTAACTAAGAGTTCAAACCTGTTTTGCTTTAACCATTTCATACTAAAGGTTTAATTTTAACCATTCAATACTAACTTTGTATACTATCTACCTTTTTTCACAGGTTGGGGGAGGGGGGGGGGTGTCCTAGTTCTGAATTTCACAATCAGAGGCTTATTTACGAAGAGCACATACCTAAGATGGAGGCATATCAGAGCCCACTGGGCATGGTGTGTCATGGTACAAGTCATGTTATTGAAAAGTGGTGACAAACAAGCAAGCAGTGGGTGTGTCACCAATTGCAGGCACCTGATTGGTCAGTCAAAAGAATGTTGGCAGATGAGTCACCAATAGTAGTTACAGTAAATCACTGGGTAGGATCTTTAGGGAGGATCATAAGCAAGAAAAATTTACAGATCTTTCTTCAAATTATGTTTAATATACTGGAGTTCCATTACAGCAGTAACAAATTTTCCTATTTTATTTTCTAAGGATGTTTGATGTGACATGTGTACACTATTCATAAGCACCTTTAGGCACCTTGCAATATTGTCATAAAATAGTGAACAAATGGCCTTAATCAGCATTTGACATAAGGTTATGACCATATACATGGCATTCTATCCAATTTTCAGGCAGAATAATAACACCTGTTTGCTGTAGGCCAGCGGTTGACAAACTTTTAGGCACACAACCTAGAATTTTCCAGATGCAAGGACTAAGACAACTCACCAGAGCCCCCCTCCCCCTCCCCCAACACACAAAATCCAGCTTCAATGCAGAACACATGAAAGCTGATTAAGAGCCCCCCCTCCCCCAACACACACTATCCAGCTTCAATGCAGAACACATGAAAGCTGATTAGGATGTTGTTTTCTTAATAACTTGACAGATTTCTGTCAACAAGCTCAGAAGCCCATAGATAATGTTTTCAACATCAGGAAATGACCCACCCCATTGTTTACGGCTTGTCACTCTAAATCAGGGGAAAATCGAAAGTGGGGTTATTGTGAGGGGACAGGTAAAAGTGAGGTGGGGTTATTGTGAGGGGACAGGTAAAAGTAAGGGTGGGGTTATTGTGAGGGGACAGGTAAAAGTGAGAATGGGGTTATTGTGAGGGGACAGGTAAAAGTGAGGGTGGGGGTTTTGAGAGGGGTCAGGTAAAAGTGAGGGTGGGTTTTTTGTGAGGGGACAGGTAAAAGTAAGGGTGGGCTTTTGTGAGGGGACAGGTAAAAGTGAGATTGGGGTTATTGTGAGGGGACAGGTAAAAGTGAGGGTGGGGGTTTTGTGAGGGGACAGGTAAAAGTGAGGGTGGGGTTTTTGTGAGGGGACAGGTAAAAGTGAGGGTGGGGGTTTGTGAGGGGACAGGTAAAAGTGAGGGTGGGGGTTTTGCCAGGGACAGGTAAAAGTGAGAGTGGGGTTATTGTGTGGGGACAGGTAAAAGTGAGAGTGGGGTTATTGTGAGGGGACAGGTAAAAGTGAGGGTGGGGGTGGGGGTTTTGTGAGGGGACAGGTAAAAGTGAGAGTTGGGTTATTGTGAGGGACAGGTAAAAGTGAGAGTGGGGTTATTGTGAGGGGACAGGTAAAAGTGAGAGTGGGGTTATTGTGAGGGGGTAGGTAAAAGTGAGAGTGAGGTTATTGTGAGGGGGTAGGTAAAAGTGAGAGTGGGGTTATTGTGAGATGATAGGTAAGTGTAGAATGAAGTAAAGAATTACCTGTGCAGTCCATAGGCTGGCACTGTGCAAAGGATGGACTGGCTGTCTGTAAGCTGGTTAGAACCATGGCCGCCATAACTTCGTTCATCGCTGGTTCTTCCTCCTCTTTGGCTACTTTTAGGGTTTTGGCACTGTGAAAGGTAAAAAGTAAAATATAAACATATTAATTGTTGTCTTCACAAATTTTAGGCCACCACATTAAATATGCACAATCTATTATAGGTGATCATAATTGCTGTGAAATTTAGGATGCAAAACCTTGCTGAAAGTTTTGAAAGTATTCCCAGATATTACAGGAGGGTTTACTACGTGATGTTAAAATATAATCCAAGGGAGGGACATATTGCTCTGAAGCTTGGTAGCAGTACAATGGTTGACCATTGTTTGACTTATTCTAGCATATTTTGGGAATATCTTAAAGAGGGACGCCAATAAAAAGAGTTGACAATTGAAAATTTCAATGCCTCCTCCCCTCCAGCCCCCCCCCCCCAAAGTCACTGTAAATTAACCCAAGGTAACCAAACTATACAGACAAAGGTTTGCCTGAAAATCATATAGATTTGGGTCCAGGTTTAATAACAAACATGGATATGTATCCATAATATCACTGAGCTTCCACAAAGAAAACCTTTTTTGTTTATTTATACAGTACAATTGAGTCAATACTGAATACAAACAGAGCATGGCACACACGATACAATAAATAATGCTTAAGACCCTTGACACAAAGGACAAGGACCTATATTTGTAGCTACTTCACAATGGAGTGGAATTTCATGTCTTTGTTTCCTACAGGCTCATAATGTCACTAATTTAAACCCTAGTTTATTCTTCAAACAGATGGGAAGTAACAGGTGTCTCCCTTTCTATTCTTCTCTTTTTTATTTTTTGGAGTATGTGTTTCATATGTAAATTTCTAATGAAATTCATGCAAAATACTGAACTTCCTACTTTAAGCAAGTTCCTAGATAAATGTTCGACCAATTTATGTTTTTCTTCTTTTCTTTCAAACTGACAATGCATATTTGTACAGTCACTAGCCCTGCAGTATATCACTTGTCAAGGATAAACCACTAAAAAAGGCCTAGTATTATACAGCCCCTGGATGGTGAGCTAACCCAGGGACCTACTTTGGACACGTGCCAATGGAACTGTGCCGCATGTTGTAAACAACAGAGCGAGTTCACCTATCGGCGGCATGGCATAAAATGAAAACACGCACTATGCGGCATGATATATGCAGTTCACTGAAGTGTGTATGTGGTTGTACATAATAATCCAGATTTTCACCTCAATTTTAGGCTCAAAAACTTAACAACTTATAACTTAAGTCGGAAAAAACTTTCAATATGATATCATGGTGACATCTAATTTCATTTACATGACAATTTGCATTAGTTTCTATGTTTGGAATGTAAAAGAAGCAGTTCTTGTGTAGGCCTATGTATTAATATTAACAAACAATGCTACTGTACAGGATGTCGCAATTAACATTACAGTTGGAGACCAATCAGTTTAAGTCAGGCCACGTTATCGTAGCAATTTCGTATTATTTTTGTCTTAGTCGTGATTGTGATGCATGAATCCAAATCAGTCACTAGGAGTAGTAGGAAAAGCAGCCTACACGGAGCACACCACGGGCACAAATCGGGACTGGAAAAAAAACATCAGTTATAGGTCTAGGCCTATGGTGAAATAACACTCAACAAATAACATGGTTCGGAATATATCTTTTTTGTTTTTTTGGCCTAGCCTAGTATTTTTCCTGTATGGCTTTTCTCGCAGAATTTATAAAACCAAGACCACTCGTTAATGAGGAGACTATAGTGTTTGTTACCTTAATATATAATATTACACATTGTCCTAGCTACGACACATATTTCTGTGTTCTAATTTAGGCTAGGGCAGAGATCCATGTCAATTAGTCATGATGTAACAATGTAATTCATATGGAGTTTAACCTTCAGTAGTGGAACACATTTCAAGACAAGGAGTATCAAATATAGCTAGGGCCTAGCATCAATTAAATATATGAATGCAGGCTGTACCAATAAGGTCGGAATTATTCTAGTTTTCAGGAGTAGAGAATGTATGAATGCTAATAAGATATGTACTTTAATTTATAAAGATAGTAAGAAATAAGAAAACGAATCAACCACACCTTGCCTATTTCACATGGGCCAAAGCAAGGTTAGCCAAGGCTAGGAATGCCTAGCCTATAGCCCTTGCAATAAATTCTGCAACAGTTGGGTTATAACTTGCAAGGCAAGAGGTCTAACTTACCATGGAACTTCGATTCCATCTGTAACTGTCCTTTTCTTTGAATTATCCGCTGACGTGCAAGAGGAATTCAAGGTGAAAATATCATCAAATGTAGGAAATCCAAACTCGTTGTTATTGCGAGAGAGTAACCGGACTTCTTCGAGTTTTTTTCTGATTAAAGTTTCTTCGCTGTCGTCCAACTTGATAAACACTTCATTCGTCTGTTTCCGATGTTTCTGGACATATCCACACATTTCCACATCGCCATGAGTGACAAAAACTCTTTGGTTGAATTTTAAGTGGATATCTTTCGTGTTTTGAACAAAACAATTTCCAATCATTATTTGTCTGTCGGTAAAATTTTTGATGTACTTGTCATCGAACTCCACGGTGTACAGTGTGTCACCCATTGGCCTTGACGTAACGGACTTTACGATTCCAGGATAAAATATACCATCCTGCCACGGAGCTGCTACTTGAGAACCGAGAAAAATCCCCACTTCTGACTTGTCCATACTCCTCATTTTTTCAATATTCCAAATAAAAAGTGAAGGCTAAAGAGAAAAAAATTCCATTTAACGTAGCGTAAATACACTTGTTTCAAACTCGACTGTTGCGTTCAGATATATCACGTCATGTGCGACTTGTTTTGATTCTAGTCTCTGTACCGGCTGATACTTTACCGGTGAACTCCGCCCACGCGCTATTTGTTGATAACCTGATGGGCGGGGCTTATAAAGGTTGACCCTGATATTAAGATTTCATTGGTTGTCCGTCTTTCGAAATGGCCTTCGATGTATTTTCGTGGAAATTTTGTCTGATTGAATTTGTGGTAAAGATGTTTGTTACTGAATTGCGATAATAAATTAATAATGGATAACAGATCACAAACAGCAAAAGCGAACTTTCATACCGTAGCTAAATCTCTTCTTACATGTGCAGACGTTTCTTCGCATGTATCTATTCTTTTTCAAAGATGAAATAACTTACTCTGTGCAATCCTACTGAGTGCGTGCATACACTGAAAATGTGAACTTCAGATAACCCTGCTACACAACAGTTCCATACATAGGTTGTACACACTCCCTACGCGAATATATCTCGAAAGCTTTAAAAGTGACTTGTAAAGGTATGAAATGAAATGAGTATCTCCAGTTCGTTATTTTCGTAATAGCAAAAACTATATTACGGTTATATATTGTGAAAAGAGAGCGGCTTTTTGTGGACAAGCCACGTTAAGCAGTAACTGGCTTACAATTACCTGAGGGAGTGTGTTGATTAAATTCACTCCATGTAAACATGGAACAGAAAAGGTTGGGTAAGTGCCAAGTTCCCGGGAATCACATGTTTGCCTAAGTTCCGAGTTGTTCGAGGACGGTTGACAAACATTCGGGAAATTGTTGTAATATGATTAGAGTTAGGGTCCAGATTGTGGCTAGAAAGTCTGTGTAGGGATGTGAGGACTCATTTAAATGTATATTGTCTTACAAGGGGAAAAAACCCTATTTATTGATACTAAGACAGTCATTACTTACTTGTTATACCAAATTATTGATTAACTTACTGATTGCTCGAATTAGTAAGTTATTAGTAATTAACATAAAATAACAAACTGATATGTCATAAACCAATTCTTAATTTGTTTCCATGTTTTATAAAAGTAATTTTGTATTTTCGTAATAAGAAATATGTTTGTTTGCCAAAATCATTAATCAACTTTTGCGTCAGATCATGTTCATCTTTAAGCAAAACTTGAGTAGCAATGTTTCGGCAAAGGCTACATGAATTACCACATATTTAAATTAGATATGACGTAATTGCTTCGTCTCCTTATAATGCGTCTGGTCTGAATTTCATTGCGCCACTTGAGAATAAGTTTAACATTGACCACAAGATTTATGCAATGTGGTTAAGTTATGTGTACCCGATATGAACTATACCGATTTCCAAAAAAGTTATTGAACCCTTCTGGCTTTAACATGAATTTTGGCACGATGTTTAATTTGCATTCATCAGCTTAGATTTCCGCAAGAATCAATGGAACCTCGTGACAGTCTGTGGTAAAACAGGACGAGACAATGTCCACGTAGACAGACCGATGACGCATGCATACGTAATGAGGTTGAATGAGTGTTTCAATGCATGAGCGACTGACTCACGCATGCATCCAACTAAATGTTCTGGATAAGGTGATCATTACATAAACGCAACAGTTTTGCACATTTAGTACTACTGTCCCTGGATTGAACCTGTTTTCATGACCAAAAAACAATTGAAATTAAATTTTGAACATGTTTTGTTTTATTTCTTAATTAGCTATAACATTAAACAATCGAATGTGTAACCACTATGTGTGTGTAGGGGCAGGGGTTATTGACGGCTGGGAAGGATTGAAATCCACTTTTTTCTTTGAGGTAACCAGGTACCGTAGTTATATTGTTGGGTCCGATTGAAGCCTGAAGCAGGTTAGGAGGATAGTGTCCTAACCGTATACTCTAAAAACTTGGCCCAACCAAATGATTGCCGCCAAAACCTTGAATAAAATGCACACAGTTTTGACCAATGTATCGGCACTCTTTGGCAATGAAATTTGTTAAACTGTCGTAATGTTACTCACTTTGGAGCAAAACTGTGCCCAAATTTGATTGGATACATATCATGTGTTTGGTCAAGTATTTGTCCAAAGCTACTTCCTCCTCCTTCGTCATGAACTGAAATGCTCTTTACGTAGAGCTAGAAGAAAGTAGTTGTTCTTCTTCCATTGCATACCGTACCGTATGGGTAAGTGAACCTATACCACACGAGGACTCCCCGTGCATGGCAGACATGGTAACACTTATAACAATATATTCCACAGTAAGCGAACTATCAAATTCGATGTTTGTTTGACCGTATACCCCCCCCCCCCCCAACTTGACTTACTAAGCCCTCCCTTCCTTATCAGCCGGGAAGAGGATCCTAGTACACCCCCCCCCCCCTTCCTCACCCCATCTTGACTGACTAAGCCCTCCCTTACTCATGTATCAGCCGGGAAGAGGATCCTAGTAAATTATGTCATTAAGACTTCATGGTCATGGCAGATGTTCAAAACAATGTTACTTTCCTAAACGAAAATTACCTTAATTATTTATTCTTGAAATGTGACACATTTGAACAAACTTGGTTTCGAAATACTCTGCTTATAGAAATTCATCAACATACAACTAATTGTTTTAACTAATGTGACTTTTTCCTCAATGGCTAAATGATTTCTACATTAGGACATTCTCAGCTACTTTTTCTGAAAGACAAAATCGCTAACTCGGGTTGTTGACATACAGGTGCATTGTTGTTGGCCTATTGTATAACATTTCAATCAGGCAAGGATAGGCGTATAGCGTCCTGGCTAAATTTAACTAATTGGCCAATGCCCAACATTTGCCTGGTGTGTCACACGTTGGTAATTTCACATGGCCACGTCACATTGGTCCTTAGCAACACGATGGGACATATACACATGGTAAAGACTTTCATATAGAGTATGTAGTTATAAAGATAATTCGTAAGGAAATTAGCAAGTGACGTATATATTATTATATCGTTCATCACTAATTTCTGTCTTATCCACCGCAGTACACACTCCGTCCGGTCCAGTGAAATTGCGAGGTACAATAGTTGTGTTATTCTAGTTAATCAATTATTTACTGATCTTATAATATCTAGTGTAATTTACTTAAAACAGTCAATCCGGGTGTTGCGGGAGTGGGGGTGGGGTTGGTTTATATGTAAAACAATCCGAACAGGAATGGCCCTTTAGGCTTACCTTACATCGGGAGGGTGAGTCCCACTACAAATAGGTGCTTAACAAGATGGCAGCTGATATTTCCAAGGAATAGTATGATTGAAATGGACAAAACGTAATCTCGCACGGAGCGGTTTATCCAAGAAATCGAACCATGGTATTGAGTCAGTACACATATCTATATTGTGCACTGGCATTATAGTACGCGTCGGGTATGTTTGCACGTATACAGAAAGGCATACCGGTATGCGCATAACCAAGTTTGCAATATACTTCATTGTTACTCACTTGAAAAGCCAACTCGCATTATAGTAGCTGAGTATTCAGTAAGGTTATTTACTCTTGTATCATTTCCGCGAATTAATGATTACTATTCTATTTCGTTATTGGCATTTGCATCATCCTCCATCCCAAGGCTTCTTCCAGGAATCCAGCATCTTCTACAAGCATAGATAGAGAGAAGAGAGCAGGTTATATTATGAGTCACAACAAGCGGCCGCCGTGCTATGATTCAAACTGCACATGCGCAGTGGAATGATCGATCATAGATAACAGTTAAAAGAAATTCGTTTATATCCCTTCAGTGTTACGAGCTGCATATCAATCCTTGTTCGTTAAGTATAAAAAACAAAGCATCAATCGAAAGTCATATCAAGGGAGCTCGTTATATCTCACTTTTAAAATTAAAAAGTGTGATGCTCTACATTTTCTTGAAGTTATAATTAAATTATTAAGGGAGAACGTATCCTGTACCCACTCCTAGCCCTCCCACACATACACACAAACACACGCACACACACGGCCACATTTCCACCCGGCCTCGCTCTCCCAGCCCCGTGAACTATAGTTCTCATTAGTGTTATTGGCAAATTACCTGGAATATGAAAATGCGGCTTATATATACATATATACAGAAGGGCAATTATTGTATCAAGGTACTACAACTGGATTCGTGTATAGTACATCCAAACGTCTTCTGCAGGGAAATCGACGAAGGTGTGGGACTGGGCAGATCGAGGGGGGGGGGGGGGGGGTCGGGTGGAGTAAGAGTCAGATCAGCGTTCACAGGTGTTTAATTTTCACCAGTCACGAGAGAATCAATTCGGTCAAAGCTATTAGGGAGGGGTGGGGTGTTGGAGGACCAGGGCATATCACCCTCCCCGTCCGGCGTCTGTGGACAGTAGGCCTTCGATAACATATTTTGAATTTCAATAACATAAGTCGCAGACCGAACAGGTCCAAACGAAACACTCATGCATGTTCACAACCACAACTTACTTGAGTTTGATTTTCAAGACAACCTATTTCAGTCCTAAAGCGCTCAAATCTTATATGTAATAATGAATAAAATATATATTTTTTTTTATAAAATATTACGGATCATCCAAACCAAATGCCCCGTTATGGGAATTATCAGTGTAGTCAAATTATTTAACGGTACCGATCATATGATATTGAGATTAAAGAATTTCTGCATGTACTTTATGCAGGTCCGAGGCTGTAATTCATTGATTTAAATACGATTACGTAACGAATATAAGTGATTTTTCCAAGAAAATACAAACTGTATACATACGTCAGATGTGATGGTGCGTGCACTAACAGCACGTATATGGGGGTATAGATCGGACTATATGATTATTATGTGCTATACGTTACTCGAATCAGGATTGTGACCTGTTTCTCTATAGCTGGGGCGTTGGCTATCCCGTGGGAGGGTCTGGCCGTATACCATACGTAGTTTTGGAGGATCAGCTGATTGGATGGTGCGGGTCGGGCTGGGTACTGTAACCTGGATAGGTTTGTTGCTGTGAGTTAGTTTCCCGTCAGGAGATCTGTTTGAGTCTGCAGAGACGTTTGGGGCGTGGGGGTTGTAGGTGGTTTTATGGGGTTGTAGGTGGTTTTATGGGGTTGTAGGTGGTTTTATGGGTTTGTATGGTTTTAGGGGGTTGTAGGTGGTTTTAGGGGGTTGTAGGTGGTTTTAGTGGGTTGTAGGTGGTTTTAGTGGGTTGTAGGTGGTTTTAGGGGGGTTGTAGGTGGTTTTAGTGGGTTGTAGGTGGTTTTAGGGGGTTGTAGGTGGTTTTAGGGGGTTGTAGGTGGTTTTAGGGGGTTGTAGGTGGTTTTAGGGGGTTGTAGGTGGTTTTAGGGGGTTGTAGGTGGTTTTAGGGGGTTGTAGGTGGTTTTAGGGGGTTGTAGGTGGTTTTAGGGGGTTGTCAGACCTCTTACTTTTTTCCCCATACACCGAGAGTGTCGTGATCATCTGCAACAAGTTCAAATGCGTTACGGCGGTCAGGGTTATAGTAAAATATCCCTGTAGCAGTTTGATGATATGGGTGACCATCATTTCATTTTCTATCATATTATGGTAACTAATATAACATGCTAGAAATTTGCTAGATCGGTTCCTGGAGGCCGTAAATCTACACGTCCGCCGAAATGGACATTGAGGGTGGGGGGGGGGGGAGCGGGGGGCAGGAATCGGGTCGGACTAATGTCTGACTACTTATTGCTGTTAAAAACATATTGGGGCCGCCATCCGTCATCAGCCCCTCTCCCGATGTCGGGAGGGGGAGGGGCTGGTCAACATTACTAGTCCTAGTCCAAATGTGCCGAACTAATTGTGGAGAATTGATAGCTTTTGAGAAAATTTAGACCAATTTGATTTTCTAATACTCATAGTAGCCCTGTTCACGTGAAATCATACATCTCATATAATAATTCAAGTCCTGTTTTTTCCTGTGTGTGAGTGTGTGTATGTGTGTGCGTGGAAATGTTACACAATGGAAGTTTACCCTGACATGGTGTGTACTCTTTCATTTACTATAGTGCAATTGGACCGTTCCAAACTGTCGCATGATCTTTCTTTTGTTTAAATTGAAGAGCAGGAGAAGAAACCCTTTAACCTTTGTGAACTAGATATCGACATCACGATAAGGCCTATAGTCTTCTTTGAACTTTACACGAACCACGCAGAGCTGTAATCAACTTTTTTTCACTCTTTTTTTTTTCTTTTTGAAGGGAATTTATGGAATATGGAAACTTTAAAGTGCCGTCAAAATGTTACGGTATTTGTAATAATTCTGTGAAAGGTCGCCTTTTCTGAAAAAGTGATGAAATTGATATTTTGACGTATTATCTTAATACTAAACGATTTTGTAACTTAGTGATTAATTCCTCACATTTAATATTATTCATTATTCATTTTATCAAGGGCCCATTTTTGTATAGCAATAATTTGAATTTAATTCACTTAAACGTCACACAACCAAACTTATAGAATATCCTGAGATCTTTGCATTTATAAATAATTTGCAACAGAAACTTTGACAAATACTTGACGTTGTGGCGTCGAGAGCCGTAGTGGGTCCCCGGGGACAATTATGTGCTGTCTATAATTATATATTTTAGAAAATACCAAATACAATTAACGGCACCTTAAAATTTCCGTAGAAGGGTCAGTTTGATCGCACAATTCAACAAATGACAACACATACATTTAGACAAATTAAGTGGGGTTTGGCAGAAACTTGGTTAACATAACAATGTGAGGTTTTACTGCCAATTCACTTTGTTTCTTGTTAAGCGGCAGCGTCATCGGGGATTTAAAGAAACGCTAATGGGGGAGGGGGGAGGCCAATGGGGGGAGGGATAAGCGTAGCAAAATGCATGCCGTATGTTGATGCAAACATGAATGTTGTCGCATTGAAATATCAAATCCAGACCAAGGATATAACCGTGACCTAATCAGGTTTGGAATTCAAACCTTGGGGATCAGGTTAAGGTTATCTTATTTTATCTAAAGAACGAAGACAATTTGCCCCGGTCTGGTAGAGTTCGGGGCATTTTGCATCGAAGCACCTTCCATTTAACAACAATTGCTGGGATGCAGCCTCCCCTTAGACTCCTACATTGTACGACATCCTACCCTACCCCTCATAGCTTCCTACCCCTACCCACATAGTTTCCTACCCCTACCCCTCATAGTTTCCTACCCCTACCCACATAGTTTCCTACCCCTACCCCACATAGTTTCCTACCCCTACCCCACATAGTTCCCTACCCCTACCCCTCATAGTTCCCTACCCCTACCCCTCATAGTTTCCTACCCTACCCACATAGTTTCCTACCCCTACCCCACATAGTTTCCTACCCCTACCCCACATAGTTCCCTACCCCTACCCCTCATAGTTTCCTACCCCTACCCACATAGTTTCCTACCCCTACCCCACATAGTTTCCTACCCCTACCCCACATAGTTCCCTACCCCTACCCCTCATAGTTTCCTACCCCTACCCCTCATAGTTTCCTACCCATACCCCACATAGTTTCCTACCCCTACCCCACATAGTTCCCTACCCCTACCCCTCATAGTTTCCTACCCCTACCCACATAGTTTCCTACCCTACCCCTCATAGTTTCCTACCCCTACCCACATAGTTTCCTACCCCTACCCCACATAGTTTCCTACCCCTACCCCACATAGTTCCCTACCCCTACCCCTCATAGTTTCCTACCCCTACCCCTCATAGTTTCCTACCAATACCCCACATAGTTTCCTACCCCTCATAGTTTCCTACCCCGACCCCACATAGTTCCCTACCCCGACCCTTCATAGTTTCCTACCCCTACCCCTCATAGTTTCCTACCCCTACCCCTCATAGTTTCCTACCCCTACCCCACATAGTTTCCTACCCCTACCCCTCATAGTTTCCTACCCTACCCCTCATAGTTTCCTACCCCGACCCCTCATAGTTTCCTACCCCGACCCCTCATAGTTTCCTACCCCGACCCCTCATAGTTTCCTACCCCGACCCCTCATAGTTTCCTACCCCGACCCCTCATAGTTTCCTACCCCGACCCCTCATAGTTTCCTACCCCGACCCCTCATAGTTTCCTACCCCTCATAGTTTCCTACCCCTCATAGTTTCCTACCCATACCCCTCATAGTTTCCTACCCCTCATAGTTTCCTACCCTACCCCTCATAGTTTCCTACCCCGACCCCTCATAGTTTCCTACCCCGACCCCTCATAGTTTCCTACCCTTCCCCTCATTTTTTTCCTACCCATACCCCTCAGTTTCCTACCCCTACCCCTCATAGTTTCCTACCCTACCCCTCATAGTTTCCTACCCCGACCCCACATAGTTCCCTACCCCGACCCCTCATAGTTTCCTACCCCTACCCCTCATAGTTTCCTACCCATACCCCACATAGTTTCCTACCCCTCATAGTTTCCTACCCCGACCCCACATAGTTCCCTACCCCGACCCTTCATAGTTTCCTACCCCTACCCCTCATAGTTTCCTATCCCTACCCCACATAGTTTCCTACCCCTACCCCTCATAGTTTCCTACCCTACCCCTCATAGTTTCCTACCCCGACCCCTCATAGTTTCCTACCCCGACCCCTCATAGTTTCCTACCCCGACCCCACATAGTTTCCTACCCCTACCCCTCATAGTTTCCTACCCTACCCCTCATAGTTTCCTACCCCGACCCCTCATAGTTTCCTACTCTTCCCCTCATTTTTTCCTACCCCGACCCCTCAGTTTCCTACCCCGACCCCTCATAGTTTCCTACCCCTCACTCTTTCAAGTTCGTATACAAAGCTGGTTGCGCTCCTGTCTCCATTAACCTTCCCCAGCCCCACACTTCAGTACCACAAATTTGCGATTCCAGCTTACCATCCATAGATTTATAAATTCCCAGATATACTAGTTCCCTGAAATGTTTTTTCATCCACCGATTTTTTTTTTTTTTTTAATTCTTCCAATCATGTTATATTCTTAACCGTACTTCACATTCTTAATTAACCGTGGGTTCATGTCAAGTTTATCTCCCCCCTTAGTAAGCCTACGAACCATATAACCTATAGGTGGCCGAGGTAAGTTCTGCGCCAATGTGTTATCCCTCTATTTTTTCACTTTTTTTCTTTCTAAATCCATATTGGTTTCACAGCTGTTGTTGTATGATATTTTCATTTAATATATGATTATATCCAAGCACCGTGAAAAGCGGCACGCTCTCAATACTAGTTGTTGGAATCTTATGCTCATATCATTGTTCGCTGCACTTAAAGTTGCACGCGTTTACGTAGAGAGCTAGCATGACCACACGAAAAGAGGGTTCAGACCGTTTAAAACGTACGTCTATTGTATAGAAGGTCAAAGGTGACGTAAGCCCCGCCTATCTTTAATAGTAAATTAGCAGTTGAACTTGACTTCACCTTTCTATGAAGCGACAAATCTCGAGAGATCCATTGTAATTATGCAGGTGCCGTAATAAACAGTGTGGTTCAACGGACGTTACTTGGGACTGACTTGGCTGGGAACTTCCAAAACGTCGCGCCAGCCGTCAGAAGGTGAATTTCGGATGTGGAAACATATACAATCCGGAGATGACAGGGTTACACTCTCCGAGCATATCTTTACTATACTTACAAAAAAATGTGTAGGCGTTATTAATACGGAGATAGGATTTAAAAGACGTGGGTGAATACTACCAAGCCATTAACCAGTTCCAACCTCAGCAATCCATCTTCCTTACTTCATCCAAGCAGGGAGTTGTTATCATAACAACTCCCTGATCCAAGTATAGTCTCTTGCAGGGATGGAGATCGAGTGTGGGGTAAGGATAGGAGTGGGGGGGGGGGTGGGGAGTTTCAGTATTCTCCAAACACAATAGAAGACGCGAACACCATAGTACCAGAATATCTTGATAATTTCTTTTCCAATCTTTGTTTTCAAGTTTTCTTCGTATTTGAAAGCCTTTCAGTAAGGCAGAGAACACTGCCCCTGTTATTACAAACAATATAGACCAATAATTATCATTAAGCCTATATTGTCACAACTTCAGACAAGTCTATCTTTTAGCATCAACATATTTAATTCTGACAGCTATCAAATTGATGTAAAGAAAGACAAAACGTTCAAATAAATAAATGAAAAGGATAAAGAGAGCGGCCTAGAGAAAAAGGAAATTATTTTTTAACTTAGTAGATGATGAAAACCCTCAATGTTACAAACTCTACTGTCCTTTTAACTTAAGCATTAATTCAATATTTTAATTTAGACTTGTTCAAGTCTTTTAGCATTCTGAAGGTCAACCGAGTACCGATTAATACCGAGTACTCGCCGTTAAGAGTACCAAATACTGTAGTTTATGATCTGAGTACCGAGTAAGAGTACTTTTCACTCACCGAGTACTTCTCGAGTACTTTTGATTTAGTAAGTATGCACTTAAACCCTTATACATACAACTGTCATTATAACCAGATGATATAACAGTTGATGCAGAAGTATCTCAATATTAGTATCACAACTATCAAGTTCTGATCATATCGGATTGAGACGACATAAGCAAGTAACTTCCTGACATGTTTACATATGCACAGCCTGCAGACTATCAATACTGCAATTATACTATTAATTGTTCCGTATGTCTGCATGGGCAATTTGACATACATATTACTCATTCACTTCACATTCAAACATTATTCATGTTCATACGTTCATACATCACTCATCCAGTTCATATTCGTACATTATTCATGTTCATACGTATGTCGTAATACACTGACTAGGCTAAATGTATGATACTGCTGAGACAGAGTTCTGTGCATAACACTATTATAGAGTAATATAAATGGATCGAAATATTATATGTCTTCCTGTTGTCATGCTAATTTTATATAACTAGTTTTCATGTAAGTAATCGTAAAGTACTCGTCTTGAGCGAGTACCAAGTTAAATCCTGTATTTTAGCATTGAACTAGTCCGAGTACTACGACGAGTACGAGCACTTAAGCACCAGCGTACTTTTCATCGAGTACTTGCAAAATAGTACCCAGAGTACTAATCGAGTACCGGGCACTTTGTTAGTACTACACTACTGCATGGGAAGTATACCCAATCTCTCCCGCCTTTGCACACGCCATAAAAGTCGCTTCAATAAGTTTCATGTCTGTCTACTCAAACGTTGTTTGACTGA
Organism: Apostichopus japonicus; assembly: GCF_037975245.1. Taxonomy (NCBI): domain Eukaryota; kingdom Metazoa; phylum Echinodermata; class Holothuroidea; order Aspidochirotida; family Stichopodidae; genus Apostichopus; species Apostichopus japonicus. The sequence continues at coordinate 36,953,949 of NC_092577.1, forward strand.
ACAAAATCAGTCAATGAAAAGTGTGAACCCCGTCCAAGCTAGCTAGCCAAGTAACCCATAACACGAGTATGAACTTACACGCTTCTACTGCACATTCTTTTCCATAAACACCGGTTTTACATTTTTGGCACACTGCCCAGTATAGCCTACCCACGTTGTCTATGTATATGTGGCGACTGTGTACCCCTTTGCATTGATACTTAGATAAGTTGATTAAATAATATTTCCTTTGTTCAAACACACGTGCATTATATAACATATAAGTAACCTATAACCGACCCTTATTATTTTGCTTCATCACACGATGACTAACTCCCTGTTAGATATAGCTTCTCTATACATAGGCCTACCCGACCTCAACTGCATAGGCCTACGCGTCGATGGCTTTGTACAAAAATATGACTATTCGCAGAGCCGGGTGATTGGAAAGGAAAAACAAGTGCCTAGGAGGATTTCCAGGAAACACGAGCCTTGTTCCTGAATCACTCCTGTGAGCTGTAGCAACCATCTTACTATTGACTGTCGTGGAAGAGAGAATTTCTATTGGCTGTTTTTATTGGAAACCCAGCGAGCTTACCAGAGGGAAAACAGATGCTGGTTTACGGGTTCAAATAAGGGACACGGAGTTCGTTGTACAAGTCAATCCGTGAAGGCTAGAAATGGTTAGCTAGCAGGTAGAAGGAGTAAAATTCCGAAGGGAAGTATAGAACTTTAGATTTCACTTTAGATATGTTGCTCATGGAAGCAGACGGTATCGGCTAACTGTCGGACGATCACACCGTGTGTATCTTTTCGTCTTATGCAACAGTGTCATGACCGTGGACTTGTCTGTTCTGGAATGGTCAACGGTGGCGTAGTACGGTATAATGGTTCATTTGTGGGCGGATACTTGGGTGGGGAAGGGGGGGGGGCGGTGTCCCCAGCATGGTCCAGGCGCTACTGAAATTTCGACGTCATAATTTATTCATCCAACTAGCAACCTAGTGGTTTTACTTTATTTCAACACTGTTAACATTCTACCTTGAAACTATATGAAAAGCAAAAAGAAAGTACAAGATTACAGGTCCTAATTGCAGTATGACGTCACAGATTTACAAAGTCGAACACCTGACACGATTTTTAAGCTAGGTTATCTCCTAAACTGACCAGGATTGTTCTAAGCTGTTTGTGGGAGTTGATCACCACCAAGATCTTCATGATCGTAAACCTTCAGATGATAGTTGAGTTTGGGGGTCTCGTAAACCACCTCATCATGAAAACTTAACGGTTCTACATTTTGTTCTGATTTCGTGGTCATTGACGGTCTTTTTTAAGGTCGTTTTTTATTCCAGGTTGCTATAATTATTTGCTTTTCTGTTACCTACCGTTATTATTTGTATTTAGTGGCTGTGATAGCGTTTCTGTTGATATAGTAATAAGAAGGAAGCTAGAAGAAATGAGATACTGTTTCAACTTGGTAGCTTGTCTGGCTGCTGAGATATCACATGTTGATATTTATGTCACATAACATATATAGAGAACACATCAAACTGCATATCTTTTCCATTGTTTTCACTGATGCAATAATCACTTCCACTGGAAATCACGTGTAGAAATTCACATGATGCTGTGTGCTCCCTAATTCACACAGTTAGTTCATATGGAAATGTTAACTTGGTGCAATCAAAACGTTTACATCTTTCTCTGCATTCATTACCTTATCTTTTCATCAAGAAATTTGTCATGTTTGTTGCAAATTTTAATATATGAACTGAACAATTAGTCATTTTGTTTCCATATGTTTAGCAAGTATTTCCCAAGATCGTATGATAATTTCACTCTAGGGGAAACTAGTAAAGTCCATGTATGACATCACAGATTGTTGCGAAAGGAGGCAGCTCCCTGATTGCGCAATACACTCATCAATGTATACATTTCAGCATTTTACAGACAATGGCACAACCTATGCAGCGTCAATGTGCACGGACTGCCACATTTAACAAGCTCACATTTCAATATACAATTGAAGGTGATTAGTATCGGCCACAAGCATTTCACTGGAACCCTCACACCTATATTTGTTTTTGAGTTGCTACTTCGAGACCGTTAAATATCCCAGCACTTAACACTTCTCAATCTCTACATGCGAATAAACTACAGATCCAGAACCTTATCCACCAAACTGCTTTTGGAAACTCTTATAAATTGTTTTGACTTTTTTAGCATATTTGTGGGCTATACATATGGCCTTTTACGTCTCAAACGCCATTTTTTTTTTATTGAAATCACGGAAATTGAGTCCCATGATTGAAATATGCAGATTGCGAAACTATCGCTATAGGCTATGGAACGCCGAACCGATCACCGCATATGACGATAATTCTGAAAGATATGCCCCCCAAATAATTCTGAAAGAAGGAGTTAAGGCCTTCCTGTCTGTCCTTGACCATGTTGATGATGCAAGCTTGTATGCAGTGCTGTTGTTAAATGACACTTAAGTTGATTATGTTTATTAAATCTACCGGTAGTATTAATAAATAACATTAACATATAGTGTGTGAGACTTTGGGCGCACATTCAGAACACTTGGACAGGCGCGTTCAATATGTTACAAACTGATATGTAAAAATGAGAAATTGTGGTAAAATGGAGGGCGCTCAGATGCAAAATGATGTTGCCAAACTTTAAAACAGTGTTAAAGAAGTGTCTACTGTTGAGATTGCACCGCATATACATATTATATTTATGTACACTACACTAGGAGATGTAATATTCTGTCTGTCAGGGGGGGGGGGGTGAATTCTGGGGGTGCGTGGTTGCGCAATAGCATACATATTTCACTGATCAGTTTACAATATGGGTATATTCATTTAGAGCATGTTGCCTACATAGGCTTATCTTGTAGAACATCATCATATATCCTATGTGTAATAATTGGCGTTCCATATTAGCCTGCTGTCCTATCCACTCATTATAACAACTATGTTGATATTACGTCACAATAAGTGTTGAACCTGTATCCTTTTCCAATCAAACCATATCACAGTAGACAGGGAGTGTATGCTCCTCCAACTACTACTTGTTAAAGCGACGATAGCGCCATCTATTCCTTTAGCAGGTTTGTAAGTCCTCGAGCGTTTCGAAACATTATTGCTGGCAAAGAGTAGGAAACTTGACCCAAGCCAGCAGGAGAACATATTTTGTGATATGTTATCAATCAGGATCTAGCTTTTCGTGGCTTTCATGTTGAAGAGCATGAATGGGAGCACATGTGGTGCAAAAATTGGGTCAATTGAGCAAATTTAAGACCCCTTCAGGCCTCCCAGGAGCAGCGTACGAAAATTGTTTACTACTGAGTAAAGAGGTTTGTTTACGAAAACTTGGAGCTCATAGCAAAAAATCTGCATGTTCATACTACGGAAAATTGATGGTGCCATGAAAGGCCAACTTGTCAGCTATCCAGTGATCGGTAGCGTTTAGCTAGTGAGAACTTCTATCTAGACTTAGAGACCACATTACTTTTGTGAATTAGTGTGTAAGTCAATAGGGCTTTTAGTAGGTGTATGCTATACCTTTCACGACTGTTTTCTTTCCCATATATAATAGCCTATTTAACGTATCAATATATTGCTGTAACCACAAACATGTCGGATGATAGGGAAAGAAACAACGCCCTGATTGGATCTGGTGTAAGACAAAATGGACTAAATTTGGTTCTAATTTGCTGCACGAGGAACAACATGTACACAGCATTTGCCTATTTGTACCAAAAGCACGGCAACGACGACCCGGTGTACACAAGGTCACGTGATAGTATTATATGCCGCGAGACTTCGATGTGAACTTGAGGTGAACTCTTCTTCCGCGATTATCTTCGCCTCCCTCGATTTTACAACCCAAAAGTAATAAAGAAAAAGAAAATGTCGACAATTGTTTATTTTGATTTAAGTGCAGATGAATTTGAGCTTAAGTTTGTTTATACCGGTTATCTGTGGTCGGCTCAGCTGAAAGGTCAGCCTGATACAGTTTGGCATCGCTGATCTGGGAAAGGTATTTAAAGGAAAGGAATATATGCCTAAAAGAGTATACTGCGGCACCGGCAAATACCGCTGGGCGAATCCGCTGTAAAGATTGAATGTACAATAGAAAACGATGAAGTTCTGCAAGGAAACAAGTATTTTGTTGTAGAGATAATGCCATGAACAACCTAACGAAACAGCTAACACAAATCTTAATCCATTTGGGAGATATCATGACAGTAACTTTAAAAGAACTCTCTCCATCGCTGTTATCTCAACGACTGATTAAGGTTTTAGAAGGTGACGAGCAAATATATCACCATAGGGACCCTAGGGTGGGGGGAGGGGGTAATTGGGATGGGGAGGTTGATGAATATCAGTACAATCAGGTGTATTAATACGGCTAACCGATGTCAAGTAATATTTGAATGATGCAGCCTATAGGCCAACTTGATTACTCAAGTTAACATGGTGGCCTATAGGCTGCATCCTATTAGTATACTTACATAACATATGATCAATGCGCATGTGACACATTAATGAACATCATTATGTTACATTTCTATTTCACTGGGTTATAGGTACATACTTGAATGTTGTGGCCCAGGGATTGGGTCCCACTATGAATTGACCCACAAGATCAAATTCGGGCCCATCCCTACCACAGAGTGTATGGCCCACAAAATTTTAACTCAATATTAAAACAACAAAAGATGTAAACTCAAAGAATATAACATACTTGCTTCATTTTTTGTTTCTGAATAACTTGGTCTTGTATACATAACATAGTGGATTAAACTTTAAATATACATGCAAAAAAAAAACATGTCACAACAGGTTAAATAATGGCAAGCCTTATCCAGTTTTACAAGAGGAGACATTGTTTTTCTACATTGAAATAAGGAGAAATAAACTTTGACCTTAATTATACAAAGGTCAAAAGTTCCGATGCAAATAAAGGAAGAAAGAAATGGATACATTTTAAGAACACAACTAGTTAAAACCTTCATGATCATGAATAATGCACATTATTGGGTAAGCTTACACAGTGAAGGTATCATAAACAGATACACCATGTTAAACTGAAATACCTTATTCACTCACATTATTGGGTAAGCTTACACAGTGAAGGTATCATAAACAGATACACCATGTTAAACTGAAATACCTTATTCACTCACATTATTGGGTAAGCTTACACAGTGAAGGTATCATAAACAGATACACCATGTTAAACTGAAATACCTTATTCACTCACATTATTGGGTAAGCTTACACAGTGAAGGTATCATAAACAGATACACCATGTTATACTGAAATACCTTATTCATTGCTTTCACTTTTATCTTTAAGCTTGAATGACAGAATCTGACTTATATCCAAATATGCTATCAGTCTTGCCAAGAAATGGTCACCCTCTGCCCCATCTCCTTCTATCTCCCACATGAAGTGTGTTATTGATTTATCACAAGTTTCAAAACACCATTTTCTATGTTACCAAAGGGAGTGAGAGAAGAGAGTCAATTAAGGGGGAGTGGGGGGAGGGGGTGGGAGAGGAGGGGGATTTAAATCTAAGCCTGCTATGCCATTTAATGCTCCTTACACCGAAAGAAGAATATGATATTAAATAAGACAATTGCATGGTTGTTTTTCAACACTTTAAAGGGATAAAACTGTTGCTTAAATACACACACACATATATATAGGCCTATATATATATTAAATTAACAAGACCTGGAAATTATAAACATTTGGGAAATGAAAGAATTGGTAAAACACTTTTTCTTTTCCATAAAAGACAGCAAATGCATAATGCAAGGATCTGCCCCAAATAATCACTATATGAAAGTATTAAAGTTCTGAACTGTAGCCAGGGGTGCAACCACTGTTTTCTATCTTGGGGATAGGTGGAGGGAGAGGGCTGAGATGCAAATTGATGCTATAAATATATCCATCTTTTGAAACAATGTTGAAGAATTGTCACTACTTCAGGTGGTACAGCACAAACATGTTGTATATTTTTTTTTATTGTATTCAACTAGGAATTGGTTTGGTAATATTCTGTTTGCTTACAGGGGGTAGGGGTGAGTTGATTTTATTCAAGGGATGGAACCCCCATGAAATATATGTGGTAATGCCCTTGACTATGACAAAAACTTCATTCAAACAGAGTAACAATGTTGGATGGCCAGTTAAATGCCTAATGTTGCAAGGCTGCCAGTTTAATGCCTGCTGATGTTTGAGCATTAGTGAACATTATTAATGTTGCAAGGCTGCCAGTTTAATGCCTGCTGATGTTTCAGCATTAGTGAACATTATTAATGTTGCAAGGCTGCCAGTATAATGCCTGCTGATGTTTGAGCATTAGTGAACATTATTAATGTTGCAAGGCTGCCAGTTTAATGCCTGCTGATGTTTCAGCATTAGTGAACATTATTAATGTTGCAAGGCTGCCAGTATAATGCCTGCTGATGTTTCAGCATTAGTGAATATTATTTATGTTGCAAGGCTGCCAGTATAATGCCTGCTGATGTTTCAGCATTAGTGAACATTATTGATGTTGCAAGGCTGCCAGTATAATGCCTGCTGATGTTTCAGCATTAGTGAACATTATTAATGTTGCAAGGCTGCCAGTTTAATGCCTGCTGATGTTTGAGCATTAGTGAACATTATTAATGTTGCAAGGCTGCCAGTATAATGCCTGCTGATGTTTCAGCATTAGTGAACATTATTAATGTTGCAAGGCTGCCAGTATAATGCCTGCTGATGTTTCAGCATTAGTGAACATTATTAATGTTGCAAGGCTGCCAGTTTAATGCCTGCTGATGTTTCAGCATTAGTGAACATTATTAATGTTGCAAGGCTGCCAGTATAATGCCTGCTGATGTTTCAGCATTAGTGAACATTATTAATGTTGCAAGGCTGCCAGTATAATGCCTGCTGATGTTTGAGCATTAGTGAACATTATTAATGTTGCAAGGCTGCCAGTTTAATGCCTGCTGATGTTTGAGCATTAGTGAACATTATTAATGCGGCAAGGCTGCCAGTTTAATGCCTGCTGATGTTTCAGCATTAGTGAACATTATTGATGTTGCAAGGCTGCCAGTATAATGCCTGCTGATGTTTCAGCATTAGTGAACATTATTAATGTTGCAAGGCTGCCAGTATAATGCCTGCTGATGTTTCAGCATTAGTGAACATTATTAATGTTGCAAGGCTGCCAGTATACTGCCTGCTGATGTTTCAGCATTAGTGAACATTATTCATGTTGCAAGGCTGCCAGTATAATGCCTGCTGATGTTTCAGCATTAGTGAACATTATTAATGTTGCAAGGCTGCCAGTATAATGCCTGCTGATGTTTCAGCATTAGTGAACATTATTTGAGTTTCTGGCATATTCTATTGACCTTTAAAGGAGTTGATGATGAAACAACAATTTTAAAAAGTACTGCTTAACCAGAGCAGTTTAGTTCTTGGGTGAATAACTTGCAAATTTACTTTTTTTCCTAGGGGTAGGGAGGGGTGTGGGAAGTAGGGACAGGGGCAACACATAACTTTTGATACAAGAGTTTCATCTGTTAATGGTATAAGATACATTGAGAAACCTGGTTTCATTATAACAGCCATGTCTACAAACAGTTAACACTGGAAAATTATTCAAGACATTTAAAACTTTCTGAATGTTGTTCAAAAGTAAAGTAAACAGACTGAAAAGAGAAAAAAATAACATGCAACAAAGACATTGCTTCACACAAACAACTATCTTTCAGCAGTCACCATATTGATTGAGATGGCTTAATACCATACAAAGGGGATAAATACCTACGACACTACTGTATCTACAACAACTTCTATGCCATTAAGAGATAAAATAATGAATGTAAATATAAGCCAATTAATATTCATAACCAATTCTCTGTTTATAATTATAATAATAATAATAATGTTCATAATAAACTGCTGATTAAATATACAAATAACTTTTTATATCAAATTCTGAATTCTGACCACTGATTAACTAGATAAATCTTACAATTAAAAGACATGATAATCACTTTTTCACAAGGTAGGCCTCTGATTGGCTATAATTATAATGATAATATGAATATTAATGAACTTTTTTTGTTCTGTACATACAACAACATCCAGACATAGATAAACCACCTGCTTGCATAGGATCACTATATAATAATATTGTTGTACTTGGTAAGAAACATCGGTATGAAAATACACGGAAAGTCACTCAGAGACTTACACAAAAGACAGACAAAGAACAAAAGAATTGAATGAAAGGATTATGCCAGGACAAGTAAAAAACAAGAACAAGTCCAAGTTTAGAATCCAACCACCGGTGCAAGTACAAACTGGCACCGAACTGAAGACATTCCTTTTTGGATTTAGAAAGAAAAAAGTTACAAATTTTGAAAAAGAATGGCAGTTTCATCTATCATAATCAACACCACTAGACTAAATAGTATTACTTTTATCATTACTGAGACAGATGTTATTAGTTTCCATCCTTTTGTGTTAGTTTCCTTCCTTTTGCATAAAGTTCTTTGAAATGGTGTAAAATAAATGTGATACACACCCCAATGGTTTATCATGATTTGTGTATAATGTACAATAGCTCAGACAGGATCCATACTAAAAACTATGATAAACCTGATCCCTTATGTAAGGAAACACAATAGCTCAGGATCCACACTAAAAACCATGAAAAAATCTGATCCCTTATTATAGGGAACACAATAGTTCAGGATCCTGAATACACAAACCATGATGAACCTGATCCCTTAAGTAAAGGAACACAATAGCTCAGGATCCACACTAAAAACCAGGAAAAAATCTGATCCCTTATTATAGGGAACACAATAGTTCAGGATCCTGACTACACAAACCATGATGAACCTGATCCCTTAAGTAAAGGAACACAATAGCTCAGGATCCACATAACACAAACCATAATAAACCTGATCCCTTATGTAAGGAAACACAATAGCTCAGGATCCACACTACAAACAAGGAAAATATCTTATCCTTTATTAAAGGGAACACAATAGCTCAGGATCCACACCAAACAAACCATGATATGCCTGATCCCTTATGTAAGGAAACACAATAGTTCAGGATCCACGCTACACAAACCAGGATAAACCTGATCTCTACCATAGCATGGCATGGGATCATCTGATTGACCTAATGTTATAATTCCTTCTGTTATGTCAGGCAGTTTTCAGTAGGTTACAAGGTTCAGTGATCCTGCATATACAAGCTACATATATATATTCCCTACAACAGCATGGTATGTATTACCCTAATATAACAATGTCCTCTGCTATGTGGGCAACAGCATGGTATGTGGTCATCTGACTACCCTAATGTAACAATGTTCTCTGCTATGTGGATAACAGCATGGTATGTATTACCCTAATATAACAATGTCCTCTGCTATGTGGGCAACAGCATGGTATGTATTACCCTAATATAACAATGTTCTCTGCTATGTGGACAACAGCATGGTATGTGGTCATCTGATTACCCTAATGTCACAATGTTCTCTGCTATGTGGACAACAGCATGGTATGTATTACCCTAATATAACAATGTCCTCTGCTATGTGGACAACAGCATGGTATGTGGTCATCTGATTACCCTAATGTAACAATGTTCTCTGCTATGTGGACAACAGCATGGTATGTATTACCCTAATATAACAATGTCCTCTGCTATGTGGACAACAGCATGGTATGTATTACCCTAATATAACAATGTCCTCTGCTATGTGGGCAACAGCATGGTATGTATTACCCTAATATAACAATGTCCTCTGCTATGTGGGCAACAGCATGGTATGTATTACCCTAATATAACAATGTCCTCTGCTATGTGGGCAACAGCATGGTATGTATTACCCTAATATAACAATGTCCTCTGCTATGTGGGCAACAGCATGGTATGTATTACCCTAATATAACAATGTCCTCTGCTATGTGGACAACAGCATGGTATGTATTACCCTAATATAACAATGTTCTCTGCTATGTGGACAACAGCATGGTATGTATTACCCTAATATAACAATGTCCTCTGCTATGTGGGCAACAGCATGGTATGTATTACCCTAATATAACAATGTCCTCTGCTATGTGGGCAACAGCATGGTATGTATTACCCTAATATAACAATGTCCTCTGCTATGTGGGCAACAGCATGGTATGTATTACCCTAATATAACAATGTCCTCTGCTATGTGGGCAACAGCATGGTATGTATTACCCTAATATAACAATGTCCTCTGCTATGTGGGCAACAGCATGGTATGTATTACCCTAATATAACAATGTTCTCTGCTATGTGGACAACAGCATGGTATGTGGTCATCTGATTACCCTAATATAACAATGTTCTCTGCTATGTGGACAACAGCATGGTATGTGGTCATCTGATTACCCTAATGTAACAATGTTCTCTGCTATGTGGATAACAGCATGGTATGTATTACCCTAATATAACAATGTCCTCTGCTATGTGGGCAACAGCATGGTATGTATTACCCTAATATAACAATGTCCTCTGCTATGTGGACAACAGCATGGTATGTATTACCCTAATATAACAATGTTCTCTGCTATGTGGACAACAGCATGGTATGTGGTCATCTGATTACCCTAATGTAACAATGTTCTCTGCTATGTGGATAACAGCATGGTATGTATTACCCTAATATAACAATGTCCTCTGCTATGTGGACAACAGCATGGTATGTGGTCATCTGATTACCCTAATGTAACAATGTTCTCTGCTATGTGGATAACAGCATGGTATGTATTACCCTAATATAACAATGTCCTCTGCTATGTGGGCAACAGCATGGTATGTATTACCCTAATATAACAATGTCCTCTGCTATGTGGACAACAGCATGGTATGTATTACCCTAATATAACAATGTTCTCTGCTATGTGGACAACAGCATGGTATGTGGTCATCTGATTACCCTAATGTAACAATGTTCTCTGCTATGTGGATAACAGCATGGTATGTGGTCATCTGATTACCCTAATGTAACAATGTTCTCTGCTATGTGGACAACAGCATGGTATGTGGTCATCTGATTACCCTAATGTAACAATGTTCTCTGCTATGTGGACAGCAGCATGGTATGTGGTCATCTGATTACCCTAATGTAACAATGTTCTCTGCTATGTGGATAACAGCATGGTATGTGGTCATCTGATTACCCTAATGTAACAATGTTCTTTGCTATGTGGACAACAGCATGGTATGTATTACCCTAATATAACAATGTTCTCTGCTATGTGGACAACAGCATGGTATGTGGTCATCTGATTACCCTAATGTAACAATGTTCTCTGCTATGTGGATAACAGCATGGTATGTGGTCATCTGATTACCCTAATGTAACAATGTTCTCTGCTATGTGGACAACAGCATGGTATGTGGTCATCTGATTACCCTAATGTAACAATGTTCTTTGCTATGTGGACAACAGCATGGTATGTATTACCCTAATATAACAATGTTCTCTGCTATGTGGACAACAGCATGGTATGTGGTCATCTGATTACCCTAATGTAACAATGTTCTCTGCTATGTGGACAACAGCATGGTATGTGGTCATCTGATTACCCTAATGTAACAATGTTCTCTGCTATGTGGATAACAGCATGGTATGTGGTCATCTGATTACCCTAATGTAACAATGTTCTCTGCTATGTGGACAACAGCATGGTATGTATTACCCTAATATAACAATGTCCTCTGCTATGTGGACAACAGCATGGTATGTATTACCCTAATATAACAATGTCCTCTGCTATGTGGGCAACAGCATGGTATGTGGTCATCTGATTACCCTAATGTAACAATGTTCTCTGCTATGTGGATAACAGCATGGTATGTGGTCATCTGATTACCCTAATGTAACAATGTTCTCTGCTATGTGGACAACAGCATGGTATGTGGTCATCTGACTATCCTAATGTAACAATGTTCTCTGCTATGTGGAACAGTTTTCAACCAGTCAAACACTTCACTGATGAACTCAACATGTATGTGTTCAAACCACAAGTAGCTTCCATACTAGTGCTAATGTTATAATGTTCTCTGCAATGTGATGTATTCCTAACATGGTAGGACAAAATGGTGTAAACCCAGACTTCCATTATCTTAGCACTCATGTAAAAAGATTTACTGACTTAAAACAGTTCTTATGTTTACAGTTTTCTGTTATACAAATGAAACAAATATACATAGGAGATGTTCTTAATAAAAACAGTTACTAATAAAAAACAGTTACAACAGTTACTATATCATAATCTGATCTACATACATCACTAAAACCAAATACACATTACTACAACATCAAGTTAACCATAAAACACACCACCAGTGTATGAACACACGGTGCCCTAAAATGACATAATTATGAATTTGGTCCCAGTCATCGCATTATTACTTGTGTTCTCATCGTTCAAAATGTAGCTATAATAAACGACACATCCAACCATGGTCACTTTCTACCAACATTTTCTACGATTGGCCTAAACAAACGACAGCATTTTGTGTTCTAATCATTCGCCTTTACACAGCTTAGGTTTAAACTTACGGCCGACTAACAACACGCTTTCGGTGTATGAAAACCTCCTTAAAATGTTGACTATAAAAATCATTCACATAAATTCTCCTAGAGGAATGGAGCAAATCAACTGTTTCTATGGGAACAGGAAAATCATCAACATTTTTGTACTTTATTTACCAAGGCAGTCCTTCTTTATCACAATTACATCAAAGTTTCTAATAGCTTGGATTTTATCAAATGTCAAAGACTAATACTTCACTGGTTAAAATTTATTGTTTGTTCTTCATGAATATTCATTTCAATGGAAATGAAAATTGTACTAAGTAACAGAAACCTAAATAGCAGATATCACTGTACTATACTAGCAATGGATTCATTAGGTCATGTGTGAAATATCTCTTTATTAGTAATATCTATGTTAACATCACCTGGTAATTTACTATACCAGCAATGAATTCATCAGCTTATGTGTGACATTCCTCAAATATAATCAAAATAATGTTTAGAATTATGATCTAGGAGAAACCTGTAACCATTATTAATGTACAACCAGGAATGCATTCCAATGAGATGGTTTCAACATCTAATATTGAAAGATTAACCTGTATTTGACATACTGCGACCCCAACCCACCACCCCTCCCCCCAAACAAATAATATTAATAAAATCCTTCCCTAGCATACTACTTCTCTGTTTCAAAATAACAAACTTTACAATTGCTAATATCCTATGCCATAAAGCAAATTTATTTCTAGAGCGGACCCAGGCACTTATTAATGTACAGTGTGACATCACACGTCACAAAATGAATAAAAACATGCTCTCCCATAATCGAAACACTTTAGATGTTGAATTACTTCTTATTAAGTATGATTATAGTGAATGGAAGTAATTTCTTTTAATTAGTCATAAATTATTTGATAAGGTAATTAATTAACAGATCTGAATAACAAACATTTAGCAAAGAAACAAGTTCGATGCCTTGGAAAGATACATCTTGATTGCACAATAGTGAATTCATTGCAAACTCGCAAGGGTAGGAAAAATCACCACGAGAGTGAAAATAACGAGCATGGCAGAATGAAGAACGTGTTAAAACAATGAGAAAGCACATGAATGCACATCAATCAAGAAACTAATTAAAATGAAGGAATGCTTGGATACTGAATCAAATTGCTTACAAATGCCTTAAACCAAGCTTAAAGTCATTAAACTGTTTGGTCAAAGTCAATTTTCCATATGACAGTGGCCTTGCACACTAGGGATAGGGAACACAACTGCATAGCAAAACACAGTACAAAACCAACAAACACTCAAAGTAAATTGCACAATCAATGAATTATCTAAAGGAATGTTTCAGGAACAAAACAAAACTTCCAATATTTAAAGGCTTAAAAAGTAAATTTTATAAAAGCCATTATTTTTTTAATATACCAATGGTCTACACCATTTCTCTTAGCACAAACCCCTACCATAGTTTCTAGTGGTGGGGGATTCAACTGAGTGATCAACGTGTTCTAGTGTGTTATCCAAAATTATGAAGTTTGAACATTAGAAAGAAAAGAAAAAACGTAAACAATTGAAGATATTTACTTGAACTGGTATTTTTCTGTTCTTTTTATGTTTCAGCTAAGAAAAGAGGAATCTCTGAGCTTTCCCACATTATTGCCAGAGTATTAAACAGCAATTACAGGTCACAAATTGAAGTATGGTAGATCAATATATAACATGTATATGTGCTAATTCATGTCATTTTATATGACAGAGAATTCTATCCAACGGTCTTGCTTTTCTTACAATTTGTTCTCACCTTATCAGAGCACACTCATAATGCTGTGTAACCTGAAGATTTATGCTACAGTATTGGTTATATGGGTTGGTTTATATCTAGGTTCTTGGGATAATACTGCAGGCATTGATATCTCATCTGTGCAGCTATGTCACAGGGTAACCTTTCAGACTGCTTTACAACCAAAAACCGTGAAGTTACTGGGATGAAGCAAGAACAAACCTTCTATCTTGCTTTCTTTGAAAGATCTATCTTATAATAGTTGATGGCCTACAGAACCTCCTCCCCCTCCCCCCTCCCCCTCCACTACTCAACAGGCCAGATATGACTTATCAGTCAACCACAAGATTGCTCTTGGACTCACTTTCTTTAAACAATATCTGGATCCTTGGAAAGCATTCAAATCTCTTTGCCAAACACTGTGGTTCACATATGATAGGCTGTGTTAGTAAAAACATATTGAGTACCATAAGATTATTTTGCAGGAGGCTCTTGTTCTATAGAAATATAGCTCATTAACATATCTCTGCCCACCTCTGCAACCATTCAGCTTATAAACAATCTCTCCTCACCGCTGTAACCATTCAGCTCATAAACAATATCTCCCCACTTCTGCAACCATCCACTTCATTAAATATTATCTATTTATAAATCTTTATATAGATCTATATATATATAAACTTTACTTAGACACTACAAGGACTAAAATCAAATCATTCAACACAGACATCAGGGGTACGGATAAAGAAATGCAACCTTTACCGGAAATGACTTTCTGCCTATGAGCATTAATGCTTGGGCTATTGTATCCAATATGAAGAATACAATGAAGAATACAGGCAAGGGCTCTGATTGGTTGACTTCGATCCTACTCACATCTGGAATACCAACTTTGGAATGGAAACGATTAAATGTTGAATGAAAAAGATGATGGTAATGTTTTGTTATTTGGAATTAGAAAGAGATGTCATAGATCCTTCTAGAGATGAGGTGGAGGTCCTGTGATGCATATCAACCAATGAGGAAGCATTGAAGAGTTTGTACCAGCCAATCACAGGGTGTGATAGATCAAGTTCACCCAAAAGAATCTGAGCAACGCCCATAAACACTTTTCTGTCCATCCTTCCATAATCGCCCCAAACTGTGACCTGCCATAGAGCATTAAAAATAAGTCATAATTTAGCAAGGCAAGTGATGAAATAACATGCACATATGACTGATTTCTTCAAAGGTCAAAAAGAGGTTAAATATCCATTGTTATTGTTTCATAACCAACATACATTTGGCAGACCCTCAACTGGTTACATGTATCTTCTTCAGTGCAACTCTTCTATACCTTCATTGCATGTGGGCCATTAAACCACACCTACAGTGCATGTGGGACACCTCTCTCAACCCACTCCAGGAACCAGTAAGTTTAAAAGTACCTGTAAAATTTTGCCTCGATGGTCCTCTTCAAAGACCAGCACCTGTTGGTAAAGGGGATCCAACGTCCGCCTGGCCACCTTTGTCTTCTTCTTGCCGATGCAATTCTTCCCTTCCATTAGGTATACTTTTACATAAGGCGCTACAAAAAATAATAATTGAACAAATAAATGAAGAAAAAGAAATAACATAAATGAATCAATTAAATAAAATGGCATGTGAGGGAGAGAAACCAGAATGCATTGTGGTTTCCATGATGTAACATGAGCAGTTTTCTTCATGAATCTGACGAAATGTATAGTGAGGGTGTACAACATGCGAATAAATTCAAAATGACACAGGCTGTCCTGAAATGACAATTGACCTCAACAACAGGCTTCTTGCATTAAATGAGATACATCAACACACTAAATATGACATAGCCCTTGTTGAAATATTGTGTTAAACATGGTTTTCACAATTTGACATCTGGTGAACTCAAACGACCATTAACCTCCGCCCACATTAGGCTTCTTGTACTCAATGTGGTGCAAGTACATACCAAATATCAATATGCGATATGTCCAAGCTTCCCTTGAGATATTATGTTTAGGAATGGTGCGTGCGTAAGTGTAGAGAGACAGGTAAGAGGGGAGTGAAGTTATTGTTTGGTGTTTGTTGACTACAAATGACCTTTGACCTCCAACAAATGCAATAATAGGCTCCTTAAATTTGATATGGCACATCTACAAACCAAATATGAGATCTGCCCAAGCTTCCCTTTTTGAGATATCGTGTTTACAAAGATTTCACAATTTGACCCCTGGTGACTCCAAATGACCTTTGACCTCACCAAAACTATAGGCTTCTTGTACTCAATCTGGTTTATATACATATTTAATATGAGATCTGCCCAAGCTTACCTTCTTGAGATATTGTGTTTACAAGGTTTTCACCATTTGACACATGGTGACTTCAAATGACCTTTGCCCTCCACAAAAAACATTAGGCTTCTTGTACTCATTGTGGCTGGTCTACACACCAAATGTGAATTTGGTCCAACCTTCCCTTCTCCAGATATCCTGTTTACAAGCTGGGCGTTACAAACGCACACATACGCGTATGCCATTAATGCAAAGGTTATGATTATCATCGAAACCAAAAGATGGTAAAAGTCCAAAACAAAACTACTGAAGACGTTATAGCTTCAAGCTATTCCATCACTATCTGACCTTCTAAGAAATCTATAAAGATGTTCGTTAGGAAGATGCTTGCAGTATTTCACATTAATGAGGTAAGACCATCAACTGGACATTAAAGCTATCCTTGTTCCATTGACTGTCAAGAGTTTGCAATGTGTATTATTTTTCCAGCCAAATGTCACCCAGCTGGGGTAGCTATACTGTACTGTGATATCCCACTTCCAAGCACTTGTAGTGTGTCAGTACGAGCAGTATGAATATCATGTTTCAATCAGATCAAGGTTAGGAACTGTTTGCACTGTCAATACCAGTGCTTTGAAGCATCATATGATAGAGGACAGTATAGAGTGGTACTAGCATTAGAATCAGATCAAGCTTAGGAACTGTTTGTACTGTCAATACCAGTGCTTTGAAGCATGATAAGGGAAGACATTTTAGAGAGGGAGGTATAAGCATTAGGAAATTGTCCAAACTAGCTGAAAATGTCTCATGTTAATGACAAATTCAAAATTCCTTTGTACCCTCTCAGCCACAAGTACCTTCGTGACATCTTGGCGGTTATGTTTACATCCTAATTAATATTTATTTTTTCATTAATATTCAAGATTAAAAATTTGATGTTTCATTTACCTTTTTCCTGACTTTTTCCCAATTTCCTTGAAGTATTGGAACGGAAGTAACCGGAACTACGATTATAAATACATCTTCAACGCTCAATCTTATGAAAAAAGTATTTTAAGATGAGATGCTCACCTGGTAAAAGCTTAGACCCACTTTTGGCTAACAGCCCACGGGCTCTGATTATCTCCACTTCTAGCCGGCCTTGTTTCTCTTCCAAACCGATTTGCATGTCTCCTAAGATGGGGGATCCTAGCACCTGCCGACCCACAAGCTGTGATGGGCCCAGACCCTCTAAGAATTCACCAAACTGACCGTCGGGTCCCATAAAGGCAGAAGAGAACATAACCCTGTGGAATCAAGAAATGTACTACTGTTACTCCAAGCCTGTTGTGTTAATTAATAAGTAAACCAAAATAACCGATACAAAGATGTCACAGAAATACACAATGTGTGCGCCTTTCTTTACTTTCAATGTTTGATTTTTATGTGACAAAAATGCAGAAATAAACATCAATTTTTTATTTTTTGCATTAATATGTGGAGAGGTGTTCCAGCATGATACTGAAGATGCACCAAACCAAGATGCCTCCTTTTACATTTCTTTATGAAAATACTACAATGAAGCAGAACATTCTTACTGACCTCTTTACCAACAAACTCTTAAAGAACCATATAGGTTATTGAACATGGTGGGTGGTTAACAACAGGGACATGGGGGAGGGTGCATTTACTTCCAATGCATGTTTCTTACCCACTCGATCCATCGCTGTTAAAGCTACACACACTGCCATCATTGCTGTCTCTGCTGGCTTGTTTCTGGAGCCGGTCCCTCGCATCTCTCGCCATCTCAATCCCTACCTCCTCGGTCCTCTGGAAACCCCGTCGTAGATTCTTACCTGGTGAGCGAATAAAAAAGGAACTTCAAATTACCTGGAAAACTTTTAACAATTAGTTCACAATTTGTTTCTTTTGGGTTATAAATGTCCAGTTTTGGAGCAGCAGACAACACCAGTATCGAAAACAACCAACAACCGCTGACCAAGGTAACAATAACTTGACAATTGTTATTGTAATGTTGCCACTCTCTGGGGAATCATTATTGCTCCATACTGTCATAAAACCACTCTTAGCAGCAACTTGACCTCTGTTAATCTAATTTGTAACTATTTATAAGAGATATTCCTGCGCACTGCTATATATGCATTCTTGTCGCTATTTATAAAGGTTATCTCCCGAAACCTGCTGAATAAATTCTTACCTGATCATCACCCTTATTAATTGTCTACTTTCTGTTGTAACAAGAGGCATCTACCAAACCATTTTGCATAACAGGCATCTCTGAATATAGTTATCCACTGCCCGGATCACAATGCCAACACTCCTATTTATAACAGGCATCTCTGAATAAAGTTATCCACTGCCCGGACCACAACGCCAACAGGACTATTTATAAATGGCATCTCTCTATATAGTTATCCACTGCCCGGATCACAATGCCAACAGGACTATTTATAAAGGGCATCTCTGAATAAAGTTATCCACTGCCCGGACCACAACGCCAACAGGACTATTTATAAATGGCATCTCTCTATATAGTTATCCACTGCCCGGATCACAATGCCAACAGGACTATTTATAAAGGGCATCTCTGAATATCCCATGCCCGGCCACAATGCCAACACTCTTATTTATAACGGTCATCTCTCTATATAGTTATCCACTGCCCGGCCACAATGCCAACACTCCTATTTATAACAGGCATCTCTGAATAAAGTTATCCACTGCCCGGACCACAACGCCAACAGGACTATTTATAAATGGCATCTCTCTATATAGTTATCCACTGCCCGGATCACAATGCCAACAGGACTATTTATAAAGGGCATCTCTGAATATCCCATGCCCGGCCACAATGCCAACACTCTTATTTATAACGGTCATCTCTCTATATAGTTATCCACTGCCCGGCCACAATGCCAACACTCCTATTTATAACGGGCATCTCTCTATAAAGTTATCTCTGAAACCTGACGGTTTTACTTCGTTTGTCCCCACGCTTATACAATACAGTGTTTATACTTAAAACTTTAATCTGAGCCAGGTATCTCTCCTGAGGGACATCTTTTCTATAAATCTAGTCTCACATCCATCTGCTGGAAGTTTAATCAGCCTGTCTCCATCTGTATAATTATTGTCTGTTGTATATAAATCTTATCCTGCATTACTTCAGTTGATTTATGGTGGTATATTACCCTCAACAGTTTGATTTTTGTCTTACCTCCAGAGAGATTTGAAGTGCTGTTACTTTTCTTGGACAATCCTACTAATGAAGCCACTTTGGCTATACTCCCTCTGCGTTTTTTCCCGTCGAATCCTTGATCGGCTGCAGAGTCTGAAATGCTGCCCTCGTTCTTCTCGTACAGGTACATGTCGTTACTGCTTGTACTCCTGTTCAGCTGCCGTCTTTGATTTGGAGCATTTTCCTGCATCTTGGCTGTGAAGGCACTGCTTGGAATTGCAGAAAACAGCAGGGTGGAGGTAATACAAATGCAAATAGATCGGCAAAGAACCCAAGAAATAAACAGCACGAGAGCAAAGGTGAAAGAGACTTTGTTGGAACATTTGAATGCAAAGAAAAACAACATGGTTTAATTTCAAAATTTCACAGGGTATAGGTAAATTAGTTTGGAAAGAGAGACAGCTTTGGTGATAAAAGTTACCATCACAATTTGTAAGCAAAACTATGCATATATAATTGCATAAGTTTCCAACTGGGATACTCTGGTTTGAAGACTAAACGTGTAGGTTTATTTACAAATAATTCAAGGTGGGGGGGGGGGGGAAATCTAACAAGGGATAATGTGGACACGAGGATGCCCAAATGGGAGAAATGTTACCGGACAACCAAGGACTATAACTAGTATGTTGTTACCTGCTGTATAATGGACTGCATGCTATGTAATATAATCAGTGGGCACTATGGAATAATTCATTAGTAATGGAAGATATTACACAGGCTTAGTAAGGGGGGGGGGGCTTAGAGAAATAGAAAGGGGGCAGATTGGAACATGAAGTAGAAGGTAGACCAGGTAAGACACCATGTCATATCAACATCCACTTGGTTGAAAAAAAGGGTGTAGTTTGTACATTTGCAATCGTCCTTTGAGAAATACTTGGTAAAATAGCTGCTGACAATCTGAATAACTCTTTTGAATAAGAAACAGGATCAAAGGAGTGTGAAGGAGCCAAAAGGGAAGAAGTGGGTGCAAGAAGAAACAAGAATGGCAAAACAGATCCCTCTCCAGCGGCAATATAAATTCACTTCCATCACCCGTAAGAAATGGTAGGGATGGGGGGCCTGGGGGGTTTGAGGGCATCATTACCAGAGCAAGGCTCTAGTTAAAATGCTTTTAATTTGCAGTATGCTTAGTAACAGGTTAAATAGTAAGGATTTATCTCAAGGCTAAAAGTTATTAACATTTCTTTGACAGGCAATATCTCCTGCACCAAACGATTGGGTTTACTAACAGAAACTTTCATTTGTAATTTGACAAGGCAGAGAGTATAGTTGAATTTTACTTGATTTTACTTGCTACCATAAGGACTAAGCATAAGCATTAAAGACAACACAGCACTGTGTGGAATATAACCCTCATGTCCTCAATACCAGTTTTAGTACTTGAAATCCTATCAATGTTCTAATGTTAGCAATGTCCACCCCATATTGACCTTTATGTACTGTATGTACTTAATATTATTGATTCTGTACAGCGCCACTGAATGCACTTTATCTTTGTAGATATTGTGCGCTTTATAAGTTAATAAACATAATCATAATATCATTGAGACAATATCAATGAAGTCTAATTGACGTCCACAATGGGATCAAGACATATTTGGTTGTGGTTTATTAATTATCGAAAAAATTATCAAAAGAAATATAAAACACTAGTTACTGCTGTCAGCTGGGAGCAAAAAGAGGAATTTATTTTGAAAGACAAAATGTATGGAGGGGCTGCAGCTGCTTACTGAACGGGTCAGGGATTAAAAAGGGTCAAATATGGTTGGAAAAAGAAGAAAAAACAAAACAGTTTATCAATGGGCAACGAATAGACACTGAACAGAAACACAGCAGTAACAAGAGATGAACCAGAGATATGAACAATGGATGTAATATGCATAACAACTATGTGCAGCTTCTAACACAATCCCATTAGATAGTAACACAGATAAATGTCTGCAACAATCAGAGCAATGTCATTGACAAGCATATCAAGCTACTAAACATGTCACCATCAGGCAACTACTGCATAAGAACTTAATCATTCACTTATCAACTACAAGTCTAATGTTATGCATAATTGTATCCCTAGTGAACATCCTTTAGGAAAAATGAAGCCCCCCTCCCCCCCTCCCTTCTTTAAAAGAGATTATATGGAATAGAAGTTTAAGACACTTGTCTCTATGCACAAATGAGATTCCATTATGCAAAATCTTTTGTTTTATAAAAGTACTGTAGTAACCCTCAGTTACTCACATACACACATTTTTTTTGTTTTCTGTGCATTACAACTCACCTTAATTTTCGGGTATGTCTCGGTCTTTCTGATTGGGTGGAAAAAGCACTGGACATGCTGGCCTGAGTGACCGCCGAAATGTCGCTGGTGCTGGAGACATTGCTGTCCGAGGACTTGAGAGATATATTGTCAGGGCTCTGTTTACGAGAATGCGATCTGATAGGGGAGGTGTCAGATGGAATGGGACGCTCCACTCCACCGTGGGGGGACAGGGTGTTTGCGACCTGTTTGTATTGATTCACTTTCATCTTGAGTTTTATCTGCCTTGTTCTCTCTTCAAGATCGGCGGTAACTACCGACACAAAAGACAATCAAAATGTACATGATGAAAGATACAAATGTACATCAAAAATTTAAACACATTTTTATAGAATGTTAAACTTTCTTTTATTAAATTGACAACGTAGAAACAAACCATGTAGATTTTTGTTTCTTTGCCGTAATACGCTGTGGACCTCATTAGGAGGGTATTGAAGACTAAAGGGGTGGTGCATGGTGACACCGGACTGGTGCAAATTGACACCTGGTGGTGCATGGTGACACCTGGGTGGTGCATGGTTACACAGGGGTGGTGCATGGTGACACCGAACTGGTGCAAATTGACACCGGACTGGTGCATGGTGACACCTGGGTGGTGCATGGCGACACTAGGTGGTGCATTGTGACCACTTACCTTTGTCACCTCTGGATAATGATGATGGTACCACAGGTAACTGACGATGTTTCCTTGGGGTAGAAGGCGTAGATGAGGGACTGTCTCTTTCTCCCCGGTATGGAGTGTTTGGTAGACTACCGGTGTTGTTTGGTCCACGCAAGCCTGCACCAACTCTATCAGCTTTGGATCGATACTGCCTGTCATATGCCATCTCTCCCCTGACCTCTGACCTGCTTCTACGATGTGATTCCGAGAGCTGAGGATCTGACCGCCTGCTTGGAGATCGTGACCGACGTGAGTCTTTGTAGTGAGGGGGTGAGAAGGTCCGTCCCCCGTGATCTCTGATGGGGGGCGATTCAGCTCGGTTGATCCTGGATCCGTCTGGTGGAGAGTAAGGTGGCTCATAAGAGTCCCTTCTTTCTTTTCTAAAGCCTTCCACATTGGGTTCGGAGTTACGGTGACGATCTCTCCGTAGGGGTGAAGGTGAACGGGGCCTCCTGGAAACCCTATCTGGGACAGCTAATGTACTTTGGGAATTACGCCTCTGACGATCATTATTCCCAAGTTCCTCTGGTGGGGGTGGTGTTACTGATGACAGAAGAGATAAAATATTGAGTTTTTATCAAATAGAAGAAATTGCTCCCAATAAATGACTACATATACTGTAAAAATAGGAACTTACAGTCTCACTGAAACATTTTGTTATTTTTAAACACAAATATATGCACTTATTGAGAGCAGTCTAAAGTCAATGTAAACAACACTGTCAACATTTGACCTTGAGAGCATGAAAATGGAAACAAAGAGAAATTAGAAGGTTTTAAATCTTAGTGGCATTATGTCATCACTATGACATCACAGATTTATTAAATCAAAGCCCAAGACACGACTTTTAAATTAAAGTACCTCCAAAATGGAGCAACATTTTCTTAGCTGTTTATTCATGGCAAAGATTTCTATTATCAAAGTGATCATCATTTGGTTTGTGTCCTTTGAATAACTTTAAGATGGAATGAAGTTATTCAAAGGACAAATTTAATAAAACTCTTGTTACTAATAACTCATCCTTCATGGACATCTGATACCTTTGACATTAGCAACTCAAAACATGGATTCAAATGTCAACAGCTGATGTCATCATTGTACCATGTTCCCAGTTGCGAATAAAACATTTATGAAAATCAAACATGCAAAACAAGGAAATGAGATTTAAAGGTTGCTACAAGAAATAAAATAAAAGAGAAAAACAGAATGAAAAAATTAAATAAAACAAGTGTTGTCTGATTGGCTGGCTGGTGCATACAGATAATATATATGATTCATAGACAGAGAAAAAGTAACAAAACCATGACATTTGTGAGCAATAGTGGGAAGCTCTTCCAAGTCAGGCCATGTACAGTACAGGTTTATCCACTGTCAGCAGTAATGCAATGTACATATAACCGACATGAGATGTATCCATATAACCGGCATGAGATGTATCCATATAGACCATTGCAGACCATGACATTTGTGAACAATAGTGGGAAGCTCTTCCAAGTCAGGCCATGTACAGTACAGATTTACCCACTGTCAGCAGTAATGCAATGTACATATAACCGACATGAGATGTATCCATATAACCGGCATGAGATGTATCCATATAGACCACTGCAGACCATGACATTTGTGAGCAATAGTGGGAAGCTCTTCCAAGTCAGGCCATGTACAGTACAGGTTTATCCACTGTCAGCAGTAGTGCAATGTACATATAACCGGCATGAGATGTATCCATATAACCGGCATGAGATGTATCCATATAGACCATTGCAGACCATGACATTTGTGAGCAATAGTGGGAAGCTCTTCCAAGTCAGGCCATGTACAGTACAGGTTTATCCACTGTCAGCAGTAATGCAATGTACATATAACCGGCATGAGATGTATCCATATAACCGGCATGAGATGTATCCATATAGACCATTGCAGACCATGACATTTGTGAGCAATAGTGGGAAGCTCTTCCAAGTCAGGCCATGTACAGTACAGGTTTATCCACTGTCAGCAGTAATGCAATGTACATATAACCGGCATGAGATGTATCCATATAACCGGCATGAGATGTATCCATATAGACCATTGCAGACCATGACATTTGTGAGCAATAGTGGGAAGCTCTTCCAAGTCAGGCCATGTACAGTACAGATTTATCCACTGTCAGCAGTAATGCAATGTACATATAACCGACATGAGATGTATCCATATAACCGGCATGAGATGTATCCATATAGACCATTGCAGACCATGACATTTGTGAGCAATAGTGGGAAGCTCTTCCAAGTCAGGCCATGTACAGTACAGGTTTATCCACTGTCAGCAGTAATGCAATGTACATATAACCGGCATGAGATGTATCCATATAACCGGCATGAGATGTATCCATATAGACCATTGCAGACCATGACATTTGTGAGCAATAGTGGGAAGCTCTTCCAAGTCAGGCCATGTACAGTACAGGTTTATCCACTGTCAGCAGTAATGCAATGTGCATATAACCGGCATGAGATGTATCCATATAACCGGCATGAGATGTATCCATATAGACCATTGCAGACCATGACATTTGTGAACAATAGTGGGAAGCTCTTCCAAGTCAGGCCATGAAATGTATCAATATAACCAGCATGAAATGTATCAATAGAACCAGCATGAAATGTATCAATAGAACCGCCATGTGATGTATCAATATAACCGGCATGAGATGTATCAATAACCGGCATGAGATGTATCAATATAACCGGCATGAGATGTATCAGTAAAACTGGCATGAGATGTATCAATATAACCGGCATGAGATGTATCAGTATAACCAGCATGAGATGTATCAATATAACCAGCATGAGATGTATCAGTATAACCAGCATGAGATGTATCAATATAACCGGCATGAGATGTATCAATATAACTGGCATGAGATGTATCAATATAACCAGCATGAGGTGTATCTTAACCAGCATGAGATGTATCAATATAACCAGCATGAGATGTATCAATAAAACCAGCATGAAATGTATCAATATAACCAGCATGAAATGTATCAATGTAACCAGCATGAGATGTATCCATATAAGCGGCATGAGATGTATCAATATAACCAGCATGAAATGTATCCATATAACCAGAATGAGATGTATCAATATAACCAGCAATAGATGTATGATCAATATAACCAGCATAAATTAGCATATACCCTAAATGGTCCCACCTTTGCACTTCACTGTAGTATTAATTAATTAAATGATAAGCATAAAAACCATGCAAAAATCCAAGTCTGTGTCTGGACTGACTGGACAAATCAAGCAGAAGACAACCATGCATATCTGTGGAGAGGTGTAGCAGGTGTGCTTAACATGCAGTGCTAAGAGTATCATGACTGCATGCTACTAACATAGATGGAATGAAGAAGACACAATCAACTATGAATACCTCTAAGAATGATTTAAGTAGGTTGTGGGGAATGGGGACAGGGGGGGGGGGCATTGGCTAGCATAATTACTGGTATACACTATCAGCCCTATAATTAACAGCTGTAATACATTCCTTTAAGAGTTACATCCCGTTCATAGTCTGGATACCAAACATGCTGTTGGTGAAAACATCTTTACAAATCATAAACATCAACTCTGACAGCAAAGTAGAAAATGGTTGTAAATGGTTACAACACCTTTGGTGACTAACAATACAAATTTATGAAATCCTTCAAGTAGCAAATACTTGTTCTCACTGACTAGTTTTAAGATTGTTTTCTTTACAAGACTGCCTTCTATCATTGGTTCATGAATATGTCATTTTGTGAATATTCTAATTATTCCTAAATGCTCCCCCATGATTTAAGACATGCGACCACTCCGCCAAGGAAAACATCATGCTCCTTGGTTTCAGACTATATCAAGAGCAGAATTGAAGAGGGGGAGGAGGGAGGGGGTGGGGAGGGGGGCAGTGGAGATTATATGTAGATTAAGAAGCACTGATTCATATCCTGATTGTGGGCTGGATGGGTTTTCCGTTCTACTTCATCATGACAATATTTGTTGGTATAATTTTGCCAAGTAATTCTTTTACCCTAGAACCAGATCGATTCTTCCATATAACTATCTATAAATACGGCATACTGTATCTAATATAAGAAATAAGACCAATAAGCAGATGAAAAATGCATTGTGTTAATCAATTCATGATGCAGAACAAACGTGGGGAAGTCGAGCATGCTCAGAATGACGTGCAAGTACAAAGGCAAGCTTTTGAATCCGGATAGATGGACGTTCCCCACTCACCGATTCCCGTTTTGCGTTGCGGCATGCTAATAAACTCCGGATCAGGGATGGGTGGATCATCTTCACTTGCTGGGGGAGGGCTACAACTGCTACCGAAAGAAGACAGGCTAGCCCCATCACCAGCACCACCTAGATTATTAACTGAGCCTGAAAAAGTAAGGGGTACATTCCAGGATGCTGCTGCTACCACCACAATATGTATGGGGTTTTCAATAGGCAGTCAGCAGGACAAAATATGGCTACCAATCAAACTTAAATTTTGCTCACAATTGGCATTAATCAGGTCATGAGGGTCCCTTTAAGGCCTACCCGGTACATTGTTCCGCAGAGGTATAGTGAAAATGGATCTCTCTGGATCCTTCCTCTCACCACTGATCTTTGTACTTGAATTGAGAACCCCTGACATACATAATACCCCAAGCATAGACGAGAGAGAGACACGATTAATAATAGTTATCATGGACACTGCTGATACCACAGACATATTGTACAAGGCCGCACCTTGTGCGTGCTTTCAATGCAAGGTTATATTTAGGATGTTAACAGCATCGTGCTATCATTAATTTGTGCATCAGTTTAGTTTTAATATATATGGAAGATAACCGGCAGGTGGATTTTCTTACCACTTATTCCAGGTACTGAAATAATAAACACAACGTTGAATTATTTTTTATGTCTATACGTCTACAAGTATGAATGAAAAAACTAAACATTACTGCTTTATCTGCAGCAATATCCTGATGTTGTAACTTTGCATTGCAAATTGATACCAAAACTTTTTGTTCACTTTTTTTCACATATGACTGAACAATTGCAGCTTTCCATGCTATGGGGTTTGTAACACTTTTTTGGATATATATTTACATATCACTGTTTTATTTTGGCAGAGCAAAAATGACAGAACATCTTCTGTCATGGAAACTCTTCCAATTAGTCCTACAGGTAAATCAATATTCAAAGCTCAAACGCTGAGGGAAAGATCACAAAAGCTTAGACTAATCATTAGCTTTTCTTTGAGAAACATTTGTATTTGGAAGTTTTAAAATTGTAATTATGCATGATACTATATACATGCATGAACTATGTCATCTTGTTTAGTACCGGTGGGTAGCCTATAATGAAATTATTATTGCAAGATTAATCCTTCCCTCAAATCAAAATATGAGCCACTTTACATATTTAATGGGGTAACAAAGTCTGAGAATTAATAAGGAATAGCAACCCAAAAAACAACTTAATAGAGCTCTTGTTTTACTGTTGAGATCAAATATTACAGTTGCAATCATTTTATTTGGATGAGGGCATTGCATAATAATCTATGTTGTCATTAATGTCCTGTACCAACGTCTAGTTTTGTTTCTCTTTCAAATGGTTGTACATAACCTTGGAAACTAATTCAATTGTGTGAGGCGATGTAATGATCAAGTGAACATCATCATAACTAAACAATGATTTCAATTTTTTAGGGATTATCCTTGCAGTAGTGAAAAATAATGATTTCAATTATTTAGGGATCATCCTTGCATTAGTGAAAAATAATGATTTCAATTATTTAGGGATTATCCTTGCAGTAGTGAAAAATAATGAGTTCAATTATTTAGGGATCAACCTTGCAGAAGTGAAAAATAATGATTTCAATTATTTAGGGATCATCCTTGCAGTAGTGAAAAATAATGATTTCAATTTTTTAGGGATCATCCTTGCATTAGTGAAAAATAATGATTTCAATTATTTAGGGATTATCCTTGCAGTAGTGAAAAATAATGATTTCAATTATTTAGGGATCATCCTTGCAGTAGTGAAAAATAATGATTTCAATTATTTAGGGATTACCCTTGCAGTAGTGAAAAATAATGATTTCAATTATTTAGGGATCAACCTTGCAGAAGTGAAAAATAATGATTTCATTTAGGGATCATCCTTGCATTAGTGAAAAATAATGATTTCAATTATTTAGGGATCAACCTTGCAGTAGTGAAAAATAATGATTTCATTTAGGGATCATCCTTGTTTTAGTATAAAATAATGATTTCATTTAGGGATCATCCTTGCAGTAGTGAAAAATAATGATTTCAATTATTTAGGGATCAACCTTGCAGTAGTGAAAAATAATGATTTCATTTAGGGATCATCCTTGTTTTAGTATAAAATAATGATTTCATTTAGGGATCATCCTTGCAGTAGTGAAAAATAATGATTTCAATTATTTGGTGAAAGCTAATGAAAGAGGAAGACAGTTTGATTTGTTCTATGTGTGTGACATCACAAATTATAATGCAAAATACTTATCTGAGCAATATGAATAAACTTAAGTTCTCAGTAACAGAACAAGCCATAGAGATAGTAGTTTGGACCAATGTTTTTCTTTTAACTTGTTCTGTGTTATAATTTTGTGATTAAAGTATCTGACAGTGTATGGCAAGTAATAAAGGTGTTATACTGAACCTTTTAAGAGCAAAAGTGACAATGGTTAAAACACACACTCAGTGCCTGTCCTCTAGAAAAGTCTAAGATAATATCACCAAAACAGTAAAAACTCTCTTTTCATGCTGTTTATGCAAACAATTATAACTAATTTTGCCAGTGAGGAAGACCTGCTCTTCAACAGACTCATCATTAGTATTATTATTTTCTAGATTATTTGACTCAGTGCACTAAAGACAACCATCAAATTTAATATCATGATCTAGAACTCTCAGTCCACAGTAAAAAAACAGACCAACCATGGAGGGTCATGTGACATGCTCCACATGCTACTAACATGTTATTTAAACCTTTGTCAGTTCGAAGAGATAAGCGTTCCGTAGACAACAGACAACATATTAGAGTTGAGTGCTACAAGGGAGCAGGTCACATGACCCTCCATGGTTGGTATGGGTGTTTATCTCCTAATTGACATAGTGGGTCCAGGTTTATAATATATGTCGATGGTGACAATGCCAGGGAAAGGACAAACAGTGTTACCTGTTATGCCATTGATTCCTTCATCAAAGTCAGAGATGTCACTATCCGTGATTCTCCCGCCAGATCCAGGAGACAACTCTTCTCTTGGAGTTTCCTTGGCAACGACGGCTGCCGGCTGCCGGCGGATGCTGTCCTGTTTAAAGGGAGGATGTCTGTACATGATGTACCAGTGAGGTTCGTCATCAAATGGTGCAGCATCCAATGGTATCAGAACCTGGTGAAAGTCAAAGTTAAAGACAAATTGAGAACCAGAGGCAGCGGATGAGGGTTTAAACTAAGGCAGGAATTGAGAACCAGACGCAGCGGATGAGGGTTCAAACTAAGGCGGGAATTGAGAACCAGAGGCAGCGGATGAGGGTTCAAACTAGGGCGGGGATTGAGCACCAGAGGCAGCAGATGAGGGTTCAAACTAAGGCGAGGATTGAGAACCAGAGGCAGCGGATGAGGGTTCAAACTAAGGCGGGGATTGAGAACCAGACGCAGAGGATTAGGTTCAAACTAAGCTGAGGATTGAGAACCAGAGGCAGCGGATGAGGGTTTAAACTAAGGCGGGGATTGAGAACCAGAGGCAGCGGATGAGGGTTCAAACTAAGGCGAGGATTGAGAACCAGAGGCAGCGGATAAGGGTTCAAATTAAGGTGAGGATTGGAAACCAGAGGCAGCGGATGAGGGTTCAAACTAAGGCTGGGATTGAGAACCAGACGCAGCGGCTTAGGGTTCAAATTAAGGCAGGAATTGAGAACCAGAGGCAGAGGATGAGGGTTCAAACTAAGGCAGGGATTGAGAACCAGAGGCAGTGGATGAGGGTTCAAACTAAGGCGAGGATTGAGAACCAGAGGCAGCGGATGAGGGTTCAAACTAAGGCAGGGATTGAGAACCAGACGCAGAGGATTAGGGTTCAAACTAAGCTGAGGATTGAGAACCAGAGGCAGCGGATGAGGGTTTAAACTAAGGCGGGGATTGAGAACCAGAGGCAGCGGATGAGGGTTCAAACTAAGCTGAGGATTAAAAACCAGAGGCAGAGGATGAGGGTTCAAACTAAGGCAGGGATTGAAAACCAGAGGCAGCGGATGAGGGTTCAAACTAAGGCGAGGATTGAGAACCAGAGGCAGAGGATGAGGGTTCAAACTAAGGCGGGAATTGAGAACCAGAGGCAGCGGATGAGGGTTCAAACTAAGGCGAGGATTGAGAACCAGAGGCAGCGGATGAGGGTTCAAACTAAGGCGAGGATTGAGAACCAGAGGCAGTGGATGAGGGTTCAAACTAAGGTGGGGAAAGGAGGAAGGGCAAATTTTAAGGGGCATGGAAGGCATGACTTTAATTTTGGGGTATAAACCTAAAACCTTCTGTCAAAATGCATCCAAATTCCATTCCATACCACAAATTCCATTATTTGAAAGATTTCCAACCAAAAGGACACTTTCTATAATCAGATTGTTTTCTTAAAATTTTTTGACAAAAAGGCACTGTTTGTATACCAGAAGGGCTTTTTATAAACCGAGGCCAAGTGCTGCATATGTCTAGTTGGGTGCCTCATATTGCCTCCTTTCTTATACTTCTCAAGAAGCCTCATATTGCCTCCTCACTTATACTTCTCAAGATCATCGGAATCCATCCATGCCTCTTGATATAAGGACACCATCTGACATCAATCATTTGGAGAAGAGAGAAGCCCAACCTCTTTTTAATTGCATATTCATAAGATTCATTTACCTGACACTTTGCATCTTGATGCTTCATTAAGTAGGATGCAGCCAATTAGGACAATTACCCTAATGCTAATATCACTCTATACCGTCCTCCGTCATCATGCTTCAAAGCACTAGTACTGACAGTACAAACAGTTCCTAACCTTAATCTGATTCTAATGCTAATACCACTTGTTACTGTCCTCCCATATCATGCTTCAATGCACTAGTACTGACAGTACAAACAGTTCCTAACCTTTATCTGATTCTGATAACCACTCATTACTGTCCTCTACCATCATGCTTTTAAAGCACTCGTACTGAAAGGACAGACAGTTCCTAACTTTTATCTGAGAGAAACAGGATAGTTAGGATGGTTATACTGTCAGTACAAGTGCTTTGAAAACGGATATGAAAGTACAGAACTTATAGAAACGTTTGGTGGGAAGAACTTTTAATCGCATCAGTTGACACTATAAGGGTGTATCCCATTAAAGGTGTATTCCCATGAACAAAAGATTGTATCGACTTCAAGAAACATTTCCCATGAATATTTATGAGAAAGTATTTAGATAAATAGGTGTTGGGAATTATCAGGAAAGAAGAGTTTCACTTACCTCTCCTAAAAATTCCTTAGCACCATAATGTTCAAAATCCCAGATGGTGACTTCCAGTTCCCGACCCCTAAACTCTGACCTCTTTAAGGGTCCATAGGTAAAGGTCTGGTTCCACTTTGGTGTGAGGGTGTTCACCACAGGTTTGGTCCTTCGCTTAGTCTCTTCACTGCAGGAGTAAATAACACCATGTAGGGAAATTATTGTGTGGTAGAGGTTAAAGGTCATTTGAGGACAGCAGAAATGTGTAAACTGTCACTGAATAACTGCCCAATCTTGAAAAGTTGTAAATTTGTAACAATTTTAGCAATACATGTGTCCTCAATATGTAGGCCCTTTACCGCTTTCCTTCACTCCCCACCCTGCTGGGTGTCAGCTGCAGATCTAGCAATATATGTCTCCTCAATATGTAGGCCCTTTAACCCCTTTCTCCTTCACTCCCAGCCCTGCTGGGTGTCAGCTGCAGATCTAGCAATATATGTCTCCTCAATATGTAGGCCCTTTAACCCCTTTCTCCTTCACTCCCAGCCCTGCTGGGTGTCAGCTGCAGATCTAGCAATATATGTGTCCTCAATATGTAGGCCCTTTAACCCCTTTCCTTCAGTCCCAGCCCTGCTGGGTGTCAGCTGCAGATCTAGCAATATATGTGTCCTCAATATGTAGGCCCTTTAACCCCTTTCCTTCCCTCCCCACCTTGCTGGGTGTCAGCTGCAGATCTAGCAATATATGTGTCCTCAATATGTAGGCCCTTTAACCCCTTTCCTTCAGTCCCAGCCCTGCTGGGTGTCAGCTGCAGATCTAGCAATATATGTCTCCTCAATATGTAGGCCCTTTAACCCCTTTCCTTCCCTCCCCACCTTGCTGGGTGTCAGCTGCAGATCTAGCAATATATGTCTCCTCAATATGTAGGCCCTTTAACCCCCTTCCTTCACTCCCAGCCCTGCTGGGTGTCAGCTGCAGATCTAGCAATATATGTCTCCTCAATATGTAGGCCCTTTAACACCTTTCCTTCAGTCCCTGCCCTGCAATTATAGTAGACTACCAATGTTTGATAATGTAGAAGAGGCTAGAGAACATACCTTCTGTCTGGAAGGAGAAACATTTTCATGTATGGATTGCGGTACTCGCCACTGTCCCTGGGTTGAAGGCCCTGGACACCGTGAAGGGTAACGTTGACACCATAGTTATTACTATCATACCACAGTTTAATCTGAGGTGGGGGAAATGGAAAAAATTCTAATTTCTAATTCTTGAAAGTTACATAAAATATTCAAGAACCCTGTGGACTTTCTAAAAAGGTAGGATAAAGTACAACTACATACATTAACTGCTGATGTTGACTGTATGCAATGCTAGTGTTGTGGGCCAAGTAGAATTCAACAATTTTAACATTAAAACCAGAGCACTTGTAACGCATACCAAATGCAAAATATTTGTATGCTCAAACAAGAAATATCATTGACCAATTAAAAGTGAGGTCTTTCTTATTATAACAAAGAGAAAAGTCAACTCAAGTGTATAAGAAGAAGTTGGATAAATTATTACTCTATTTATCTATAAATTGATGTAGTCCTTTTGCAAATTTCTAAAACAAGGTTACAAACGAGGAGAAATTTTCAATGGATTGTCTCCTACCTGGATTTCACCTGCAACAATCGGAGAGCGCCCTCTTCTTGGTAACCCAGGACTACCTGGGCTGGTGACTGTCACTGAGGGTCGTTTCACTCTGACATGTTGAGCTGCTGGGTCATCGTCATCACGTGGTTTACTTGGAGACTCATAACCACTGGAACCTGCGAATGACAACAAACAGACAGAGATAATCATCAACAGTGGAAAACCACAACAAACAGACAGAGATAATCATCAACAGTAATCTCAAATTTAAATGCTAGAACTTTCTTTAAAGCATTGTGTCAAAAGAATGACAAACAAGGGGCTGCAGCATCCCGCAGCAAGGCTTCACTGGATGTTGTAAGACACTGTGTCAAACGTTGAGGCATCCTGCAGCCAGGCTGCGTAAGAAATAATCTTCTATGCTCTGCAGTTCCACACCAAAGGTCTGCTGATATTATTTCATATCGATTCAGCCTTGCTGCAGGCGATTTTACAGCTGCTGCAGCTTTTATTACGTAAATAGTTTTGTTGTATCTGTCATTATTTTCTGCACAAAGTACAGAAAAGCCAGACTGGTTGGAGTCTGACTGCCTAGACAATTTCAGAATGGTTGAGTTTTTGTCTTCTTCCAATTATTGCCATGCATATATAGCTACTGCATGCATATATGCATGTTTACTGCATGTATATAGCTACTGCATGCATATATAGCTACTGCATGCATGTATGCATGTTTACTGCATGTATATAGCTACTGCATGCATATATAGCTACTGCATGCATGTATGCATGTTTACTGCATATATAGCTACTGCATGCATTTATAGCTACTGCATGCATATATGCATGTTTACTGCATATATAGCAACTGCATGCATTTATAGCTACTGCATGCATATATGCATGTTTACTGCATGAATATATAGCTACTGCATGCATATATAGCTAATGCATGCATATATGCATGTTTACTGCATGAATATATAGCTACTGCATGCATATATAGCTACTGCATACATATACGCATGTATACTGCATATATAGCTACTGCATGCATATATAGCTACTGCATGCATGTATGCATGTTTACTGCATGTATATAGCTACTGCATGCATATATGAAGGTTTACTGCATATATAGCTACTGCATGCATATATAGCTACTGCATACATATACGCATGTATAATGCATATATAGCTACTGCATGCATATATAGCTACTGCATGCATGTATGCATGTTTACTGCATGTATATAGCTACTGCATGCATATATAGCTACTGCATGCATATATGCATGTTTACTGCATATATAGCTACTGCATGCATATATAGCTACTGCATGCATGTATGCATTTTTACTGCATGTATATAGCTACTGCATGCATATATAGCTACTGCATGCATATATGCATGTTTACTGCATATATAGCTA
The DNA here is from genome assembly GCF_037975245.1 of Apostichopus japonicus. Classification (NCBI taxonomy): domain Eukaryota; kingdom Metazoa; phylum Echinodermata; class Holothuroidea; order Aspidochirotida; family Stichopodidae; genus Apostichopus; species Apostichopus japonicus. The sequence goes on from NC_092577.1 coordinate 36,989,426, forward strand.
CTGCATGCATTTATAGCTACTGCATGCATATATGCATGTTTACTGCATGCATATATAGCAACTGCATGCATATATGCATGTATACTGCATGCATCTATAGCTACATGCAAATATAGCATATATAGCTACTGCACCTTGATATTAACTGCAGAATCTCAAAGCCATCCTACCCAATATTTACATATTTATATTTACATAAGACTAAGTACACTTTCATGTTGACATTCTCTGTTTTCTCAAATATGTACTGATACTAAACCAATTGCTTCATTGCAAACATGTAATATGAATGCTACCAATATTCAGAGAAAAATCAATAATGAATGTCCATGAGGATGACTTTGCACTCTTAATTTGAAACATAGATATTATGCTGCACACAGAAGTTAGGTCTAAGCTATAATTTACAGGGAATCATTGAAAATACCCCAAACTTAACTGGTTACTGTAGAGATTATTGAAAATACCCAGACTTAACTGGTTATTGTAGAGATTATTGAAAATACCCAGACTTAACTGGTTACTGTAGCAATCATGGATAATACCCCAAACTTAACTGGTTACAGTAGCAATCATTGATAATACCCCAAACTTAACTGATTACTGTAGCAATCATTGATAATACCCCAATCTTAACTGATTACTGTAGCAATCATTGATAATACCCCAAACTTAACTGGTTACAGTAGCAATCATTGATAATACCCAGACTTAACTGGTTACTGTAGCAATCATGGATAATACTCCAAACTTAACTGGTTACAGTAGCAATCATTGATAATACCCCAATCTTAACTGGTTACTGTAGCAATCATTGATAATACCCAGACTTAACTGGTTACTGTAGCAATCATGGATAATACCCCAAACTTAACTGGTTACAGTAGCAATCATTGATAATACCACAAACTTAACTGGTTACAGTAGCAATCATTGATAATACCCAGACTTAACTGGTTACAGTAGCAATCATGGATAATACCCAGACTTAACTGGTTACAGTAGCAATCATGGATAATACCCAGACTTAACTGGTTACAGTAGCAATCATGGATAATACCCCAAACTTAACTGGTTACTGTACCAATCATTGATGATACCCCAAACTTAACTGATTACTGTAGCAATCATTTATAATACCCCAAACTTAACTGGTTAGTGTAGCAATCATTAATAATACCCCAAACTTAACTGGTTACTACAGAGCAATCATTGATAATACCCCAATCTTAACTGATTACTGTAGCAATCATTGATAATACCCCAAACTTAACTGGTTACAGTAGCAATCATTAATAATACCCCAAACTTAACTGGTTATTACATAGCAATCATTGATAATACCCCAATCTTAACTGATTACTGTAGCAATCATTGATAATACCCCAAACTTAACTGGTTACTACATAGCAATCATTGATAATACCCCAATCTTAACTGATTACTGTAGCAATCATGGATAATACCCCAAACTTAACTGGTTGGAAGGAAGAAGTGGTGGCGCAGTGTTAAAACATTCCATTCGTGTAGTTTAAGTAGATATGATGGAAATTATACATAATATATTCCATAGAAATAATATGTACACACAGAATGAAGATGTATGCATGTATAAGTCGGCTCTATTTTGAGTTTTATGTTTGATTGTATTTGCCTCAATCTTGTATAACCATAGCCAACAATTAGATGAAAGATACACTAACCTCAGTGAAAGCATCTGTCCAGTGTCCACCAATATCCTCAATAACATACCATCAAAATAAATCACAGAGAAAGATGGTAATGTGATCCCATTTTGAGAATCCTCAATCTTATGTCACCAAACCTCACTCTTTGATGAAAGGTACAGTATGTTTACAGTCCCCCTTGCAGGGATTGGGGGGAGGGGGAGGGGAGGGGGAGGGGATAGGAAGTGAAGGGGATAAACAATGTTGTTCTTACTTTGACTAGATCTCTTGTTCATAGAATCTGGTCTCGCTGAACGGAACTGATCTGCAGCTTTCCCACGAGATGACTGACTTGTCTCCGAACTAAGAAAGAGAATGGAAGAGAGACAGAGAGATGCTCCTGTTAGATCCATGTCTTCACTAGCTTATTTAAGGTAATAGGTACCAGGGTTTTGTCTGTTTCTGAGTTTGAATTACTTTCCATTCAGTAATAATACACAATACACAGGGACAAGGGAAAGAATGCTAGAAAAAGTCAAAGGTTAACGTAAAAGTCAGCAAAATGGTATGTATGCAGTATATATGTAACCATGAAATAGTGAATAAATATTTAACATACAGTATCTGGTATACATCATGCAATCAACAGCTCAAACAGAATATTCCATGGATGGAGGTAAGAATTTGTCAGTATGAAAAGCTGGAAGCCTCCAAAGAGTAAATGTGCCAAAACACATAGCTCGTATGGGAGACTGTCTACAAAAAAATCACTTTGACTTACCCATCCTGCAATTCCCACCCATCCTACCATTCCCTTCACTCCATCATTTCCCCATTCGAGCCCCCCCCCCCTCCAAAAAAAACACCTTATAGCACACACAACCAACAATAACATGTAAACGTCCTCAAATGCAAAAACAATTTCTACTACAAATTATGACATATACTGATCAAGGCACCGAAGAAGGCTGCTCATCTCTACAAATGCGCCCCTTCCATCCCCTTCCCCCTAACCCTGATGCACCCCTTCCCCCTCACCCTGATGATATTCTTGCATTTGTAACACTCCTTTACATAAACATGCAAGATTAACAACTATGTGCAGTTCTATCTATATGATGGTGTTATCATTTCACTTAGCAAAATCAGCTATTATTTACCTCCAGCCTATCAAACACTATTTAAAAACCCACACCAGAATCCATATATCATTATTGTCCGTTCTACACGAAATCAAACCATATAGACTTCTTGACGTGTGATCCATGCACCAGCCGCTGATAATGAAAACCCATTTGACCCTATTTTTTGAAATGGAAAACCAGTCTAATTGTCTCGGATTATTTAAATGGCAAATGCTGCCCTCAATTTTATCTCTTTCCTGACTGGACTCAGCTCACATAGAATGTAAGGTTATATACATCATGCATACATTCATGACATACTCCATTATCAGATGGGGGGGGAGATCTGTAATTTGTGTGATCTCACCCGTGACTCAGACTTTATGACATCACGTGAGGCAAATGATTGAGAAAATGGATCGGACTCTCTGTTCTTCAGTAGATGAATGATTTTGGGTTTGACATTTAACAAGCATCAAACAAAAGCATTAAAACAGTTATTTTAAGAACAAATCAATAAATAAACTTCAAAAGGATATTTTTAATGACACTAGGGCTTATAACAAAATAAGAGGCCAGGAAGCATTAATGCTTGTTAAAGTTGTTAGTACAGTACTTGGTTTTCTATTTTACCACACCTACTGTAGAGTGTAAATTAATCAAAAGTAAGTTTGCAATTTACAAAGCTAACAAAACACATTCCTAGATACATTAACCAAGCATATTTTACTTCCACCAAACATTAAAATACCAAATTGGAATCAGAATATTTTCTCATTACAGAAACTTGTTACATGAAAGTATCTACTGCATATTAGACATGTCCAATTATTGGGCAAATATTTGATATACAACTACAGTAAATGGCTATCTTAAGTTATTTATAGTCAATTGTCGGTTTCATAAAAAAGAACTGAGAGGAGTCACTTATCTTTCAGAACAGAAAAATGGAGACCGCAACTAATATAACAATCGTCAGAAGTACGCTACAGTTGAAAACAACTTGAGATCTAATTTAAATTACTTTCCCCATTATGTCTTGGAAATAAGGTGTTATAATTCTGAGAAATATGGTCCAGAGAAGAAAATTGCAAAATCTCTCTTTGCTTTTCTGCAATTGATCCTCATCTATTAACCAGCAGGATGGGTCAGAGAAAGTCTCACTCTCGTAGCTTGCCGCCTGCTGGATGTGTGAAACCAGCTGAGTCATGCACATATGAGTGACATGTTGCTCCTTTAGTCTCTGATGTCACCGCTTAGCAAGAGGAAGAGGTGAAAAGCTCTCCCCATCAAATGTGACAGTGAGATAGAAAGAGATGGTTACTATCCGGTGATGACTGGTTAGCCAATCTCGACAGACTCAGATCCTGTGGTTTAGGTCGAGATCCATGCATATCAGGGGCAGCTAAGGGTCTAAAATTGAGCAATTTTCTTCCTTGATTAGTTAAGCAGTTATGTCAAATTTTTGAAAATAATTTTCACTTTACTCAAGGGAGTAAACATGAGTATTTTAGAAGGTTTACATCACATGTTTTTATTCAGCCCTAAATGATCAGGCAGCCTTCAAATAGTATATCAATATGGTCGTATAATCATCTTTGTAAAATTTTTTGGATATTTTACTTGAATTTGTGGGGATCTATTTTGTTTAATTGTTATGATTTTAGAGATTTACTCTTGAATTCAATAAGGGAGTTATTGGCTGAGGATACAGGAAGTCAGAATACTACCAGAGATACTCAGATGTCTCATTTAGGAGTTATTGGCTGAGGATACAGGAAGTCAGAATACTACCAGAGATACTCAGATGTCTCATTTAGGAGTTATTGGCTGAGGATACAGGAAGTCAGAATACTACCAGAGATACTCAGTTGTCTCATTTAGGAGTTATTGGCTGAGGAGACAGGAAGTCAGAATACTACCAGAGATACTCAGATGTCTCATTTAGGAGTTATTGGCTGAGGATACAGGAAGTCAGAATACTACCAGAGATACTCAGTTGTCTCATTTAGGAGTTATTGGCTGAGGAGACAGGAAGTCAGAATACTACCAGAGATACTCAGATGTCTCATTGAGGAGTTATTGGCTGAGGAGACAGGAAGTCAGAATACTACCAGAGATACTCAGATGTCTCATTTAGGAGTTATTGGCTGAGGAGACAGAAAGTCAGAATACTACCAGAGATACTCAGATGTCTCATTTAGGAGTTATTGGCTGAGGATACAGGAAGTCAGAATACTACCAGAGATTCTCAGATGTCTCATTGAGGAGTTATTGGCTGAGGAGACAGGAAGTCAGAATACTACCAGAGATACTCAGATGTCTCAATTAGGAGTTATTGGCTGAGGATACAGGAAGTCAGAATACTACCAGAGATACTCAGATGTCTCATTGAGGAGTTATTGGCTGAGGATACAGGAAGTCAGAATACTACCAGAGATACTCAGATGTCTCATTTAGGAGTTATTGGCTGAGGAGACAGGAAGTCAGAATACTAGCAGAGATACTCAGATGTCTCATTTAGGAGTTATTGGCTGAGGATACAGGAAGTCAGAATACTACCAGAGATACTCAGATGTCTCAATTATGAGTTATTGGCTGAGGAGACAGGAAGTCAGAATACTACCAGAGATACTCAGATGTCTCATTTAGGAGTTATTGGCTGAGGATACAGGAAGTCAGGATACTACCAGAGATACTCAGATGTCTCATTGAGGAGTTATTGGCTGAGGAGACAGGAAGTCAGAATACTACCAGAGATAACTCAGATGTCTCATTGAGGAGTTATTGGCTGAGGATACAGGAAGTCAGAATACTACCAGAGATACTCGGATGTGTCAGACATGTCATGAGGTTGATCGCAAAATCCGAATCGTAGTAATTGTAATTTTCCAGATAAAATACAGAAAATCCCGACTGGTGGCATGTCTGGTAAAGGTTTCTTACATTCATTTTAAGTATTATGCTAAAAGACAGCACTCTGCAATCTCTTTCATTGACGACCCAAACAGTTGACTTTGAAGCATGACTCACCTTACCGGACCAAACAAAATCAATCATTACTCTAATTTACTGAATAATTATTACCAATAGTTAGTTTACTAGTGTTTCCCTTTTCTTTAAATTCTTTTCTGTTGTTGTTTTGTTTATTGTTCTTTTTTTTTTTTAAACGGTCACTGCTCAAAAAATTAATGCTCACTCAGTTCTCCACCTTCTTGTTTTATGTAATGGATGTATATATATAATTGAAATCGTAATGAGTTGGAAAATCCAGAACGGTGAAAAAACTTCCAGCCTCCACCGGGATTTGAACCCAGGCCTCCCGCTTTATATGCGGACACCCTAACCACTAGGCTATGGATGCTGATTGAATGTCCAGAGGTTCTAAACCGGTAAGGAAGGTCGTAATTTCACTGTAGGTGTTTGTCACCTGTATCGAACAATACTAGTTTTGTGTTTGGTGACATATTTTGCCTTACTCAAGAGATCAAACATGGTGCTAACCAACTCGAGATCATTTGTGATTCCTAAAGCCGGATCTCGAAAGAGATACTTTGAACAGATTCTGTTAAATGTAATGGAAGTAACGACAGGCAAATGAATATATATTGTTCCAGTTATATTGTGAGGATAGTAACTGAAACCACAAACAATAAAACACTACTTTAATATCTTTAGTATCTGTGATTTCATCACAGCAGATGTTCTGCAAAACCTTTACTTTTACAATCTCTTTGTTGCTATTTTCCTGAGAAGTGATACATTTGGAATGTTTGCTTAGCTGTCAATGTCCTCTTTATTCATCAAGACGCAACTTTTTTTTTTGGTAGAAATTAAAATATTAATATCCTCTGTAAGTTATCCACTTACATATTATAAAGTAACACAAAAACATTTTCGGCTTATATTCGTGATCATGACATCATTCATTCTACCTGTACTGTTGCCAGGTGCAATCACAAAATATATCCCTACATTTGAAAAATCTTCAGCATACAAAATGCAATGAAAGATGTGGTGTTTACGCACAGATGCTGAAAAGTTACATCATTCTTGCTAAGAAATCTACCTAAAGGCATTGGAATATCGCTTTAAGGTTCCCTGCATGGAAATGGACTCACCCCATAGGACGAGCAACAACTAATTCAACTTGTGCTTCGGCTTTTGATTCGTAGATGATGTTGTAGACTTCGTTGAAGTCCTTCCCCTGAAGATCATGACCATTCCAAGAAAGAACTTCATCTCCTGAAAGTTAAAGTAAATTATAAACTCTAATTAATGGAATGAAGCTCTGTGGTTTGCAAGAAGTGACTAAAATATTTACAAACAATATTCCGCTTTCCACTAAATTCACTCAGAATATTGTTCCAAGCTTGAGGAGTGACGGTAGCACTTCTCGATGCTAGAAATATGTGCTAATCAGCAGTCTGGCACCACAACAACGAGACTCATTGAAGGACATCATTGATATGGAATTTCAAGCGTATTTTGTAATCAATGGGGGGCTTACTGTGCATTGTGGTGAGGTCTTGGGAGCCAGTTTTCAATGCTATCATATTCAGTCAAACAATAAGTCGATAACTTAAAAAATCAACATTAGAGAGTTTTGAGGTTACTGAATAATAAAAGTTGTCTTTTAATCCCTGCCTTCGTTTGTTATTCCCTAAATATCCTAAATACTGAAATTACACAAAGTATTGCTCCAAAGCTTAGAAGCATGCTGTGAAAATTGCCAACATTTACCAACAAAAATTTCCACCAGGAATTTTAATGAATACAGTATTAGATGATTATTTTATCAAAACAGATTTTCAAAAATAAAATAATTTGTTGAAGTTTGAGAATTTCTTTTATGCATAAATATTTTAGTACAAATACTGTCCTTGAATTTAATTTAAAAGTATAGTTCTGAAATTTTAATTAAACATATCACCGATTGGCAAATACGTTTATTTTATATGTCCCTATAATGGGTGTGTTTTCCCATCCTTGTTGGAAATATACGAATGTAGAGAGGCTAATCTGTGACTTAACAACCAAGTAAGAATGGTTACAATGTTTAGAACTTGCGGTGTTAGCTTCAATATCATTTTCAGATACCTATATATTAGTGTTTACACGGGTCCAAAAATCGGGAACCGGGTACCCGAGGGCCGTTACCCGTCGGGTATCCGGGTACCCGGAAAAAATTGTTTACCCTCGTGTATCACGATTTTGAAGAAACTACATATTGGATGCTGTAATAAATGCATTATATTCTCTACTGACAATGTTTTCATGTTCAAATACGTAGGTGTAAGATAAGGTATAAAACCCTCCTCAATAATATTTATTTGCTTTTGTTTCTTTCATTCACTTGTTAATAAATTAATTATTTAATTATAATTAGCATTACTACTAACATCGCATTGCCGCCGCTGCTTATGCTTGCTCTTGCAGGTCTATTGGATCAAACCATATCAATATAGTTGTTACTACTATTATGCAGGCCCAGGGTTCGCATTTGCTGTGATATTGCGCGATTCGCGCAAAGTGATCGCATTTGGAATAAACGATTAGTAAAAAGCCACTTGCGATTTCTATTTCTTAGTTATCTCGTCTATAATCCATAAAAATCTCGTAAAATCCTTGTCAGCCTTTCCTTCTATGAAATAAACGAATGAGTAAATAATTATTTCTTCCACATGGTAGCCTAACACCACACTAAGTCAATGAGAAATCTAGCTTAGCCTACCATCTGTTTATTTGCTGTAGTTGTGACGCAGTTATAAGACATCCATGGAATACTTTTGTTATTGCTGTTATCTTCGACCACATGGTTGCTTAACACCACACTAAGTCAATGGGAAATCTGCCTAACCATCGGTTTGCATTTTTTTTTTTTTAAATCACACTTTGTGTAGGATTCGGGTAATAAATTAGGAACCGGGTAGTATCACGTCGGGCGGGTATTTTCGTTATTGCTGTTATCTTCGAACACATTGTAGCCTAACACCACACTAAGTCAATGGGAAATCTGCCTAACCGTCGGTTTGTCAATTTTTTTTTTTTTCAAATCACACTTTGCGTAGGATTCGGGTAATAAATTAGGAACCGGGTAGTAACACGTCGGGCGGGTACCCGGATAACCCGTGCAAACACTACTATATATATGCTTAGATTGTGTTGTTTTGTACTTTTAGCTTATCTATCACTAAAAGGACAAATCTCAGGATTATTCTTTTAAAGTAATGTTGAAGAGAAAAATATTCCACACTGTTAGTTGATAATCCTATTTCAATAACATATCACCAACTCGAGATATATGATTGATTGAATGCAACCTATTTTGATTGGATTATTCTGATTTGCACGGAATTTCTGCTCTGCTGGCAAGGTCCCGTATATTTAAATTTTTGTTTTTTCAATAAATGCAATCTTTGACAGAAATATTATTATCTTGAATGGATATCCTACAGAAATATTATAAAGGACAAACACAGACATTTTCAGCTAACTGCCCTAAAAATATCAATCTGAATTGAATTATTGATATAATTGAATAGTTTGCTTAAATAATAAAATGGCTAATTTTCATTTGATCTCTCCTTTCTTTAATACAAGTTTTAAACCCCCACTCCCCTCCCCAAAACAAAGGTAAGTTTTAAAATTAACACTTCATTAACACGATTTTGTGTTGCACAAAAGGCTGAGACTGTAAACTTGAAAGGATGACAAAATGTTAGTTCTGATGTCATAGTCCAAGAATTCAAAACAATCTGAATGCTGGTAATGTTCCTATGGCTATACTCAGCTTAAGAATATGCAAAATATCTGGAACATCCCTTTAAAACTAACTGGTTGTTTAAAGGGTCATTCCTCAAATTTAAATGCAGTACTGAAATACAACCTGGACAGATAGTAGTGCTTTCTATCTGTTTACATTAAATCAAAAATTAATCGTGCACGTGTAAAATCAAAAATTCATTGTGTGTGTAAAATCAAAATTCATTTGTGCGTAAAGTCAACCTCTTAAAAAGAAAGTACCACTAGACATTACTGTGACCTAACCTAACACAATTGTATGTACAACACATTATGCTACTGTCTGTGGCAATAACACTAGTTAGGATAACATAGAGATATGCACTGGGGGGGGGGTCAATAATTGTCTTGTATAATAGCTTACCTATATCTCTACAACCATTGTACACATATCATTGTGCTTACATAACGGTATGTAATAACACAATGTTACCTGTACCACTAATATGGTACTATTGATAGTAATGATAATTAACACTAGGCTAACTTGAATACATAATCTGGGTCAATAAAATTCTGCTATAATAACATTTACTGTAAATTTGTGTAAATACAAAATTTAAATGATCTACCCCTGATAACCAAGGGATTTAACTTGCCTTGGCGTAAATGTCCCACTGTGTCTGCTATACTGCCCCTCTTCACACGAGATATAAATGCACCAAGGTTGCCTGCCTCTTTCCTCTTGCCTCCCACGACCTTCAGACCTAGGATGGCGCTAGAGTCCTGAGGCGTCCCCGCATCGACTGGATTCTTTCTTAGTACCATGCGCCCAACCAAACAGCCGTTCTGAATATCTTGTTGCCAGGTTACAGGATTCTGTTTAGGGAATGAGGAGTCCTTACAGTTATTTAGTTAAATAGCACTAGATACAGTTCATTAGAGGAATAGTAATTACCAAGTACTAGCAAAAATAAAAAACAATTTCAAACCAGCCTTGAAAGGTTAAAATGAGGTGGCCACATTACACAATCAAATTTATAATTGAATTTATTATATACATTATTCATCTAGCAAATGCAAGCTTTCTGTTATTTTGTTTTCTGAAGTTTTATTTTTCAAATGTTACAGGTTTTGTGTACATGCACTACTACAGTCATCTTTCCTTTTGTGTAGCAATGTGGCCATTTCTATACCACATATTTTGCTATATACAGTACTTAAGCATTGTATGCATATATATGCTGCTGAAATGAATAATTTTCTGAACAAATATTCAAAATAGCATGATAAACCACAGGAGGTTGCAATTCATGAAAAGTTAGCTGGGGACATTGGTCACTAATTAATGTATTTATCTCAAAGTAACGATGACCAGTTCCAGTCATAATGCCACTAATACTAGCATGTTTAATTGCTGCAGTGGAAAAGCAATGTTTTTTTTTTTTTACAATTTAATGGCATGAAATCAACCAACATGTTGTTTTCTTATCTCTCACAAAGCAATTCAATATTTGTAGGGATGAATAAAAGACAAATGGAGAAAAATGTGGTAAAACGATCAAACCAAAATTAAAATGAAATTGCAAGGAAGTCTTTTTTCTTTGGACATGGATATAAGATGACAAACACATTTATACAAACACATTTATAGAAAATTGAAATATTACAGATAACAATAAAAAGACATAAAATGCCACCAAAATCTGCCAAGTTCATGCAACATTTAGTCAGATCTGAACAGGCTTTTTATATTCAGCCTCATTTGTTAAAATGGTACTGATACATGAAACAAAAACATTGAAATACAAAACAATTAGCCAACAATTACTGACTGTCACAACTTGATTAAAATTGATGGGAAACTTGTAAAAATACAACTAAGCGGTTATTCTATACAGTGATGAGGCCAGGAAGATTATTTTCAACATAATTGTTGTCATTTCTGTGAAAAAGCATAAAATTTGTATTGTTTCTTGGATGTAGTGTTTGGTTTACAGTTGTTATGTATGTATATCTACATAGTCAGTCTTGCTGTTAAAATAAATCAAAACTTCCATCAAATGTGTTAGGTCTATGAAATAATGCCTCATTCATGTTCAGGCTACAAAGGATCCTTATGCATGGGATGGCCAATTAAAAGTTTGCTTATGTAATGCAATGATTAGGGGAAGGAAGGGGAGAGATACGGATGGGAAGGGTAACTGACAGGAGGCGAAGCAAGATTGGAAGAGGGAGGGAGGGAGGGAGAGGCTTATCATGAAGTCTGCTGATAAGTTTTATACTTGATGCATAGTGGCATACATTAGTTATAATTTCTGCTAATGATTTTTCCTCCCCCAAATTTTATTAAAATTATAGTCAGGAGATAGCTGGACAATAAGATTAGAAGTACAGGGCAACGTCATATTGGGAAATAATAAAAAAGGGGGGGGGATCATGGTGAGGTGGTATTGGATTTCAAAACCTGCCCAGTTCTTGAATGTGTACAAAGTTGCTACACTTAATGTTTTGACTCAAAAAGTGTAAATCTATAAGGGGGTGGGGGGGGGGGGTTGGGGAGAGAAAGTATATGATATCCTCATTGCCTTACCGTTACCTTACTAAAACAGCCATCCATTATTACAGTGTCTTCCTCATAACTGTTCTATAACATGCAAAATTGAATCCACTCAATATTTTCCTTTACTTTTTCCTTTGTCTTCCTGCTTTTGAAATATTAAACAAATGGACTGCAATATTTCCAGTTAACGTATTAACCATTCCATATGCTTTTTTTTTGCCTTTTATTTTGCGGCCGTTCTGCTGTCCTGTGACATTTCCAAAGCTCACTGATTGGCAGAGAAAGTGAGATATCGTCTCTCTCTCTCTCTCACTCGGCCTATACATGTTTGCTCTGCTGACGATTCTTCCCGTTTAAAACTCAGTGAATCCCTCTGACATTAATCTGTGTACCACTTGACATTTCAAAGAACCTATTACGAGAAGCAGACGTGAATGGAAACATGACGTTTGCATCGGGACTTAATTACCGCAGCAAAATTGTGCTCTTGTTTTCTCGGAGACTAATGAACACCAGTCAGAATTTTTTTAAAAAGCAACGAAAGCAGAAAGGAGGCAAAAATAGAGTGAATCAAGTGGATCTACATGTATATTATTACCAATTGTTATAGCATTATCTGGCTCTTTTAATTGAGTCACAGGAAGATAACGAGAAATCAAATTATTCCAAAATAAATTTTGGGGGCAAGCAAACCTCACAAGTGACCTTCAGTTCTGTCCCTTAAATATTATTCATAGAGAGAGAGAGAGGTGGAGAGAGAGGGAGTGGGCGAATTGTGTTATCTATGGGTCTTCCTGGTGTTCATTTTATTTCTTTAAAATAGTAGGGAGAGCTAAAAAAGGTTGCAAAAGAGAAAGATGATGTATTTGCGGTTTGATATTCTTTTGTTTTTACTATTTGTAATTTGTTTTTTAGTATCTAGACCTAGAGACTTATTAATATCTCGGGTAAAATCAGAACACATACAGTATGTTAAAGGACCAAGACTAGATTCTTTGTGTATTTAATTGCTCCCTGCTATATTATAGCACAACGATGGCCCTGGGACAAACTACAAGTAATTTACATTTCCAATTTTTATACCAAATATAGGGTCATAAAATTGCCGCTTAAAATATGATTATATTTTGCTTAGTAAATACTGGTTGGGTTTCTGTGTGTTATCTATTGTGATTTTAATTTGTTCATTGTATGGTCCTACGACATGACCTTATACACTTAAAGGCCAACTATGGTGACTTTTTGATGAACATTAAATCCCACCATTGTGCATGTATGTAATCCTTAACTCACTCCAATTACATTGCTGTAATTAACTTTACCAATTACGGACGTTAATCCGTGAAAAATGGGAAGAAAGTCAGCTTTATAGGAAACCTATTTCAGACATTCCTGAAACATTCCGAAGACATCAGGTGACCATGTGACTTCATCTTTGGTATACCGCACTCACAACAATACTTTTAGTGTGTAAAGTTGTATACTTGAGCTGCCAAAAACGTCAATGATATTACTCCTTTTTCCCCGAAATGCCACAATTCTGTGTTGTTGGAGGTTGCAGTTATACCTCAGCCAACAAAAGCATCAGCTTTTTTAGCTTTCCGAGTAGAAGAACCGACGTAAAACGCCGTAGACTTTGGATCAATTTTGTGAGATCCACACAGATAGATTTTTCAGCACCCGGAGTATCTCATGCCCATGAGTCCACATGCATGACCTTGCCTCTGTGTATGCTGCAAATGTCTCATTCTACGAAACTTACTTTCGATAGCTGTGGCGGACATAGCTAATGTGAAATTGACCGTTTCAAGTCTCCTCGTAAACTTGCCCTGGATGTTCTTACAAGTAACTTTATATCACGCAATGGACACTACTATTTACTGTTTGAGATGATCGTATGTAGACTGTGTATTGACCGTGCCTAAAGGGTAGCATTGTTTGTAGTGAGTTACAACTCCCGCCGGGTTGGCTCACAGCATGTATAAATAGTTATGTTAGGATTTCATCGCATTTATCCATTACATTTGTTGTATTCCAGTATCGTGAGTTTGTGATACATTATATTGTCCGTTATGTTTGTTCCCACATCTGCATGGTCCAAGGAGTGGAATAAAACAGTACTATATAGCAATCGGACGTTTTATTTCGTTCGTGACTGTCTTGAGATTGTGGGATGTTACTGGTCAAGGCCTGTTTCAACTAGACCTAACTATATGGAATTACACAGAGTCACGGTAGTATTTCGCCCAGGATTGAACAAGAAACGTGGATTTGGATATCAACTGCTAAATTTGGTTTATTGACAGGATACTTTTTCTGTGTTTGTACTTTTGGATATTAAAATGAGTAAGTTCTATGTTCAGCTGAAGCTTAGTCATGTATATGCTACCCTGGTAGATTCGGGCCAGCGTCTCCTCGTAGTTGTTCGATTATGTTTAGTGATATTTGGTAATTCGTTGATAGTAACGTAAACCATTTTCCTGTGACATATCAGGCATGAGGCATCTTTTAGGTCTATTCTTCTGTTCAGTTTGCGGAATCTTGCGATCAAATTGTATTATGGAATCGGCATGCTGCTTGCATGTTCTACAGTACCGTACGTACCTATTGACGCTCCGCTATGTAAACAATGCCTCAATTTGAGTGGAAATTTTGCAACAGAAACAACCCATTTTACTAAATTTTCTGCTTAAAATTGTCTTAAAACTAATTGTTTACCTTCATGTGTTCTTGTTTTAAGCTAACAGCTTTCAAACGCTCCAAATTGGAAGTCAAATACAGTACAATTGTTGGCTATCTGTTTATAAACAGTACCTATTTCAGGGTTTGATTTTCGCGGTATACCAAAGATGACGTCACACGGTGACCAGAGGCTCCTTTGGGTCAATCTCTGTGTTCAGACATTTCTGCTATGCAGGCCTAGTCCATTGGCCTGAGGCTGAAGTTTTACTCTCAGTGACTAGTCTTACAGAAATCGACAAATCTTCGATACAACTAAAGTGTAGGGTTTTAGACATTTTATGTGATGTGTGACACTGTTCATGATTAATCATGTTGAGTTGCTGGAATCACTGTTAGTGGAAAATGATTTCTGTAATTGTTTCAGATCATTCCAGAGACAGAGGGTAAGCCCAGGGTATACAGTACTTATATTGCAGGAACATAAATGAGCATGGCGGTATGCCCACATGCACAGTATAGTACTGCATACACGTTGTACTCCAGCTAGCGTGTCATACGTGCGTGCGGCGGTAAGGTAGGAAGCAAGCGTGGTTGCGGCCACCAGGGTCTGTACCACTGAGATTAGTGGTCTGTACGCTGTAGTGTACAAAGCATATATGGTACAGAGCATGTGTACAATATGCGCATACAGCTAAACACTAAGGTCAGTGGTCTGTACTCTGAAGTGTACAAAGCATATATGGTACAGAGCATGTGTACAATATGCGCATACAGCTAAACACTAAGGTCAGTGGTCTGTACTCTGAAGTGTACAAAGCATATATGGTACAGTACATGTGTACAATATGCGCATACAGCTAAACACTAAGGTCAGTGGTCTGTACGCTGTAGTGTACAAAGCATATATATGGTACAGTACATGTGTACAATATGCGCATACAGCTAGGATTGTCCCCTTATTACGGATCGTACCAAAATGTGATTTATTCTTACTTTGTTTCTTATATGAAGGGAGGGCGATACCAACAGGCTACTATTAGTTTTTTTGGGGTGGATTTTATTTTAAAGAATAGGGATTTCCCAAATTTTATTAGAAGTGTTGAACACTTACGGCAAATAAGCTAGTTGTCCGTCAAACCACATAAGCAGCGTTTTAGGTTGTATGACAAGATTTTAGGTCGTCTGGGATGATCATAAATTTGAGCCCTGCTTTAAACTTAATCACCTTCCTCAAAGCATTTTGTTGGGCAGGGGCCGCAGGGGCATTTAATTCTTCAACTGAACACTCATCAGTACACATAAAAGAAAGGTTGTTTTTGAGTATTGTCTACCAACTTTAACATGCTATAATATGGTCCTAACAAAACTGATTACTCTTCAGCTATGCTTTGCTGTGTAATACCTTTATAGGATAGTCTGCAGAAAAAAATTCTGAAAAATAATGTAAGAAGAATATATTCTAAGCATCCTGGTGAAATTTGCGTGCAAATTCAAATTTAGTGTTTTTGAAATATTGATTGTTGAAACTTGTTCCCAGTTTGTATCATTAGGTGAACTTGAAGCAAGCAGACATGATGTCATGTGATATCTGGAATATTCTTTTCAAGCAAGATTTTTGAATGTGTTAGCTTTGAAACCTTCCTTCATTCTGGCCATGAAATACTCAAAGTTACATTCAGAGATCAATAGAAGAATTCAAATGAGGCAGGACAATTAAAATTCTTTTGAGGGCGAGTTAGAAATTAACTTGGATTTCATTGAAATGGAGAGACACCATAGTATATAATTCAGCTTTAACATGGAAACCATGGAAACCTCAAGATTTCAAAGGATACCAACACAAGTCTTCCAATGTGTGAGAAAATACTTATAGAATTGACAGAACATAATTGTAGCTTATCACTTCAGCATTCTCTTAGTTGTCTGATTAATGAGTTGATTAATTTTAAAATAATGAGATAATTATGAGGGAAGCCAGCTTCTGCAACTTGACAAGAGGGGTGGGCAGGCACAGCAGTTGTTGTTCGTTTAGTACCAGGTGATACTGAAGGGAAGTACAGCAAGTGGAAGGGGCAGAGACCACAAGTAATTCTTACCCATTTAGCATATACATTAGTATACAGTAGTATACAGCAGTATACAGTAGCATACATTAGCATACAATAGTATACAGTAGGATACACTACTTAGGATACAGTAGCATACAGTAGGATACAGTAGCATACAATAGAATACAGCAGTATACACTAGCATACAGTAGTATACAGTAGCATGTATACAGTAGCATGTATACAGTAGCATACAGTAGTATACAGTAGCATGTATACAGTAGCATGTATACAGTAGCATACAGTAGTATACAGTAGCATGTATACAGTGGCATACAGTAGTATACAGTAGCATGTATACAGTAGCATGTATACAGTAGCATACAGTAGAATACAATAGAATACAGTAGTATACAGTAGTATACAGTAGCATACAGTAGTATACAGTAGCATACAGTAGTATACAGTAGCATACAGTAGAATACAATAGAATACAGTAGTATACAGTAGCATACAGTAGTATACAATAGTATACAGTAGGATACACTACTTAGTATACAGTAGCATACAGTAGTATACAGTAGCATGCAGTGGCATACAATAGAATACAGTAGTATACAGTAGCATACATTAGCATACAATAGTATACAGTAGGATAAACTTCTTAGTATACAGTGGCATACAGTAGTATACAGTAGCATGTATACAGTAGCATACAATAGAATACAGTAGTATACAGTAGCATACAGTAGGATACACTACTTAGTATACAGTAGTATACAGTACTTTATAGTAAACAGTTGTTGTATACAGTAACATTTTTTGTCCCAGTCAATTGAATTCATGTTTTCTTTTCCTTTTCTTTCTCCTTTGCAGTATATTTGAAGTTTTCATATCTGTTGAACAACTTCATTTTTAGACCATACCAGATACGGGGAGATTCCCATTAAATACAACTATGCCACAAGATATTTCATCACACAGACTAACACGCACAGTACATGCATACATTCCAGCTAGAAGATCAATGTTGCATTAACTGAATAATGTTGTAATGTACTCTCTAACTTGTTCTTTATAGGGTATTATGGAAAATAACAAGAAAGGCAACAGTCTTATGGTGATTCCTTGCTAAATACTACATTTTTTTAAATTAGTTTAGGATTATGGCTTCAAATGACCTTTGATCTCAGCACAAACAAAAACACAATAGGTTGCTTGTACTCAATAAGGTGGATGCACAAACCAGGGAGCTGCTAGGTTAGAGTAGTAGCTGCCTGCACAAACTAAGTATGAAGTAAATCCAAGCATCACTTTCTGAGTTAGAGCAGGGAGCTGCTACTGTAGCAGCTCCCTGGTTAGAGAGTTTACAAGGTTTTCAGAAGTCCTTTGACATCTGTTGACCTCAAATGACTTTTGACCTCTGTAAGAAAAAATCCTTAGTGATCAAGGGCTCAATAAAGTGGATCCACATATCAAGCATCAAGTTAATCCCAAGCTGAGAGTTAGAGAGCTTACAAAGTGTTTAGACTTTGACCTCTGTTAACCTTGAATAACCTTTGACCTCTGCAACCAAAAATGGTTCTTGTGCTCTATGAGGTGGATCCACAGACCATGTATGAAGTCAATCCAAGCTTTACTTTTTGAGTGAAGAGGATTTACAAGCCAAGTCATTACATACACACAAACATCATCACCATGGCAAGCATTCCTTTTGCCTCCGGTAAAGTATAAAACAGCATGAAAGTAAGCCTGGGTAAGGGGCATGAAAGGCAGCCTGGGTAATGGGGCATGAAAGGCAGACTGGGTAAGGGGGCATGAAAGGCAGCCTGGGTAAGGGGCATGAAAGGCAGCCTGGGTAAGGGGGCATGAAAGGCAGCCTGGGTAAGGGGACATGAAAGTGAACCTGGGTAAGGGGGCATGAAAGCGAGCCTGGGTAAGGGGGCATGAAAGCGAGCCTGGGTAAGGGGCATGAAAGGCAGCCTGGCTAAGGGGGCATGAAAGGCAGCCTGTGTAAGGGGCATGAAAGGTAGCCTGGGTAAGGGGCATGAAGGGAGCCTGGGTAAGGGGGCATGAAAGGGAGCCTGGGTAAGGGGCATGAAAGGGAACCTGGGTAAGGGGGCATGAAAGGGAACCTGTGTAAGGGGACATGAAAGGTAGCCTGGGTAAGGGGCATGAAGGGAGCCTGGGTAGGCGGGCATGAAAGGGAGCCTGGGTAAGGGGCATGAAAGGGAGCCTGGGTAAGGGGCATGAAAGGGAACCTGTGTAAGGGGGCATGAAAACCTGTGTAAGGGGGCATGAAGGTCACCTGGGTAAGGGGCATGAAAGGGAGCCAGGAGGAGGTGTAGAAACCTTAGACACGGATCACATGGAGACGAAGGAGATCATTTATTATAAATCATTTGTAAATCCTAAATTTACCTTGTCATTATTCTTTTAATTAATTATTCTTGTCCTTACAACATACAGTATTCAGTCGAACATTGATAGTCAGAAGAGTGCAGCAGTTTCCAAAACCTGTCTCTAATTTAACTCGCTGGATAATGGAGGTGTCTAGGCTAATTAAGTGTGCTGCAAGCCGAAAGATGCAGAACAAACTGAAACTGCCAGATATGAAGAAAGTATATTTTTTTGCAAGGTCAGCATTGCCCCATTGTTCGAGGAACACGCCGATCGCAAGACTGCTCAATTATTTACACAGTACGCGAACAAACAAACAGAAGACTTGCTTGGCCATGATTTTCGTGATAATATTAATGTTCAAACATTCGTATCTCAAGGGTGTGAGTGATGACTGCATGTGAAGAACTCGCAATGTAATTGTCGTATGACCAAAAAAAAAAAAAGAAGAATGCCAATAAAGTGAGACATGTGTTTCTCTGGCGAAGAGCTATTGCTTCTTCCCAGTTTGTAGTATACTGTAATTATGTGCAATAGGGTGGTTTGAGTACATTGCAGTAACAACTGCTGTTCACTGCAGTGATGCACAATAGCTTGGAGACCTAACCAAGTGTTGTGTAATTAGCTGGATGATTTCTCACTGATCATACCAGCTATTTTTACCATGACATGAATTGATATATATATCCCTAGGGGCTGCAAAGGTGTACCAATCTTTGACATGATATATATGCCTCTCAACACAGACAAATGGTATCTGTTAAAATAACCTTAAAAGCAAAATGCACACTTTCCACTTTACCTTTCCAATGATGTTGCAGATATGTGCAGTACTTCTGCTAAACATATTAAAAACAAAATGGTCAGTGGTATCTTTTCTCTTTGACTTCAGACACACAAACAAACTGAATAAATAATCAACAAGTTTGTGTGTGCAACAATATCACTTAAAAAACATAATGACACAAACTGGACAGAACTTTCTCACATTCATTCAATTGTCAAGTATAAAGTAGGAAAAATTGTAGAATGAAAATGACAAGAAAGTAGGACAAAAGTAGGAGAAAAGGATGAAAAATAGTAGGCAGAATTAGGCTTTAACAGAAAAGAAATAAAATATAGTTCTGAAACATTAACATGTGAAATAAAGGAAATGGGAATACTTTGAAAATCCTTTATGAGTTGCTCACTTGGTCCCAAGATACCAATAAAGCAACATTATTAACTTTCATTATCACATATATGTGAACAGCATACTTTTATAATCATTCTAGGGTCAGCACAATATCACACAGGTGACCAGCACACTTTTATAATCACACAGATGATCAGCACATTTCATAATCACAATGAGCAGCACACTTTCATAATCACACAGTTGACCAGCACACTTTCATAATCACACAGTTGACCAGCACTTTCATAATCACACAGTTGACCAGCACACTTTCATAATCACACAGTTGATCAGCACACTTTCATAATCACACAGATGATCAGCACATTTCCATAATCACAATGACCAGCACACTTTCATAATCACACAGTTGACCAGCACACTTTCATAATCACACAGTTGACCAGCACACTTTCATAATCACAGTTGACCAGCACACTTTCATAATCATACAGATGATCAGCACACTTTCATAATCACAGTTGGCCAGCACACTTTCATAATCACACAGTTGGCCAGCACACTTTCATAATCACACAGTTGACCAGCACACTTTCATAATCACACAGATGATCAGCACACTTTCATAATCACACAGTTGACCAGCACACTTTCATGATCACACAGTTGAACAGCACACTTTTATAATCACACAGATGATCAGCACATTTTCATAATCACAATGACCAGCACACTTTCATAATCACACAGTTGACCAGCACACTTTCATAATCACACAGTTGACCAGCACACTTTCATAATCACACAGTTGACCAGCACACTTTCATAATCACACAGTTGATCAGCACACTTTCATAATCACACAGATGATCAGCACACTTTCATAATCACACAGTTGACCAGCACACTTTCATGATCACACAGTTGAACAGCACACTTTTATAATCACACAGATGATCAGCACATTTTCATAATCACAATGACCAGCACACTTTCATAATCACAGTTGACCAGCACACTTTCATAATCACACAGTTGACCAGCACACTTTCATAATCACACAGTTGACCAGCACACTTTCATAATCACACAGTTGATCAGCACACTTTCATAATCACACAGATGATCAGCACATTTTCATAATCACAATGACCAGCACACTTTCATAATCACACAGTTGACCAGCACACTTTCATAATCACACAGTTGACCAGCACACTTTCATAATCACAGTTGACCAGCACACTTTCATAATCATACAGATGATCAGCACACTTTCATAATCACAGTTGGCCAGCACACTTTCATAATCACACAGTTGGCCAGCACACTTTCATAATCACACAGTTGACCAGCACACTTTCATAATCACACAGATGATCAGCACACTTTCATAATCACACAGTTGACCAGCACACTTTCATGATCACACAGTTGAACAGCACACTTTCATAATCACACAGATGATCAGCACACTTTCATAATCACACAGTTGACCAGCACACTTTCATAATCACAGTTGGCCAGCACACTTTCATAATCATACAGATGATCAGCACACTTTCATAATCACACAGATGATCAGCACACTTTCATAATCACAGTTGACCAGCACACTTTCATAATCACAGTTGATCAGCACACTTTCATAATCATACAGATGATCAGCACACTTTCATAATCACACATATGATCAGCACACTTTCATAATCACACAGTTGACCAGCACACTTTCATAATCACACAGATGATCAGCCTACTTTCATAATCACACAGGTGATCAGCACACTTTCATAATCACACAGTTGACCAGCACACTTTCATAATCACAGTTGGCCAGCACACTTTCATAATCACACAGTTGGCCAGCACACTTTCATAATCACACAGTTGACCAGCACACTTTCATAATCACACAGATGATCAGCACACTTTCATAATCACACAGTTGACCAGCACACTTTCATGATCACACAGTTGAACAGCACACTTTCATAATCACACAGATGATCAGCACACTTTCATAATCACACAGTTGACCAGCACACTTTCATAATCACAGTTGGCCAGCACACTTTCATAATCATACAGATGATCAGCACACTTTCATAATCACAGTTGACCAGCACACTTTCATAATCACACAGTTGATCAGCACACTTTCATAATCTTACAGATGATCAGCACACTTTCATAATCACACAGATGATCAGCACACTTTCATAATCGCACAGTTGACCAGCACACTTTCATAATCACACAGATGATCAGCCTACTTTCATAATCACACAGGTGATCAGCACACTTTCATAATCACACAGGTGACCAGCACACTTTCATAATCACATAGTTGACCAGCACACTTTCATAATCACAGATGACCAGTACACTTTCATAATCAACCAGGAAAAAGTAGGTTTGCTGGTCAGCCTAGAGAATGCATTGCTTTTTGATACACTGCCAATGGGATGTACTGTATGTGACTTAAAATGATTCTGAAAGTGATGTCATTTTACTCTGATTTGCTTTAAACCTACTGAGAATGGAACATAATAATCATGATCATAATAATAAATGAGACTTATATAGCACCAAATCAGTAGACAAAAGTCACTGCTCAAGGCGCTTTACAAAGAAAGCAGATTAATTTACAAAAGAACAAGTGAAAAGAATCATCTTCAGTAAACTTTTGAATGTAGAAAGTTTACAGCATGTTTGAATGTAGTCTGGTAACTTGTTCCATAGATAAGAGCCAGAGTATTTGAAGCTTCTGTAACCATTCACTTCAAGCGTGGTTTAGGAACAGTTAAATTTTGTTGGCGGAACGAAGTGTGCGAATTGGAATATATGGCAAGAGAAGTTGCGACAGGTACACAGGCTGTTCCAGATGATGAGCACAAAAGGTGAGAAGAAGTAGTTTAAACTGAATTCTGCAGCTGATAGGGAGTATTCATCTAGTCAAAATACACCAACAGATGAGCAGAAATCAAAGAGAACCTTCCTTGGATGTTTAAATTTATGGCCTGTAACTGTAGCATCAGCTGACATAGTTTATGTTTACAGTACTGTGGTGTAACATACAAGTTGACCATTGAAATGTCTCAAGTGGAGTGATCAATATATTTACATGAATTTTAATCATTAATTATGTTAATTACCTGCTTTTGTGAATTGTTTGAATCAGTAAAGTAAGTGCGGTATCCAATTAAAACACTTTGGGCCATGTTTGGTCATCTCCGTTTTCAATGTCTGTTTCAAAGTAAAAGTTGACCTCTGGGACCAGAAATATTAAACTTGACGTGTTTACTTTTGATTAAATGTGTTCGTTCTATTGTTTGATCCATCTCAGTTGTGCTTTGTTGTTTAATTTGATGTGTTTTAATTTTGATTAAATGTGTTCTTTCAATAGCTTGATCCATCTCAGTGGTTCTTTGTTATTTAATTTTGACGTGTTTTAATTTTGATTAAATGTGTTCTTTCAATAGCTTGATCCATCTCAGTTGTGCTTTGTTTAATTTTGATGTGTTTTAATTTTGATTAAATGTGTTTGTTCTATTGTTTGATCCATCTCAGTTGTGCTTTGTTATTTAATTTTGATGTGTTTTAATTTTGATTAAATGTGTTCTTTCAATAGCTTGATCCATCTCAGTGGTTCTTTGTTGTTTAATTTGATGTGTTTTAATTTTGATTAAATGTGTTCTTTCAATAGCTTGATCCATCTCAGTTGTGCTTTATTGTTTAATTTTGATGTTTTAATTTTGATTAAATGTGTTCTTTCAATAGCTTGATCCATCTCAGTTGTGCTTTGTTGTTTAATTTTGATGTGTTTTAATTTTGATTAAATGTGTTCGTTCTATTGTTTGATCCATCTCAGTTGTGCTTTGTTATTTAATTTTGATGTGTTTTAATTTTGATTAAATGTGTTCTTTCAATAGCTTGATCCATCTCAGTGGTTCTTTGTTGTTTAATTTGATGTGTTTTAATTTTGATTAAATGTGTTCTTTCAATAGCTTGATCCATCTCAGTTGTGCTTTATTGTTTAATTTTGATGTTTTAATTTTGATTAAATGTGTTCTTTCAATAGCTTGATCCATCTCAGTTGTGCTTTGTTGTTTAATTTGATGTTTTAATTTTGATTAAATGTGTTCATTCTATTGTTTGATCCATCTCAGTTGTGCTTTGTTGTTTAATTTGATGTGTTTTAATTTTGATTAAATGTGTTCTTTCAATAGCTTGATTCATCTCAGCAGTGATTTGATGGATGCTGTAATCTTCCTATGTGTGAGGCCTACTCTTTTGCAAAATGAGCTACTCGTTTGCTATTTACTTGTTTGCTACTCGTTGCTATAACGTACTAGCAAAAACAATGATATGTGCAATGTGAGTTTGATGCAGCTTTGCCTTTGTGTAGCAACTTATTTTCTACAGTGCAGTTGTCTATGCAATCCAAATAAGTTGTTCCCTGAAGAGGTATAAACAGTACTGGCTGTGAAATCTTCCCAATATATATATGGGAGAGTTTCACTGCAGCTAGATAAGGATAACAGCTCTAAAAGACAGTTTCTGTTGACTTGTCAAATAAAAGTGTTCACACTTCTGTCACAATTTATTTATTTATTTTATTTTGTTTAGTCTTCCTACCTTTAAAGAAGAAATAATAAACTTGGCAGTTTTAGTAAAATATGGTTGTTCAGAGTATTAGGACAACAACATCTATCTTTGAAGAATAACACTGCACAGCAACAGAGAACATCAAATGTAGATCACTTTACAACAATTACTGCATGAACACAGCTGGGGTGCAAAGTCTGTTATTTTTATCAAGAAAACTTAAGTGTGCAAAGAAATCATGCTACTGTCTTGCCTTCCTTTGTTTTTGTTTTCAAGTTGAAACAAGTAAAGACATACAGAAACAAGGCATTTGTTGAGATATAATAGAGTATTGCAAGAAAAACTACCAAAACTATATAAAATATAAACTTTCACTTCATTGTCAGATGGTTGAAAGAAGGAAAAAACAGGAAAAGTTTGCGAAATCTAGATGTCACAAAACAAAAGGATCACAGGTATCACTTTCTTTGTGAATAAATGATGAAGGAATGAAGAAGTACCGTAGGCACTGAGCATGCACAATTGGGGGGGGGAGGGGGGACAACATTCATACCCCCAATGTGACGATGCAAGAACAACATCAACAAAAACAGAAGTATTTCCCACAAAGCTCACAAAGATAGCAAACAGAGATGGAGTGCTGACACAGATTTTCCCCCAAAAAACAAGGGTGAGGTGCAGAGCATGACGACTTGGAAAACATTTATCTCAGATTTAGATCCCTGACCTGTGTGGGTTGCATTTGATCCTCGTATAGCGTTGTGCTACTCCCTGTTTCAACGCCCGAGTCTTTCACCTGACGCTCCTCATCATCGAGTGACCGACACTGTTTTTGCCGGAGCGTAGAGCTGGGTATACTAATAATCGCAGCACTATCGCTTTCTTCCCCCTTACGTTGGGTAGGGGCAAGGTTCTGGGGGTGGGGAGAAGTGATTTCGTACTCCCCAGATCCTAGGAAGAAATACGGGAGAGAGAAAAACATCGGGAAGTAACAGATAAATGTGTTCCAAGGCAGCATGTCTTTAGACAGTAGTATAAACCTGGCAATTGTTATTTTTTTACGAAGACAGTGTGTGCAAGCTGGTTTTGGAGTTTGGATTGATTTCATTTTTCTTGGTATGGAATTGCATGGAATTGTGATCAGACAGAATTCAGCCCAGTCAGTGATATGAAAACAAAAATTGCCAGAATTTTTACTCTTGTTGTAAAAATGATCAGGAAAAAAAGGAGAAGAATTGGACAGAGGAAAATAGAGGGCAACAGACAGGCTCACCAATGAGAGAGAAGCGTGGTGGATTCTATTAGGACCACGCTCATCCCAGTTCTCTGGTTCACCTAAACGAATTAAAATGTATGCAAATGTTTATTATGAATAACCATTCTGCCTGCACCTTGAGTATTTACCTACAGTACACTCCCTACAGATACAAAGAGGATAAAAAAAAAATTAAGAAAATTAAGTGTAGAGGAAACCTTTCATTTATAACCTCCTTCGATTAGCATAGAGGATACTTCTCTGAAACAAACTGACCAATCATAAACCTGCATGTTTAAAAGCATAACTTATGTCTTGTGCAATCACACAAACACTGTACAATAATAATAACAATATCTAGTCTTACAATTCACACAAATATATATTGTAAACAGAATTGCGTCAGGCACTGTGTCAATAGTAGGAACTGGGGCAAGCTGCAGCCTGCCCCATAGGACGTTTCATCTATTGTGCTCTGCAGTTACACACTGTATTAGGCATTGCTGGTGTGCTGAGATCTCTCTTTTCTTCAATGTTGCTTCAGCCTTGCTGCAGGAAATTGTGCAGTTGCTGCAGCTTTCACTTTTGACCTGATTGCATTAGTGTAAGTTCACTTTTCAAGGTCTGTATCAGTTGTTTCAAGCAGTCAGGTTGTCTGTATCAGTTGTTTCAAGCAGTCAGGTTGTCTGCATCAGTTGTTTCAAGCAGTCAGGTTGTCTGTATCAGTTGTTTCAAGCAGTCAGTTTGTCTGCATCAGTTGTTTGAAGCAGTCAGGTTGTCTGTATCAGATATTTCAAGCAGTCAGGTTGTCTGTATCAGTTGTTTCAAGCAGTCAGGTTGTCTGTATCAGTTGTTTCAAGCAGTCAGGTTGTCTGTATCAGTTGTTTCAAGCAGTCAGGTTGTCTGTATCAGTTGTTTCAAGCAGTCAGGTTGTCTGTATCAGTTATTTCAAGCAGTCAGGTTGTCTGCATCAGTTGTTTCAAGCAGTCAGGTTGTCTGTATCAGTTGTTTCAAGCAGTCAGGTTGTCTGTATCAGTTGTTTCAAGCAGTCAGGTTGTCTGTATCAGTTGTTTCAAGCAGTCAGGTTGTCTGTATCAGTTGTTTCAAGCAGTCAGGTTGTCTGCATCAGATATTTCAAACAGTCAGGTTATCTGCATCAGTTGTTTCAAGCAGTCAGGTTGTCTGCATCAGTTGTTTCAAACAGTCAGGTTGTCTGTATCAGTTGTTTCAAGCAGTCAGGTTGTCTGTATCAGTTGTTTCAAGCAGTCAGGTTGTCTGTATCAGTTGTTTCAAGCAGTCAGGTTGTCTGCATCAGTTGTTTCAAGCAGTCAGGTTGTCTGTATCAGATATTTCAAGCAGTCAGGTTGTCTGCATCAGTTGTTTCAAGCAGTCAGGTTGTCTGCATCAGTTGTTTCAAGCAGTCAGGTTGTCTGTATCAGTTGTTTCAAGCAGTCAGGTTGTCTGTATCAGTTGTTTCAAGCAGTCAGGTTGTCTGTATCAGTTGTTTCAAGCTGTCAGGTTGTCTGTATCAGTTGTTTCAAGCTGTCAGGTTGTCTGTATCAGTTGTTTCAAGCAGTCAGGTTGTCTGTATCAGTTGTTTCAAGCAGTCAGGTTGTCTGTATCAGTTGTTTCAAGCAGTCAGGTTGTCTGTATCAGTTGTTTCAAGCACTCAGGTTGTCTGTATCAGTTGTTTCAAGCAGTCAGGTTGTCTCTATCAGTTGTTTCAAGCAGTCAGGTTGTCTCTATCAGATATTTCAAGCAGTCAGGTTGTCTGTATCAGTTGTTTCAAGCAGTCAGGTTGTCTGTATCAGTTGTTTCAAGCTGTCAGGTTGTCTGTATCAGTTGTTTCAAGCAGTCAGGTTTGTAAAATCGACATTAAAGGTAAAGACTCTAATTAAACATTTCAGTGGACAAGTTTTAGCTTTTAATTTGTCTTTATGCGAAATTGGTTTTGAGTAGGACTCTTAAAGACAACACAACCTGGTTCTAGATTATTATTTTCATGAATTCCATTCTTTTCAATTGTAGAGACAATTACAGCAGTGAATACACTGAGAAATTGGCAAGAATTCCCTGTAGCTGGTTGTCATAGTTTGTTCAATTGCGTTTAAATATTTTTTGTTTTTTTTGGCAGTCGGTTTGGTAAACTTCGGGCCTCAATGGAATATTATCTAAGCTACTGTACTCACCCTTTGGCAAGAATGACGTATGTAGTGAAATGTTACTTGGAAAAACTTATACTTCACTCCCCATTAATAATGCTCCACTTATGGTAGTTTCCCATACTCGTAGTACAAAATCAAACATAAAACAACTAACAGGCTTGGAATATATAAACCAGTGCAAACCTTGGGAAATGTTCTCTCTGTGAAATTATTAATTTAAGAGTTCTTAGAGCCAAACTTGATTCATCAATAACAGGTATATTGTTCGGGCCTGGTCAACTTACTTAAAATTGGTGAAATAAAATGCAAACCCCCTTTTCAAGTTATTCAACATCTTCACAAACTTCCTCCTAGAAATTGTAAAAATTCCAATGTTTGAATAAAAACATACTTTTCTGAATATAAGGAATTACATGGTCCACAAAACCAGAGGTCTTGGTGAGATGACCAGTGTATATTGCTACAGAGTCTAAAGCTAATTTTACTGTGTTAGCACAAGGTGTCCAATGTCCATGCTTAATTCAGCTGGGCTGACTCTCCGATTAACCTTTGCATCACAAATTAATCTTGTTGACCAACCCCAAAAATGTATTATTTTTAAATCCTCAACAGATTATTAAATGTCTGCATCTTTCAAAATTCCATGACAATAATTTTAAATCATACATGCAGGCTTTAACAATGGGTTAGTATTATGTCATATCATGATAGTAA
Source organism: Apostichopus japonicus (assembly GCF_037975245.1). Taxonomy (NCBI): domain Eukaryota; kingdom Metazoa; phylum Echinodermata; class Holothuroidea; order Aspidochirotida; family Stichopodidae; genus Apostichopus; species Apostichopus japonicus. The sequence continues at coordinate 37,018,537 of NC_092577.1, forward strand.
ATAAATCCTTCCCAAGTTCCCAAACTATCATCACATGAAGCAATACACCATCTGACACCAATTCTTCATTGCATCCATTTAAAATGGTTAATTCACTTACCTCATCTCATAGAGTGTGTATAGAGTGTATGCATGTACTGTACATTCAGTATCTAAAGAAACATGTACCCGAAAAAGATTAAACTGCGGACAGACATACTACATTATACTCAAGCTGGTCCACAATGTTATTTTACATTGTACAAACTCCATTTTATACTACCACTCATCATAGTTAGCAACATGCATTACATGTACTGTACGTAGGCCTCATAATAATAACGCAGATGTGTTACAACTGGCTATGATAGTACTACAGAGGTACAGTAGGGCAGAAGTACAAGATCACACGAGAATGTTCACAAGGCCTCGAACAACAGGCTGGGCTGGTGCTACCACAGACACGGCTCAGCTAATACTCAAGGATAAAATTTGCCATAGAAATTATAACCTTTTTTTCTTATCATAAAATTCAAAAGAATAAAACAAACACATTTGTAGGCTCTTGCTCGTTATCCATGAGACCTTCCTGTAATACTGGACTATGGTGTTTAGCTGAATAAAAAAAAGGTACTGTATATACAGATCATGTTAAGAATTTACCATCATGTGTTGATGTGTCGAGCTAGATTATAATGGAAAATAAACGGGCAAAGATCCACAACATGGAACCATTACTATGATACCTTTTTTTAACATCCATCCATCCAAAAAGAAGAACTCTTTAAGAATAGCTTCCAAAAATGATGGTTTTGTTTTTCTTTTTTCCTTACCTCTTTCGCTGATGCTACCGCTCTCAACTTCACCTTCATCAGCGCTGGTGTAGTCCGGAGTGGATCGTATCTCCTCCTCCGAGCTACTGAGAGAGTAGTCCCTGCGTTTCCTCATTCCCTTGGCCTTGTGTGGCTTGGGAGGAGGGGGGCGTATACACTCACTCTGGTCCGAGCTCAGCGAGTCGTTCCTGATCATGGATTCATTTTTCCTGGACTCCTGTTTATTGTTACTGTTTGAAGTGACTTTTGCAGCTGCTGTACTTGGGTCTAGGTGACGATTCAGGGTCTCGCCAGAAGGAGGAGGGGCATAGGGGTCGTGGGGTTCGCATGGGTCCTGCAAGGCATCCCCAGTGTGCCTGGTATTGACGGCCCTGTGGTTGTTACCTTGCTGTAAGGGCTGTTTATTATATTGCACTGGTTGAGTCCCGTTCTCTGCTGCGGAATGTATGTCTTTTTCGCGAGACGGGGAGATCCCACGATCCACAATTGCACGATCATATTCTCGGTGGTTTCGCCTCTCTCTGCCTTCATACTCTCGCAGGTCAGAGGGAGTCCTGGCGCCCTCTCTCCGACTGAGAGAGTCCCGACTGTTTCTTAGATTAGCATCTGGATATTGGGTACCTGCACTGTACTCAGATTGGTCGTCGAATCGCCTTTGTCGGTCCAGAGACCTCCCGCTAGATGTTCGTGAAACAGGTTGTTTTTCATATTGCCTATCTGGATCGTCCAGGTAAAATTGCTCGTCAAATTCTCTCTCCTGGTATCGCTGGCAGAACCGCTCCTCCTCGTACCTGTCCAACGGAGTAGACTCCTGCTCTGTGTATCTACGTTCCCTTTCAGGGTAACGTTCGAGCTCGACTCTGGAATGCCTACCCCGACCTGCATAGTTGCTAGATCTTTCCTGCACGGCGTATCTATCACCACTACCTGACCGATCCCTATCTGGAGGTCTGTCTCTATAGCGACCTCTTTCGCGTGACCTCTCATATTCTCTGACCGACGAGTGATATTGAGGGTCACGTTCTCCCCTCTCCCTACTATCTCTCCCTTCTCTTCCCTCGCTCCTGGGCTCACGAGAGTCCCTTCCTTCTCTTCCATCCCTACCCTCCCTACCTTCCCTACCCTCCCTTCCTTCCCTACGCTCTCGGCCCTCCCTACCATCCCGTCCCTCCCTACCCTCTCTCACTTCACCTCTTGGCTCTCTAGCCTCCCTCTGTTCTCTCGAGAGGTCATGACGGCTGCCTCTCGTGGGACTGTGATGAAGACCCTCTCGGCTCTGCGGCCGGTTTAGATTCCGATCATCTTCTGATTTTGACAGCTGCCTAGTGAGTGCCACATGAGAAGAGTTGCTTCTTGGAGGGCCCCGCCCCTGAGATTCAAATCTTTCACGATCCCGTTCCCTATCACTACCCCTCCTGCCGAGTGGTGTGCGGTCTCCTGTCCCCCCTTGCCCAGGGGTACTTGGTTGAGATCGGGACACTGCTGGTATCTGGTCCAGAGGTATCTTCTCAGGGGTTGCTTTTCCACCATGGTACCATTTACCAGTCTTGGTTAGCAATTCTTGCTTCTTTCGACAAATCTTGCAGACCCAGAGGACCTGAGAAGGAAACAGAAAATCCATGATCACCATTGTACTTCTGCTATTGTGTTGAAAGATGATCAGCATTGTACTTCTGCTATTGTGTTTGCAAGATGATCAGCATTGTACTTCTGCTTTGTGTTTGCAAGATGATCAGCATTATACTTCTGCTATTGTGTTTGGAAGATGATCAGCAATCAAAAGATGATCTGCAATTGTGTTTGGAAGATTAACAGCATTGTACTTCTGCTATTGTGTTTGGAAGATGATTAGCATTGTACTTCTGCTATTGTGTTTGCAAGATGATCAGCATTGTACTTCTGCTATTGTGTTTGCAAGATGATCAGCAATCAAAAGATGATCCGCAATTGTGTTTGGAAGATTAACAGCATTGTACTTCTGCTATTGTGTTTGCAAGATATGCAGTCAAAGGGGGGATTGATTAAACTTTGTCTTAGTTTGATGATAACAAGTAACCATTGCACTAAGGTTACAAGGAGGGCAAACTTGTAGTAAGTCTGAAGTACTCCTTCGTATACTCTAAATCGCCACTCATGGATTTCTACTGTACTCATAGATGGGGTAGTTTGGAAATCTAATACAGAATCTAGTACAAAATTAAGTATGTACTCAGTCTTGTACTCATACTGAGGGGAGGGGGTGTGTGATGGGGAGAATGGTTTGATCCATATGTACTTAGCAGGAGAATTATACTTGTACTTGTCTGCTGAGCACTGTACTCATACTGAGGGGGGGGGAGGGGGATGACAGGGGAATAGTTTTAATAATTATGCTCCTCTACTGAGCGCTGTACTTATACCGAGGGGAGGGGGAGGGTGTACTCATTTTGCAACCTACTGTAGAAATGCACAATTTTGGCCACTTGCTAAAAATTGCTTGAAAAATAATCTTCTGACTAAAATCAAGTTCTCACTGGCATTTTCCTGACTAGGAACACATATCAGTTACTGTACAAGTGTTTGAGAGCAGCCAAATAATGTTTGCTGCATTAATACGGCACTAATCTGTTTGGTAGCCTGGACATTATGCTGAGTCTTTGACTGACGAATGTTAACTGACTTACTTTTATCATGTGCTTAAGTTCTTCATGACTACAAGCAGAAAATTTATTTAAGATTGCCAACTGGTGACTTTTTCCTACTTTAGTAAATAGCCTGAATTTCGAGGCCTGTACAACTCAATAGGGAGTTGCCGAAAACTAGCTATGTCCAGATATATATAACTGAGGTACGGTACAAAATGGCAGGACATCACTGGACTCTTTATCTCTGTCACATATTAAGTTCTCCACCTTCTTGGTCCTAGCAATCAAATTACCACTCTTCGAGGACCGTCCTTCTTCTAACACTTTCATTCACAGAACTAGTTCACACTGCCATCCTGCCAGAAAGAACCAGTTTATTGTCTGCAGAGTTTGTTAACCACTCCTACGACGAACACTGCTTGCATGTGAGCAATTGCTAACGCAGCAACTCATTAAGTTAACTCCTCACTGGCATATTCCAACGACACAGACCAACTTGGTTTGAATGTACTTAACATAATCCCAGTGATTAACTAATATGTATGTGTTCAACTCACATGTATGTGTTCAACTCACATGTATATGTTCAACTCACATGTATGTATGTGTTCAACTCACATGTATGTATGTGTTCAACTCACATGTATGTATGTGTTCAACTCACATGTATGTATGTGTTCAACTCACATGTATGTATGTGTTCAACTCACATGTATGTGTTCAACTCACATGTATGTGTTCAACTCACATGTATGTGTTCAACTCACATGTATGTGTTCAACTCACATGTATGTGTTCATGGTGGTAAGGTACAGAACTGAAATGTGCTCTATATATCAGATCTCTTTATTGTTCTATTTATTTAAATGTTACTGACATTACTGTATACATGTGAATGTGGTTCAATATTTAACAAATATTGCAGAGCACCCTGAAAATACAAACCATACATACCCTGGATATGAAGACTGACATTATTATTATTATTATTCCAATTAGTGCTCTATGTACTATTAAACATTGAATATCAAAACAACACAAATTAGCCTGTAAAGGAGTACAAATCATGTACAAAAGATAGTGAGCATGACTTTGGATCTTACCAGTGTATTTATCGACACATTTTTCTTTCCAAAGAAGGACCGACAGGGGAACTGGTAAAAGTGAACAAATTTCTGCACAGTCATACAAGGGAATACAAATTATCTGCATTGATTTCTGTACATGCTCATGTACACAACATTAACATAAAACTGCTGCCTGAACTGGACAATTTAATATACTGTATGCATATCGTCTATAGGGCTTGCTTACATACATGTAACAACAGGAAGAAGAACAGTGACCTGTAACTAAGGAGGGTCATTTGGAGACAGTGCAAGAATGTTACCAGTTAAACATAGGGGGCATTGTGGTCAAGTGGTTAAGGCAGTGGACTTGTGATCTAAGTATTGCAGGTTCGAGTCTTGGCCAGATCATTGCGTTGTGTCCTTCGGCAAGACACTTTATCTCCATTGCCTCTCTTCACCCAGAGATTATAAAAGGGGTCTTGCGAGGTAACTTTTATATATTTGTGTGGGCGGGTTTGTGGCTGCACCCTATGGGAAGTCCCCCGGGGGACATGTAGAGTTGGTGCACTGTGTTGCCCCAGGAGAGATTGTTTGAATTGTGCACACTTTGGTGTGTTGGTGTGACAAGTTACCAATGACCAGGGATTAAGTTATAAAGTCATGTGAGGGGTTTTGGCCTTGAACAAGACTGCAAACCTTCAACTTCAAATATCGATCAGATTATGTATAATATGGCCTGTATGTATGAAAGGTATTAAAGAGAATAATGAGGTATATCAGTTCTGTTTTCTGGCTTTATGCACTTAAATTTATATGCAAATACTTGAAAAGTATATTTAGGTCACAGACTTTAAAATCAAACTCAAAACTGTAACCTATTATTGAAGTTTAGAACTATTACCTATAAATTGTTTTATTCACTGCTTTTCACACTATATGTAAAGTACTGCAAATTATTAACATCAACTCTAGTTTTTCAACATACTACTCTGAAATTGAAGTGCAAGTGGGCCCCTTCACTTCAATCTACATAAGAATCAGAAAAATGAATGGAACCGTAGCAAAGTCCTGTTGTCTGCAGATTCACACTAATCAAATGGCAAACAAAGCATGCTTGAGTTCTTCAGTTCCCAACGCCCTGATCAATTGTGTAAATTGAAAACTATTTTTTGACCTGACATGTCTGATATGTAAACCTTCAGCTAAACTAGATCAATTTTATCATACATCATCTCCTTAACTACAGTGTGTGAGATCTGATAATTCATAAATTTACTCTTTCCCATCATTACTGAATGTACAGTACAGTAAGTATTAATCATTAAAATGGCAAAGAGAAACTTGATATATACTGGTCAGCTGTACTCAGGTGTACTTATCTACAGTGTAGATAAATAAACTGTAGACAAGTCCAGTATTACAGTGTATAGTTACAGTACTACTCTACATACAGTAATGTAGTATGCATGCTTGACCATCAAGATTCATTTGAAAACATTTTGGGGGATTGCGAATGGTACCCAAGTATTATACAATGGAACCTTGATCACCCAATGTAACAGAGAGAATAAAAAAATGTAGTATAATCAAGGGCTTCCACCAGCCTTAGTGCTTGACTATCAATTGTAATGGAATATAGAGCGAGTTATCAGTACTGTAGTATATTACACTTTGTCATGTAATGGAATATAGAGTGAGTAATAAGTATTGTGCAGTGTAAATATTTTGTTATGTAATGGATTATAGGGCGAGTTATCAGTATTGTACAGTGTATTATACTTTGTCATGTAATGGAATATAGAGTAATAAGTATTGTACAATGTATTATACTTTGTTATGTAATGGAATATAGAGTGAGTAATAAGTATTGTGCAGTGTAAATATTTTGTTATGTAATGGATTATAGGGCGAGTTATCAGTATTGTACAGTGTATTATACTTTGTCATGTAATGGAATATAGAGTAATAAGTATTGTACAATGTATTATACTTTGTTATGTAATGGAATATAGAGTGAGTAATAAGTATTGTGCAGTGTAAATATTTTGTTATGTAATGGAATATAGAGTAAGTTATCAGTATTGTACAGTGTATTATACTTTGTTATGTAATGGAATATAGAGTGAGTAATAAGTATTGTACAGTGTAAATACTTTGTCATGTCATGTAATGGATTATAGAGTGAGTAATAAGTATTTTACAGTGAAATATACTTTGTTATGTAATGGAATATAGAGTAAGTTATCAGTATTGTACAGTGTAATATACTTTGTCATGTCATGTAATGGACTATAGAGCGAGTTATCAGTACTGTACAGTGTGTTATACATTGTCATGTAATGGAATATACTGAGTGAGTTATAAGTATTGTACAGTGTATATTTCTGCTTCTGTATTTTCATTCGTCTTTTTCAAATGTAGAGACGGCAGGAAATTCACTAATTTAGTTCATCTCAAACCTAAAGTTACAGTAACTTAACACTGGTCACATAACAGCAGCATTAAATTTTGCATAGTATAATTTTTTTTGTTCTCCTTTAGTAAATTGATGCAACAAGATCAAACCTAGTTCATATGAGTATTGATCCCATTACCTTTACATTAATACTATGATAAACCACCACCAGGAACAAAATGAACAGAGGGCACACTGTCATATCTGTTAAAGTTAGCTTCACAAAACTTGTTGGGCACTATGAGTTTTGGTAGCATGACAGCACCATGAGTTGAAAGCTAGTAGTATACAAGTTTGTATATTATTAGGTTAGTAGCTACATGTATTATGACTGGTATTTTTCAGAGGACTCTCCCCCAAACGTCCAGTCATGCAGCTTAGGTAGATAGAGAAGTGCAGGTAAAGAGGCGAGACAGGCAAGTATTGTTGCTCGTAAATCCTCCTGTCCCTTCCTCTATGCTCCAGCTCTGTAACCATTGAAATACACCACCCCCTCCTGTCCCTTCCTCTATGCTCCAGCTCTGTAACCATTGAAATACACCACCCCCTCCTGTCCCTTCCTCTATGCTCCAGCTCTGTAACCATTGAAATACACCACCCCCTCCTGTCCCTTCCTCTATGCTCCAGCTCTGTAACCATTGAAATACACCACCCCCTCCTGTCCCTTCCTCTATGCTCCAGCTCTGTAACCATTGAAATACACCACCCCCTCCTGTCCCTTCCTCTATGCTCCAGCTCTGTAACCATTGAAATACACCACCCCCTCGTTCCTTAAAGGCCTGAACATTTAAGTTTCTGGAGTTCGGTATGGTTGATTACTGTATACTGTATTCAAGAGACATTTCTCTTTACCACTAATTCTGCACATACAGTAAAACTAAATTGCACATCTATAATATATACTGTATTGACAACTGCAGTGCACACAATATTTTAATGAAATTACAAAAGTTTTCCCTGCCACAGTATCTTAAAGGAAGGTGGCATTTGGCAATCATGTTTCTAGTTGATTGAGCATATTCAGCTTGCTCCTCTGCCGGTGATATTGAAAACTATTACACAAACACCGTAACTTGTGAACTGTGGCGAGCAACACCGTCCAAGTCTCTCACAAAATGAAGCTCACTCCACCAAACGTTGACGCAAGCCGGCTCGGTGCATCGTCAACCTCATCAACTTGCCAAATACTGGCATTTTGTTGCTCCGGCAACCGATCTCTGTCTACCAGCCTCTAAGCAGGCAGTTGCATGGGAAAGCAGTCAGCGATGACGTCAGAGGACGTCCAATTCATCGTCGTCGATGATGATGATGATGACTAGAGGTTCCGAGGCGTTGTGGAGGAATGTTATGTTTGATCTGTATATATAGTTTAGTCAATGAACAAGTAACTGAGTGCATGCCTGTGTGTGTGTGTGTGCGTGCGTGTGTGTGTGTGTGTAACAATTGTACCATGAAGGCACAAGTGCAGAGCAGTACACTAGCGTGTCAGCTGGTTTACAGAACACTGCAGGGATGAATGTGCAGTGCATGAGGGTTATTTGTGGTAGCATGTAATATCAGGAATGCGGCGGCATAAGATGAAAGTCGTACAATGGGGAAGGTTCACAACCCTCCCCCCCCCAAAAAAGAAAAAAGGCCAATGTTTCAAGTCAAATATTATGTAAAATAATATTATCCTAGCCAAAGGAGAGCAAAAATTTCAGCAGTCTTTGCCAGATCTGTTGTATACAGTAAAGATGCTTTTCTGTAATGTGCTGTACTACACTGCACTATGCTGTACTATACTACTGTATACTAAACTGTGCTGTACTATACTATACTAAACTGTACTATACTATACTAAACTGTACTATTCTAAACTTTACTATACTATACTAAACTTTTCTATCCTATACTAAACTGTACTGTACTATACTAAACTGTACTGTACTATACTAAACTGTACTGTACTAAACTGTACTGTACTAAACTGTACTGTACTAAACTGTACTAGTGTTCGACCGATAATCGGTTAGATTATCAGACAATCGGTAAATAATCGGCAGTGACAAAATCCATTGCGCTACCTATTATTTGGAACCAATTATTACGTTCCACTTAAAGGATTGTATTTTTCTGCGCTTTTGAATCACCACAACCACAACGGGAGGAGAATGTAGATCATTCGATTCAACGCTATTCATAGCCGGGGAAGGTGCGCTAATCTACCATGTTACAGTATCGAAAGTCCCTCACGCAAGTTTGTACTCATGCTGTTCGATATACGATCCAGTTTTGGCAGTTAACATCATACAGTATACCGGCGATACGCTTAGGGGGACGACGTAATTATTTTTTTTCACTTCGCTTCTTGCATCTAACAAAACCTCCAGTTAACAGTTTTAAAGATTGATAAGAAAGATTCATTTTTTGGAGTAAATAAAAACCAAATCAATATACTTTTGAACCACTTTGGCCATTTCACAGTAGGTGAAAACTGGAAAGTGAAAACGATACAATTAGGCTTTGTTCATTGTGACTTCTACGTACATTAGGCTAGTCTGGCTAGAGAATGGTTCAGCTTCAAAACTGTTCAGTTTGAAAATGTGCCCAAGATTTTACAAATGCCATAAAATGAAGAAATCAAGGCGCCAAATTTTCCTTAAAATGTTTGGCAACAGTCCTCAGTTCTACTGCATTACAGTATTTTGTGATTAGGCAAACACTCTTACGCATATTTTTGCGAAAAACCTGAAGCAACTTTTTTTCCCTGACCGCATGTACCATACTTGCTAAAATAACCCCTTTGCAGTAACTAAACTCCTTAACCGCCACCAAATAAAGCTAGTCTGATTTCCATCGACACGCGCGACAAAGTCAATGGGACTTTAGTGTGTGATTTCTCCCACATGTAGTTAAGTCAATGGAGAAGCACCATTGACTTACTGTGTATGATCGTTTGAAACAAAAGTTCGATCAGAAGTTTTCCCTCGCAGATGGTAATCATTGAAAACTTCGTGATTGTTTTATTTTTCATAATAAAATAAAACTGTTTGCAAAATGCTTATCCACTAAAGAGCCTGTTTAAGAATATGAGTAAAATTAAGTTGGCCTGACGTTTCGATCCAGCTAGGACCGAAATATCAGGCCAACTTACTTTTACACATTATTTTCATATCAGATTATATATTTCGATATCAGCTAACGAAATAACAAATATTTTATTTCTGTGCGATATTCTTTTCATTTTATTTACGTTGGAGTTGCAACTCTGATAATGGTTATATTACCAGTTTTAAAAGCTGTCCCTAACTTCTTTTTTTTTCATTTCATAGCCAATGGCTACTATTTTTCCCCTTCTGTAGTCTGTACAGCACTGTCATTAACTGTGTTGTGGCGGGATTGCAATATCGCGACTCCTCGTTATAAATGTACAGCGCCCCATGTATGTATCAAGTGTTCTTTATTTGCTCCATTTATCTTTACCGTTTTAAGTCGTTCATTAACATCTTTGATTGTATTCGCCTAGAAGTTAGAAATCATGCATAACACAATATCATATATAGTCCAGTTCCACGAAAATGATGAAATAATCGGTAATTGGCTCGATTGTCACAGGAACTAATCGGTACTTGGTAAAGCCGATTATCATATAATCGGTCCAACACTTAACTGTACTATACTAAACTGTACTGTACTATACTGAACTGTACTATACTAAACTATACTGTACTATACTGAACTGTACTATACTAAACTGACTATACTAAACTGTACTACACTATACTAAAATGTACTGTACTATACTAAACTGTACTGTACTATACTAAACTGTACTACTGTACACTATACTAAACTCTATTGTACTATACTAAACTGTACTACTGTACACTATACTAAACTCTACTGTACACTATACTAAACTGTACTACACTATACTAAAATGTACTGTACTGTACTATACTAAACTGTACTGTACTATACTAAACTGTACTACACTATACTAAACTCTACTGTACTATACTATACTAAACTGTACTACACTATACTAAAATGTACAGTACTGTACTGTACTATACTGAACTGTACTACACTATTAGAGACTCTACTGTACTATACTAAACTGTAATAGACACTATACTAAAATGTACTGTACTATACTAAACTGTACTACAATATACTAAAATGTACTGTACTATACTAAACTGTACTACAATATACTAAAATGTACTGTACTATACTAAACTGTATTGTACTATACTAAACTGTACTGTCGATAATAAAGTATACTTCATTCTGTAATTTAAAGGAAAACCAAACCCAGCTGATGAGTGCTCTAGTGATGTTGATATCTAGATGTATTGTAGTATACAGTATTTGTCATGAACAAATTCCCAAAGCAGTTAAGAAATGTTTTCGGGCAATAATTAAGATTACATCACAAATGCATTAAATCCACAAAATGTCACAGATTCCACCAGACTTTGCTCTTGGTGACCTGTTATGACCTTTGATTAAGTAAAAACAATAGGGCTCTTGTAATCACTAAGATGAATACATACAGTACAAAACATGATTCATCCAAGCTATACTATTAAAGAATACACTTCCTGTTTTCAAAGTTTTCACATGTTGGCCTCAAGTGATTATTGATCTCCAGTTCTCCACCTCTACAATAGGATGGTGGTACCCAGCAAGTTGGATCTACAACCCAAATATGAATGAAATCTTGTGATAGCTACTTAAGGAGCTGATATGCACACACACACTCGAGTATACAACAACATCATGAACGCATGTATACATATCGGGCAGTTACTTTACGATGCTTGAGCGACTACAAATGTTTATGGATTTATGGATTACAACTTACACGTCGGGTGGCTTCCAATTTAACATTTTAACTCAAATTTGGAATCTTCTCAATTTAGAAAGTCATTCCAGAATGGAAAACCATAGTTTGCTCTTGAATGAAAAACCCACCTTACTGTGACCTGGCCGGGTATCGTACCCAGAACCTCCCAATTGCTAAGCCTCAATGCTTCCAATGCCACCGCCTTTATCCACTCTGCCAAAGCAAGGGTTAACATACACTATATTGTTCCTATAAATGCCAGTACTACAAATAAAATAGAAACTTTATGGAATCACTGGTTGATTTGTTCATAAATTATGGAACATTTGCTTTGTGACAATGGTCCTCTTGTTCTCTCCCTTCTTTGTGAGCTAGCTGGCATTAGACATGATCTGTAAATTTGCAAACAAAAGCAAGGTTTCCTCATTAACTTTGAACTGGCAGCAACAGTGTTGAAAGCTGGCAGTTGTATGTCACCCCTAGCAACATAACTGCCAACGCATAGATACATGCATCCAGTATCTTTTACAGACTTTGTAAATTACATAACTTTGAATGGCTTGAAATGCAGCATACATACATCCTTTGTCTACTCAACATTTTGTAAAAATTTAACTATTTAAACTGTATTAATACAAAGCCATTGCAAAATCATTCAGCAACAATCCCTATATAGCAATTTCTTTGCACAGGGAGAGTGGGGGAGGGGGAGGGGTACCTTGTCAGAAGCCACATTGCCTTGTTTCACCAGGGATCAGATCTTATTCAATTCCCTCTGGAAAAGAGCAAAACATTCTCTGGCTAGAATGTGATTAAAACCAGTGACCTCGCTGACACAAGCCCAAAGTATAGGCTTTTTGATACCTCCAATGTACTGTAACCAATGAACAACAGCATACTTAAAATCAGTCTTATCAAATGAGTCTAGTACCAACCAATGGGTTGCCATATATACATCTGCATAGAGAACTTACTGTACAAGTTCAAAGTGTATAAATGAGAGACTGCTTATTGTTTTCAGCATGATTTTGCATTCTGTTTTTCAATTAATCTCTTCCTTCCAACTACCAATTTCATTAAAATGTCATGTCTCTTTGCTTTACTGCCTTATCAAATTCTCCGTAATGAGATGTTTCCTATGAGATTCCGTGTAATTAATTCTTAAAAGCCACAATGACTTCCGATCCCTCGGTCTCGTGCAGCCTTCTTAAAGGTTCCTGTATGCCTCCAGATCAAACAGAAAATTGCGTTGTTGCAACTTTATGGACGCAAAGCCGCTTAATTTCGTTTTGAGGTAATGATTTCACAGGCCTACCAAAAATCAATAAAGGAAAGAGACTCCCAAGGCTTGGGACATGCATTCCACCTCATTTTGAAGCTTTAAAGGACATCTAGCAAAACTGCGCGAGCTCTGTGAGATGTAAGAGCAGGCTACGAGGCTTGCAATGACGTTGAGAGTCGGTTCTTCCATGCCCAGCTTTGATCTAGTGTACTGATTGTACTGTATTACAGCAGAGACAGTACAATGAGTACTGTACTTGGCATACATGTATACAGTACAGCTGAATATACATGGATAGGGCTGGATTTAACTTAATGTGCCAATAAACACTTTAAACTGGCTTATATTACTCATAAGAAGATTTCAATTCATAACAAGTTACATCCTTTTAAAGTTGTACTAAATGAGAGGGTCTGATGGGCAAGGAATTAATTATTCCATTTGTTTCTCATTAATTTGTTACTGCTCAGACAGTTTCTAATTTTAAGTAAAAATTTATACTCATACATACATGTACCAATGGGATTTTAACTAAAAATCCAACTCTATAACTTATTTACATCTGAAACAAAGATCAGTTCTGAAGTCAGCCAACAGAGAGAGGGTATGAGATCCAATATTTAGGCTTGGGAACTCTGATTTCTTGATAGAATTCATATGAGAATACTTTATGAATAACTGTGGACAAGATATCAAGTATGAGTAAAATTAAGTTGGCCTGACGTTTCGATCCTAGCAGGATCTTCTTCAAAGGCTAAATGACAAGTAACAGTAACAGAAGGGACAAAAAAACGCACAGAAATACAGACAGGTTAATGAGCATTGTAAACACAAAGAGAGAGATGTAAGGGGATTAGTAGATAAGGGATGGAGAGAAGAAAGAAAGAAACCAACAGGAAGAATGAGGTAGGAGATAAACAGTGGAGGGACAAAGAGAGGATTAAGGGAAGGGGGTAGGGAATAAACGAACTTGCAAAATTGTGAGTGGGACCACGGATTGAAAGTCGGCAATAACACGGATCGCAAAGTCAGTAATTACAAAGTCCTGTATTGTGGTTCGATTCATCCAACATGGCAGCATACAGAAACATGTTACTACAAGCCGAAGCTAAAGTGAATTAACCAGATCACACTGTATCCAAAGTCTATGCATGCAAAGTTCTTCAATACCACCCTCATTATCTTTTGGAAACATTTCATACTGTAGTGTTGATTCTATACTGTACTATGCTTCAATACACTAGTACTCAGTGTTAGCAGTATGGATATATCCTGTATCAGGTTGAAGGAACTGTTCATACTGTAGTGTTGATTCTATACTGTACAATGTATTCATGTCAAGCTTCAATACACTAGTACTCAGTGTTAGCAGTATGGATATATCCTGTATCAGGTTGAAGGAACACTTCATACTGTAGTGTTGATTCTATACTGTACAATGTATTCATGTCAAGCTCAATACACTAGTACTCAGTGTTAGCAGTATGGATATATCCTGTATCAGGTTGAAGGAACACTTCATACTGTAGTGTTGATTCTATACTGTACTATGCTTCAATACACTAGTACTCAGTGTTAGCAGTATGGATATATCCTGTATCAGGTTGAAGGAACTGTTCATACTGTCAGAACAAGTGCTTTGAAGCATGATATATAGGAAGATGGTATAGAGTAGTATTAGCATTAGAAACTCGTTGAATGGCTGATATCTGCACGGCAGTCATGCACACTAACTGTATTGCTGCTGCTAACAAGTGTTGTAAAGTAGTCTGTGTTAACAGCAACCGGTTGAAACCATTCCACTTCCAACCACAATAGCACAGGCCTAGTAAACTACCAAACCTTACCGTCAGTAGAGCAAACAGGTTGAAACCATTCCACTTCCAACCGCAATAGCACAGGCCTAGTAAACTACCAAACCTTACCGTCAGTAGAGCAAACAGGTTGAAACCATTCCACTTCCAACCACAATAGCACAGGCCTAGTAAACTACCAAACCTTACCGTCAGTTGTCTGGATAAATACTTACCTGTGTCCTTGCAACAAATGCGATCCATTCTACCATGTCTAGAAACACAGAGTAACCTTTAAGCACATTGTATACTCTTCTAGTGACCAGCCAGCCTACTGGCTTGTACACAAAATACTTTGGAAGGGCTTGGTTTCATGAGGAGGGAGAGAGACCAGTCACTAGAAATATATACTACTGTGCTAGGTTACCCAGATTCAAGTAGTGTGAGTGTGCATTTGTAAGTGAGGAGTGAAGTAAATACAGATATACTCATACAAAGATTATGGGACTGGAACAAGCTGAAGGTCTACTTACTTTTATCTATCCCAAATCAAAAGAACTCCCTCTCAAAGCACCATTCGCCCAAACTATGCTCTCCCGTACCCTACTTTGCATTATAATATGCTACACTAGACCGTGCTAAATTTGGAATCTTGCACAGTACACAGTCTTAATATGATGTGAGTAACACTCAATGTAACAACATTAAATTTGAGAAACAGCTTCTAACTTTGCTTGCTTGTCAAGACAATACATGTTTCTAACTCCAACAAAATTTCATTTATTGCAGTACTGTACTGCAGGTGTGTTTTATCTGATCAATGGAAGATATTACCACCACCCACCAGACCTTCTGCCTTGCATGGTTACTCATGGAAGATACCAAACAGATGGCTTTGTGCTCTCTAGTGCTATGACTACCAGATGTATTATTTAAAGTCAAAGCCATCATCTCTATCATCATGCCTGGACTATAATGTGTGTAGGCTGACAAAAATTTAATTAATGCATGACAGTACTGGTAAGATCCTGAAACCAAGTCAGGTCTGTAGAATATCTCAATTCCATAGTTTGGAATATGAGGTCTGGCTTCACTACATTGTCCGCATTTGAAGAGAGAGGAGAATAAGAGAGGAAGGAAGAGTGGGAGGTGAAGGGGGTGAAGGGGGTGGGGGAAGGGGAAATATTCCATGCATGCAGAATTATCATCTTTTGTCTTTTCTCCTCTTCTAACAGGTTCTGGAACATCCTAACGGTGCAGAGAACTTAAATGATAACATACTACGTACGGTGGAGAAGAAATTTGCTGTAAAGATACTAATGCCAATGATGCTGTTTTCCTCCATATTGTATAGTAGAGATATATACAGACACAATGATGTACTTACAGTAATGCACACCCAATATCAAATCTCATAGTAAGTGAATTACCTTGCTAGATCGTAGCGTCACCCTTCCTCCACATCGGGCACAGGATTTCTTGCCACAGTAGCTACACGAGTGACCAACGCCATCAGCAAACTTTGTTTTGTGGCATATTTCACAAATAGCACCATTCTGTGAGGTCACCTGCCGAGTTTCATCGTGCTTTGCCTTGACTGTCTGCTCGTCTTTTGTAATTTCCTCCTTGAGAGCTCTGGTGGAAAAGAAAATCATGAAGACATGAAGACAACTGCACGGTTTATATCTAAGAAATCAACCGTAGAAATGAAGACAACTGCACGGTTTATATCTAAGAAATCAACCACACATGAAGACAACTGCACGGTTTATATCTAAGAAATCAACCATAGAAATGAAGACAACTGCACGGTTTATATCTAAGAAATCAACCATAGAAATGAAGACAACTGCACGGTTTATATCTAAGAAATCAACCATAGAAATGAAGACAACTGCACGGTTTATATCTAAGAAATCAACCATAGAAATGAAGACAACTGCACGGTTTATATCTAAGAAATCAACCATAGAAATGAAGACAACTGCAGGGTTTATATCTAAGAAATCAACAACACATGAAGACAACTGCACGGTTTATATCTAAGAAATCAACAACACATGAAGACAACTGCAAGGTTTATATCTAAGAAATCAACCATAGAAATGAAGACAACTGCACGGTTTATATCTAAGAAATCAACCATAGAAATGAAGACAACTGCAGGGTTTATATCTAAGAAATCAACCATAGAAATGAAGACAACTGCAGGGTTTATATCTAAGAAATCAACAACACATGAAGACAACTGCACGGTTTATATCTAAGAAATCAACAACACATGAAGACAACTGCACGGTTTATATCTAAGAAATCAACAACACATGAAGACAACTGCACGGTTTATATCTAAGAAATCAACCATAGAAATGAAGACAACTGCAGGGTTTATATCTAAGAAATCAACAACACATGAAGACAACTGCACGGTTTATATCTAAGAAATCAACCATAGAAATGAAGACAACTGCACGGTTTATATCTAAGAAATCAACCATAGAAATGAAGACAACTGCACGGTTTATATCTAAGAAATCAACAACACATGACGACAACTGCACGGTTTATATCTAAGAAATCAACAACACATGAAGACAACTGCACGGTTTATATCTAAGAAATCAACCATAGAAATGAAGACAACTGCACGGTTTATATCTAAGAAATCAACCACACATGAAGACAACTGCACGGTTTATATCTAAGAAATCAACAACACATGAAGACAACTGCACGGTTTATATCTAAGAAATCAACCATAGAAATGAAGACAACTGCACGGTTTATATCTAAGAAATCAACAACACATGAAGACAACTGCACGGTTTATATGATCTAAGAAATCAACAACACATGAAGACAACTGCACGGTTTATATCTAAGAAATCAACCATAGAAATGAAGACAACTGCACGGTTTATATCTAAGAAATCAACCATAGAAATTCAAAAACTTGCTGGTTTCACTCCTGTCTTTAGATATATACGCTCACATGAAAACTCAGCCTACTATAACTATAATTTCAGGGTAATTTGCAATCCAACTATGATCTAATTGGCTAAGAAAATAGACCACAATTAAACAAGTTGCCCGTTCATGAAGTTGACTAGTCAGTAGAATAATATATGTCATGAACAGGAAGAAACAAAACAAACATCTGGACACCATGTTCAAGTTCAATTCAGTTTAAGTTAAATGTGTAAATAACAAGGATGGAACAAGTATCAATACAATAGAATGTGGTGGAGAACTGATGAAACTACAGTAGATCCTTAGACAAGCATGAAGCAGCTTCCTTTTACATATGTACATGCCTAGTAGATTGCTGTACAAAGCAAGGTGATACATGTACAAACTTAGGTCTGTAGACAAGCAGCTTCCTTTTACATATGTACATGCCTAGTAGATTGCTGCACATACTGTAGCAAGGTGATACATGTACAAACTTACACCTGTAGACAAGCAGCTTCCCTTAACATATGTACATGCCTAGTAGATTGCTGTACAAAGCAAGGTGATGTAAACCCTTACATAGGCCTTGACTATGTCACAGATTCCTTTATCCTGAGGTAAGGCAGCAATTACAACTTCAAAAGTAAGGAAATACACAATTTACAATAAGGCATTCCTTAAAGGACACAATTAGGGATCTAGAATAGATAACTGTCACAAACAACTCCCCCCTCCCCTCCCTGCCCCCAAGCTTCCCACCTCATCCCAGCCAGGGGACACAAACCCAATCATCTTTTGGTCTATGTGATAGAAATAATTGTCACAAACAAGCCCTCTCACCCACCACTTCCCACCTCATACCAGCCAGACACAAACCCAATCAACGTAATTGGTCAATGTGATAGAGAGTTCTGTCAAAAATGACTCCTCTCCAAGCCCCCTCCCCCCCCCACTTCGCACCTCATACCAGCCAGAGAAACAAACCCAATCATCATTATTAGTCTGTGATAGAGATAACTGTCACAAACTCCTCACCCTCCACCCCCCCAACCCCCACACTTCCTATCTCATACCAGCCAGAGAAACAAACCCAATCATCATAATTGGTCTGTGATAGAGATAACTGTCACAAACTCCTCACCCCCCAACCCCCCCCCCAACCCCCACACTTCCTATCTCATACCAGCCAGAGAAACAAACCCAATCATCATTATTAGTCTGTGATAGAGATAACTGTCACAAACTCCTCACCCTCCAACCCCCCCCAACCCCCACACTTCCTATCTCATACCAGCCAGAGAAACAAACCCAATCATCATTATTAGTCTGTGATAGAGATAACTGTCACAAACTCCTCACCCTCCAACCCCCCCCCAACCCCCACACTTCCTATCTCATACCAGCCAGAGAAACAAACCCAATCATCATAATTGGTCTGTGATAGAGATAACTGTCACAAACTCCTCACCCTCCAACCCCCCCCAACCCCCACACTTCCTATCTCATACCAGCCAGAGACACAAACCCAATCATCATAATTGGTCTGTGATAGAGATAACTGTCACAAACTCCTCACCCTCCAACCCCCCCCCCCAACCCCCATACTTCCTTTCTCATACCAGCCAGAGAAACAAATCCAATCATCATAATTGGTCTGTGATAGAGATAAGTGTCACAAACTCCTCACCCTCCAACCCCCCCCCCCAACCCCCACACTTCCTTTCTCATACCAGCCAGAGAAACAAACCCAATCATCATTATTAGTCTGTGATAGAGATAAGTGTCACAAACTCCTCACCCTCCAACCCCCCCAACCCCCATACTTCCTTTTTCATACCAGCCAGAGAAACAAACCCAATCATCATAATTGGTCTGTGATAGAGATAAGTGTCACAAACTCCTCACCCTCCAACCCCCCCAACCCCCACACTTCCTTTCTCATACCAGCCAGAGAAACAAACCCAATCATCATTATTAGTCTGTGATAGAGATAAGTGTCACAAACTCCTGCCCCCCCCCCCTAAATCCATTTGGGAGATATCACACAGGTTTAGTATAACCTCTAAACACACAAGCTAGGTTGAACACTTGATCAAGTCTAAATATGACATCATCAAGCCACATGTGCTTTGATCCCCCCCTTCCTCCCCGCCCCCCTCATTTACTACTTGGCAATGTTTATTTTCTGTGATGTAGATCTCTGCTTTGTACTGAACACTCCTCGAATACAGACCACTATAGAATATATTCAAGTAATCCTAAAGTAAAATTATTCTCAACTCAACAGTCCAGATAATCCAATTCTACAAAACCCTTCAATTATCAGATCCAGGCCTCGAAAGTTAAACCACTGTCTGTACGTTAAATAGCTAACTAATATGCCAGTCAATTTTGCGGTTTGCCAGTAGACAGTTAAAACTGGCAATTTTCTGCCAGTAGATATTAAGAACTGAAACTTGCTGAGGATCAAGGAATCGGCATGATTTCGGTACCTATAGTAAAATACAGAAGAGCTTTGTATTATTGCTCATTTTCAGCAAATATTATTTGAGCTGTTATCAAATGGCGGTACAGTAACTTATGTGTTCTGTCATTTAAGAAAATGCCAGTGAGAACTTGATTTTAGCCAGCACGAGTAAGAGAACCTTCATAACTTTGTACCAATTGGTATCTAAAGTATGAGAGTTCGCACCAAGTAACAGTGGTAAGTGTGCAAATTTCCACAACGGAAGTACAAGTATCTGGTAAGTATGCTACAGTAGTCTGCCAGATCTAAACTGCACTACTGACATCAACAGACACAATACAGCAGCACAAATTATAGGCCTATATAACCAGGAGGCCGGGAGATTCGGGTAAAAACTGGGAGTCTCCTGGTAAAACCAGGAGAGTTGACGGGTCTGCAATACAGCAGTGCTAGAGAGTAAGTTCTTATGGTAGGCCTATAATTTGTGCTACATCAACAGACACACTACAGCAGTGCTAGAGAGTAAGTTCTTATGGTAGGCCTATAATTTGTGCTACATCAACAGACACACTACAGCAGTGCTAGAGAGTAAGTTCTTCTGGTAGGCCTATAATTTGTGCTACAAGATCACACTGACCGCTGTCTCACCTAACACCATATATAGGCCGTCTCTGCCGGTGTGCATGATAATACTTATAACTTTAGTGCTTAATGGAATATCATCCAACAGTATCTAATAACTACCAGACATCATCATTAGCTATTACTCATGGCCAGTGACCATGGCAACGGAGCTATTAAATCACACATTTAAGGGGAAAAAATGTATCCCTGGAAATTGCCTTTTTGTCATACTGGAAGTGAGCAACAGTGGAACATTATTCTGCAAACATTTTATCATGTTGGGAAAAAATATATAAAATAAATAAAAGACATCTAATTCAGAGCAAGTTTTCATCCATGGGGGGGGGGAAACGCTGATGAAATCATTTAATATGCCTGCCCTCCTTAATGAGTTTATAGATTCAAAGAGGAAGTCACCATCATGTGAAGAGGCAGCAAGTGTCCCACTTTACATTTGGAGGAAAGAAGAAAAAAGGAACTCACAACAGAGTTCAGTTAATTGACAACTGATGTTTAACTAATTACATATTGTAACGTAGCTGCATCTGTACTTGTTTGTCATTGTGCAATTTTACCCGTGCAGCAAATGCACTCAGTCAAACACAGGACGTTGATGGCTACAGTGTCCTGCAGCTAGGCTGTGTGGGATGTAATCTTTTGAACTGCTTTCATTTTGAGGCAATACTCAATTTACTGTGCCAGGGCAGAACCATCAATTAGTGATGGAAGCCTAAGGACCTAGCACAACGGCTAACGATCAGGGAGAGGAAACGCCCACCACTGAGGTGTCGCGCAACCGGTACCTGTACATACAAATACGTACAACGAGGAAGCGGACAAAACACACGGAGGGAGAGAAACATACAATCGAAAATTGAATGTAAATAAAAGGATACTTATGAGTGCTTCTTGGTACAGCAAGGAAGGAAGGTCTCAGTAGTCGAATTATCCAAAGAAGAATTCCAAAAACGCAAAACAGTTGTACTGTATAAATCACAAGCGAGAATTTTACGGAAAAAACATGTGTAGTAACTTCCAGGTGGTAGATACTTAAGGAGGAATTAGTGGGCGTTGCCCAGGGAGTGAGGGCGTAGTGCTAAAACATTTCCAAATGTGTAGTTAAGTAGATAGGAAAGTGCAATTGTGGAGTGGGAGACAGGTACAAGAGGAACAAAGTAAATCAAATGCACTCAGTCAAACACAGGACGGTGAGGGCTGCAGTGTCCTGCAGCCAGGCTGTGTGGGATGTAATCTTTGGCACTGCTTTGATTTTGCGGCAGTACTAAATTTACTTGTAACATATTCAGTGGACTGATGTTGAAACATTTTATGATGCTATTCCACAAGAATATCCATAACAATGCAGCTCATTAGCATGGCAAAAGTGATTAATTTTAATTTCAAATACAGAATATAACATACAAAATATTCCCAAGTTCTATTTTACATGTGACATAATATTATACTGAAATGTTGAGAATTGCATCAAATGTGTGAATTCCTTTCTCCTAAACTATTTTATTGGGTGATCATCTGTAGTACTTTTGATAAACTGCAATTCATATCATACAGAAATACTCAGTTGCTACGGTAACACTAACAATCAAATACAAGACACTAATACTGACAATGACTCAGTATCATAGATTTAACATTGCTTGGTTCCGAAGCATTGGGGTGTCACTTCTTTTTTTTAACAGGAAGGAGTAAGGACAAAGCTTAGTTAAGCTTAGCTTATGTTACAATATGTCATAAGAAATGTGGTAAATGGAAGGTGCTCAGATCATGCAAATGGTGCTATGACTTTGGAAACAATGTTAAAAAGCATGATATGTATTTATGTACTGTTCAGTTGGTCGCTAGGATTTTCTTTACATGCTGCCTACCATGTGGGAGGGGGGGATTGAGGCCTTGATTAAGTTATGGTGGGTAGAGTTCCCCCTCCCTCCCCTGTTCTGAACAAAAATATAAAACCTTTATCGTATGGCAGTGCCACTAGTGAGGTGAAACCTTTTTCTTCCATTCCATCTCATCAAGGTGAACATAACATTGTTTGTAGAAGAATAAATGCCAATCATTGGCTTTGTACTGTAATACAGTATAATGTCTTACTAAAATAAGAACAAAAATATGTAGAAAACATACTTTATATGAAGCATATATACCATAGACCTCTATAATACAGTATGTGTGGGAAAGACTAGCCTTGGTTGCACCTGTTACCATTAACAAGCACTAAAGTTGTCACAAATCCAGTAAGGTTCAAACAGATGTAAAATAATTCACACGATTCTACCAGATGTGAACAAGTTTACTTGTACGTTGCACCTTAGAAGCATTGACTTTTTATTAAGACTGTATTGGCTGTTATTGTTAACTTAACTTACAACTCAAGTGAATAAAATTTTGACTTGATTCAAAATGTAAACCTGGACTACTGAGTGACTACATTTAGTATACTTTCAGCCATAATAGAGCTGTGTACAGTACTGTATATAAAGCTCAAAGGACCCCCCCTCCCCCCAAACACACACACACACTGGACAACTGCTGAGCATACACTGGATGAACCATGCCCGTCGTTTGTTGAAAAGTCTGCAGTTTTTCTTGTGAACTGATGACGAATTGCAAACTATTAGTCAGGACAATGTGACATGTATTTTCCCAAATGGAGCCTGCACGACATCAAACTGGTTACATTCTTGATCAGTAATAGTCGCACACTCTCCAACTACTCAAGACTTTCCATGTTATAATGAGTTGGATTGCATTTAGTCAAGGCATACATGTTCAATCACCTTAAAAGGGAATAATGTGCCATACATTATGTTACAAAATGTTGAGTAACACACAGTAAGTCTTACTAATCGGTAGCTCTTGAACAAAAACATCAACCTTGAGGAAACAAATCAAGGTGTGTATAGATCCGTACAGTATTGCAACATACAGGTATGTAGTACAGTACTGTAGCAATACAGTAGCAAACCAAATGTTGAATTATAACAAGCATTTTCCACAAAAGGACCAGCATGTATAGTACGTACTGTATACATACAGTTATAGGTTAGTGTGGGGATATGTGGGCAGACAACAACAACTAACTCCAATAACCCCACCTGCAGTTTGTATCTCCCTCCCCCTCCCACCCCACCACTCGCCCTTCCTGTCAGCTACTTTATGCAATAGCTGGATACTTAATACACTGTACTAGGTCCCGTATCAGATTGTTTCAGTAAACATTGGTATTCTCCTCCCTGACTACACTTATGAATTTACAACTCAAGCCTACTCCAGTTCCTTGCAGTGCCAGTTTCATAGTAAACATATATACCTTTAAATTGACCAGTAAAACACAGTGAGAAAACAATGTTGTAAAAAATGCTGTGATACTGTATATTGCAATTAAGAGCAGGTTATAGTGTACATATTATCAAATACTCAACTTCATCTTAGACAATGTAGTTAATCTTTTAATCGGAGAATACAGATTATTGCAGGTACAAAATATATAGGACAACATTGGTACCATACTGTAATGTCTATAGTGCTCTCTTTATTTTCAAAGCATCCTGGTTTTCTTGTGGTATTTTGAATCAACTTTGTGCTGGTCTATGCTTTCAAGTTTACAATTTGCACAAAATAACAGACCTGTGCTAAATAATGGGAGGGGGAGGGGTTGCATTAAAGCAAACTCCTAACAGTTACTAGGTTGTGTGCATTTTATGGGTGGGGCAACTTTCTAAGCTAGATTTGGGATTTAACAATAAGAAACCTTGTAGGTGACAGGGTAAATTGTCCTTCAGAAAACAGTGTGGGTGGGATTAATATCAGCCAATAATCATCACCCCCTCCCCCTCCATCAACCACTCCACTCTGCACCAAATTTAAGTTTGCAATTGGCCTACCCTAGGGCTTTCTCCTATTCTCCAACTGGAATTATCATTCCAAGCTCTCCGTGACAGAAGCAGTTTCGTGGGGGAACTGGAGAGACTAAATTGACGACATTTTCTTTTTTACTGGGTTCAATTCGGGTTAAGAGAAGGCTAGGCTCAATACTACCAACAGCATACTTAGCTTAGGCCTTTGGAATACATATTACAGAGGCAGAAATCTCAAGAAGAGTGAAATAAAAATAATTCTCACTCGAAGATTCTAGCTTCTTTCACTTCTTCCTGCTGTTGGCGCTGCAGAACGGCTTGGATATGTTCTCTTTCTTCTTCTGTAAGATGACTAAGATCGAGATCAGGTGGTGGAGGCATGTCAACGGCAGTCGGAGACGAAGTATGGCTCTGTGGCTTCACCGGTTTTGTTGGTCTTGGAGCCGCCATCTTAGAGGCAGCATAACAACTTCATCACTTTCACGACAGATGAATCCTCTTCTGCGATGGAGTATCATTCATATTTCCAATTATCTAACCAGCTCCATTTTTTTAATCCGTCGTAAAATTCCGATTTTCGTTTGGGAGAGGTTACGTGTTAAAATTACAAGCAGATGTTCCGTGCGATGATGACTTTACACGTAACAGACATATTCACATAATAGATCATCTCGTTAAGTCAAATTACGGTTTACATACATGTAATATATGTACGTCGTACAGAAATACTATTGGCATCAAGTATTCAGCGAGAGCATGTGTATATAGTATGAACGGTGATGAGGGCTAGGCTAGGCTGTGGAAACTGGAAGAAGGCGATGATCGAACTTATGAATTATGCATGAAGCGATGATCGATTATGAATTATGCATCATTCGTGATCGACGGGTATGAATTATGCACCATAAACTAAATCATTAATTTGTTGTGACTGTACCATTTTCACAGAAGGGAGAAGAAAGTGTTCCTTTTTCTACGCCAATCGACTAGTACACTAGAACTGCAATACATATCGAAGATTGAACGTCATATGGAGAAAGAACGTTTGGCTCTAGCGTTAGTGATGACAATGTAATAATTTAATGAAAACAAGAGGAGATCAACATATATCGTAGTTAGAATTTTGTTATAGAGCCTCTGAGAATTTCAATCAAATTTGATAAACACTTCACCGTAGAAGTGCACGGTTAGAACACAGCAACGAGGACATTAATTTTGCTAGCCCCTTACAGAGCCACAACCAGATATTTGGAAGTGAGGAGGTGGGGAGGGGGCGGGGGTAAGCAATACTCAGGGAGCATAGAATGCGGGTAATACAAGCTGACCTTAGATGCGAGAAGCCCCGTCGGCATAGAGGTATCAGGGGCATGCACGCCCAGGGACGTAGCTAAGGCCTGATGATTGGGGGGTGTAGTGGCTGAAATTTCAACTGGATGGGTTTTGAAGCCAAAAAATTCCGACTGCTGCCTTCTACCCCCCCCCCCCCCTTCTCGTGCTACTCGGAAACCCCAACTTTCGCGACTGCACTTTTGTTCCGAACTTTTTTCGATACATTTGTACCCACTGGCATGCTCACTTCACAAACTTATTAACCACTCTGGTTAAAATCAAGTAAGCAACTGAGTATAAGGTATCTGCTTGAAGGCTACATAGACTACTAACTACCAAAGCTATGTTAATGTAACAAAGGGGAAACTTCTTTTCTTCAACAAATTATATTCGACGACATATAGTGACTTCCCAAAAAGTACAGTGCTTTTTCCTAGCGCGCTTAATATTTTTTTGGGGGGGGGGGGGCGGGGCGAGGCTCTATTTATCACTCACATGAACCTGCCTATCATCTTCGTCAAGCACCAATAGAGTTCTTAGAAATAAGTATAAAAACTTATTGTATATAGAAAATAAACAGTTTTCAGTGGTTGCGGTTCTCACGTAGGCCTAGATATTAATTCGATATGGACAAATTCGGTGGCGATATACGCATTAACTAATAACCTGAAAGTTAACTCTGCTCTAAGATGAATAGACAAATTTCGCAGATAAAACAACTAAAACCGTGACTAAAACTAGTAGAGCTTTTCGTGGCAGCCATACGCATATAAAATAGCTTTAAAGGGCGCTAATATTCAATTTTAGTCAGTCTGCCGATGCGAAACCGTAACCGGAAAATATCCATAGGGCGGGGTGGATGCAGTTAAGGAAGATACTAAGTGTCGCCCACATGTTATATATACCAAATTATTTACCCAATAATTTTTTAAGAAAGTGCAACTTTCGATGGTGGTAAAATCGAGAGGTTCCTCAGCATCATGGATTTCTCGGCCACTGTACAATTGAGATAATCAGTTGTAACTAGTTAAACCTAGCCTAGGGCCCGATTGAATTTGGAAAAGCCGATACTTTGAATAATATAATTCGTACAACAAAAAATGGAGGAAATCATCAAGAAGTTATTTTAGGTCATTCACAATCGCATGAATATAAGAATAGACCTATAGGAAAACTAAAGTGCGACAGTCGGAAATTGTCGCACTCCAATTTTCCAACTATCGTCAATTTTACCAAGATTGGGGGTGATACTTCCCCCACACCCCTCTAGAAACGTCCCCGGGCACGCCACCGCGGGAGCGGGCCCCCTGATCGGGGTGAAGGAACGAATCCCCGGGGATCGAGATTTGTGGTTTTCATCTGTAAAACTGTATACTTTTGGGGAGATATAGCCCATTGGTTGGAATTCCTTTTATTTGTTATTTCTTTAGAAAGACGGGATATCTAGTACTGTTACTATCCCATTCATACATTTAGTAACCTTCATTCCATGCTCACCTCATTTGAGTAACGATTCACCTTCTTCTGTCCACTACTGCCCCATTGTTTACTCCTTGGTGGTCAGGACTGAATTAGAAGCTGTTATAGTCAGAGCTGACCTGGCTGCCTTGGCGTGAGGAAATGCCTTAATAAGTTAATTTCGTCCGTATGGTAATTTTGCTTGCTCGAAGCGTGTGAGCTACAATTTACTTTACAATTAGTGCTTTCTACTCTATCTAGATTGGGTTTTTGCCTTTGGAACTTTAGAGGGCTGGGCCTTGTAACAGTACCACTACAGGAACCGGAATTAGCTATGCTAGATGGCAGTACTGGCTAACTAATACAAGGGCAGTATATCTCTATATACCGTAAAAAGGGGTAACTTTGGCAGGTTTTAGGCTTATTTGTCGAATAAATAAAGAGTATAATAATAAAAAAAACACGTTTCTTGTGTTTAAAATGAACATTGGCATTCTTGGATATTTATATAGATCAAATTTGATGTAAATATGTGGTGTTCTTAAAACTTATGTGAGAAGTAAACCAAAAAAATTGATTTTTACATTTGGGGCAACTTTGGCAGGTATATACTTAAACATTAGTATAAAAAAATTTAAAAAAAATATTCAATCAATTTTTTGCAAAAGTTTATTTCTTGGACATTGAGGGGGCTGGGATTCGAAGAAAAACTCTCAAAACCAAAAATAATACTTAGAGCGGCAATGGGAGCTTGCACAATATTTATGCAAATTAGCACATTATTTCCTAATTTCAATTGTTTACAAATTATTTCAAATAGTATCTATCATAATAATCATGTTGGAAAAATGTTCTACCCTTTATACCCCCAAACATCACACGAAATCACAATATTGAAACACTGTCGAAATAGAGGGCAGTCGGTCGATTTAATAAAACCCCCTTAACTGCCAATATTACCGCGGGTGCCAAAGTTACCCCGTGTTACACGGTATCGTTCGGTAGTTTGGTTTTCGTGCCCAGGTTCTTTCCTTGGTGACTTTTCTTAAAAAGTATATATCGATGGCTCTGATTAATACATTTAGTTGTTTGACTTTCACTAAAGAGGTAAGCAGAATTGCAATCTGGCGGGAGTTGTTCACGACAGTTCTTTGTGTATCACACAGGACGATGATGATTGTTTACGGATATTCAGTTAATGTGACTAAATGGCAAATCCGTAGTTTGGAATGACTGATTAGTTGTCAAGTTGTCAAGCATAAATTCAACATTTTTGCTTCATGCCCACCCCCTTCCTTTATGCACCCATGTAGATGTTACAGGTCGTTCACTAACCTTATATCAGTGTGGCAGCCACAAGAAATCATCAGAGGAACTGAGATTTGGGCCGTGCCCACAAAACATCGCTTCGTCTTCACATGGATTATTTTAAATACACCTACGTTGTTTCAAATGATTTAGTAAAGCATATTACTGCTTACAAGGCCCATTATTCTACCCCATCTGAACCTCCTCTTTCGTAAAGAGAAAGTTTACCTTTTTCTTCTTTTCCATGAAAAGTGCCCTTTTTACAAAATGTTGTCTTGCTGAAATAAAAGAGAAATGTTTACTAATGAGAAAGTGACCTTTTCTTGGGAATTACAAGAAAATAAAGTAATTATTAAGTGCCAGTTTGTTGAAAATATTCAAATATATATGATTTTGTGGGACAGAATGTACACAGGTTCAGTTTTGGTGTGCTCCCTCATATCAACAGGACATATATCCCAATGTCGCAATTCACTCGCAAATTGAACCCTATTCTGGACGCCTCTGGTAATCAAGTGTGTTGGTTGGATACAATGGTACTTGGAAGGTACCGTATAGTAATATGTAACATATACCTCTCCCCTTCTCTAACCACCTCTCCCCTTTAACTTTGTACATTACCCCCTCGGGTTCTCTCTGCGCCTGCGTGGAAACTGGTGAGGGGTAGCTCTGGATTACCCCATGGGAGGGTTTCACCACTGTCACGTCGTAGACAGTCGTTCGCCAAGTAGAGGACGCTATTGCACAAAATAAATTTATAAAGATTAACATATTAGTTGAGTTCCAATAATTGAGTAGGCTATATTTCGTTTGAATCAGCATTCGAGCTGTTTAAAGCACTTAGAAATGTCGATAGTACCAAAATCGAAACAATAATGACAATCTTAACATAAAAAATCTAACAAGGATATATACAGAATTAATCAAACTGACAAATCAACATTAAAAGTTGATTTACAGAGATTAAATCAGTGTCTCTTTTGTCACATGGTAAACAGACCAAAAACATGACATTTACCATAAATAATAACAATACAAAAAATAATTGATATTTTAGCCTTTCTAAAACAAGGAAAAATTATCATTTCAAAAGACCTCTCTTGATAGTTGGTTAAGGAACGATGTGGCGTGAATTGTGTTTTTATATTTGAAATGGTAAACCAACAAAAACTTTAAGTAGCATGCATGGTCAGATACAGTTCTGTACTGAACCTGTAAATTTACATAATAACCAACTCCCAAATTAACCAAGAACAAAGTAAAATGGATAGGAGGGAGGGAGAGGAGGGGTGGACAACCCCCACACCTCCATAAATCTGCATCTGATACTACACTCTTATCTTCAGCATCAAGCAACCAAAAAGCCAGTAACCTGTAAATTACACAATCAACGTAATTATCCAAGTCTAAACTTTCACTGACTTTTAAAAGTACCTAAAAATCATAATATAGAGCAAATCTTGTTGCTTTTTCTCTCAACATGATTCTTTATAGCTGAGACCCTGAAAGCCAACTTAACTAAACCATTGCAAACTAAACATGAGTTATTTCTGGTCAGTGGTATTTTTGCCATGACTTCGAAAATTGTAACCACATTATTAACAAAAATTATTGGAAACATCCTCAACCCCCCCCCCCCCCGCCCCCAATGGAAATAAAAGTTTGATCTCGTTTGTTTTACAAAAAAAAATGATGTAAATTATACACCTTAATGAAACAATGTAAAATAATGTATGTTACACATGATGTTAAAAAAAAGATCAAAATTAATGTATTAAATATTGCAAAAGCACTGCTTTCACTCAATATAACTAGTGTTTACACTATCTTTTATGCAGGCCCAGGGTTCGCATTTGCCGCGAGATTGCGCGATTCGCGCAATTTGATAGCATTTGGAATAAACGTTTAGCAAAAAGCCATTTGCGATTATTATTTTTTAGTTATCCTATCTATAATCCATTAGTAACATCTCGTAAAATTTCTTGTCAGTCCTTCCTTCTATGAAATAATCAAATGAATAAATAATAATTGTGAGAATTCTTTCAATTTCTTCCACATTGTAGCCTAACACCACACTAAGTCAATGGGGAAAATCTAGCCTAACCATCTGTTTATTCGCTGAAATTGTGACGCAGTTATAAGATATCCATGGAATACTTTCGTTATTGCTGTTATCTTCGACCACATAGTAGACTAACACCACACTAAGTCAATGGGAATAATCTTGCTTAACCATCGGTTTGCAAAAAAAAATAACATAAACAAAACACACTTTGCGTAGGATTCGGGTAATAAATTAGGAACCGGGTAGTATCGCGTCGGGCGTTTACCAAGTGCAAACACTAATATTTATTTTCTGTATTAATTGTAACATACTATAGCAGATGCTAAGTTTTATGAGTGTGCACCCAGAGAGGGACTAAGCAAGCAATATACTTATAATAAACAACCCAGCTCACAGTCGATATTCTCACCTCTTCATTTATAATATACCATGCAGACCGCTAGCCATTACATTAATGACCTAATGATGGTATTAATGTCAACACTGTTATCATTCTACTTTGAAATAAAGACAGAGAAACAAAAGTGAAAGGTTTCAGATCCTAGTGGCAGTATGACATCAGATTTACAAAATGGCAGCGACTCAGACATGAGTATCTCCCAAACAGAATCAAACTTTTCTTAGCTGCTTGGGGAAAGTTATCAAAGTTACAAATGTATCTGTCCTATAAGGCAAAGATAATTGTTGGTGTTGTGTTTCTTTAACATCAACGTCAAATCAGTTTCCTGTTTTAAAGAATGTTTAGTTTTCTTGATGAATTCTTGGTCAGTTGTTGGCATACATTGTGTTTCTTTTGCCATCAACCGTCCTGTATGTGTTTATCTTTGTTTGTTTGTTTTGTCTTGCTTTAGACAGTATCTTCTCTTTCTTTGTGACTATTACTGCATGTAGATCTGTATCAATGTCTTCAAATCAAACAATGAGATAACATTGTCCTCATTTACATATGAACTTTTGTAGCTGTATACATGAACCCATCGTTTAAATCGTCAAATTTTATAATCTCTGAAAAACATTCACATTACTCCGCAGAAAAAGGCTCCGTCAGTGGCTCCGACAGCAGGGTTAGGGTAAGGGTAAGGGTTGGGGATAGACTAGCCCATCTTGTAGGGCTAAGTTATACCAACAAAATGAAAGCAGAAATGATGGAAATCTAGGTCAACGTAGAGATTTATCTC
This sequence comes from Apostichopus japonicus, assembly GCF_037975245.1. Classification (NCBI taxonomy): domain Eukaryota; kingdom Metazoa; phylum Echinodermata; class Holothuroidea; order Aspidochirotida; family Stichopodidae; genus Apostichopus; species Apostichopus japonicus. The sequence continues at coordinate 37,050,666 of NC_092577.1, forward strand.
ATGAGCTGAGGAAACTGTAATTTCCTGTATGTGTCGCGAATCATTACGTCATCAAACGTGATTATCATATCTTGTTTGTTGTTTTGACTAAGAACATCTTTCCAACTTTGCCGGCAACCATGAGGACTTTATTACCCGTTGGCCACTTAAGTCACTTTTTACTTTATTTGACCTCTGACCTTTAACCGTTCCTTCTGGATTTCTGCGAGACACAGGATTCTATATCATGTGTCGTTGAAATCGGTTTAGGAGTTTTTAACACAAAATTGCGGTATTAACAGACACACGCACAGACGCACACACACGCACACACTTACTTTTTCCCACGCTTCCAGACATGGACTTACGTCGGTCACCTTCGGGCATATGTCAAGCCGTTTTAACATTTACCTCGTTATTCTAATTAAGCTTAAGTGAAATTAATTGCACTTAAGTAGAATACAATTAAGCTTAAGTGAAATTAACTGCCCTGAAGTAAAATTGCATTTTACTTGAGTTTATGTGTATTCCACTTAAGTAAAATTACCACTTTCTTTTAAGCTTAAGTTAAATTCAATTTCACTTAAGCTTAGTCGTATTCTACTTAAATAAAATGCCATTCTACTTAAGTAAAATTTAATTTAGCTTAAGTAAAAGTGTCATTCTTTTTCACTTAAGCTAAAGGAATATTACTTTACGTAAAATTGAATTTTACTTAGAATACAATTTTACTTAAGTGAAATTGAATTTAACTGAAGCTAAATTGTATTCTACTTGAGTAGAATAAAAATGCACTTAAGCTAAATACACTTGCATTTTACTTAAGTAAAATTCAATTCTACTGAAGTAAAATACAATTTAGCTTAAGTGGAATCGAAGGATCGGTCGTATGGTAAGCCGTTTTAACATTTACCTCGTGCGGGGAAGTGGTTGGTCTGGGGGCAATATTTACATAGTACCATGTCTTGTGGTACTACTACTACTAGTACCACTGCTTGGTGGTATGTCGTGTTGTAGTCGTTCCCTTGCCCTCAAAAGTGTCCTTCCAACTGCATCAGCAACAGTTTGCAACGATTGATTGGCTGGCTGCATTTACCGAATGTCTAACGTTCAGACTCAGTGATAAACATAGCTTTGCTTCACTAGCTTAGGAAAAGTATGGTGTTATGTTCGGACATACACAAGGAAAGCTGGGTAAGTATGGCAGTATGGGGGAATGGCCGCAAATAGTTACGTAACTAGTACGTCTTGAACTTGACTCTTTAGGTCTCGCACCACAATTAATTGTTCCATTGACGTACACACTAAACTCATCACTTTCAAGACCTGCCAAAGCATAGATAGAAGTTTTCAACTGGTTTATCCTACCCACCACATGATAGCTGAGATCTTGGCCTATCATGGCACTTGCAAACTTTCATATCATGACTGTTTAGATTTTGAGCTAGAAGAGGAGCAAGTTTAGCATACTGAACCTCCACCCTTCCATTTGCTCGTTCGGAGTAATATCAACATTTAACCAAGGATTTTCTAAAATGGTTTATACCACATTCGGTCCTCCCTATTTTCACACCATCTGTACTTTAATTTATATATATAGGCAGAACAAACGATGACAGTTACTGATAACATGCTTAAACAAGCTTTACGTTAGGTACTTTTACCTCTTTTCTGACAATGGTTAACCTTTTGAGCGGATGAACACTACTCTAATTGTGGTGCGGTACCTATAATAGTATACAAAGTCGGACTTCGCGGCAAGTACAGTGACGCAATGAGTAGCATACTGATTGACCAATCACATTTCACTTAAGTGTAATTCTGTTTCACTTAAGTGAAATGCAATTTAGCTTAAGTGAAATTGAAAAGCCATTTTGCTTAAGTAGAATAGCTTTGTATTTTACTTAAGTAGAATTGTATTTTACTTGAGCTTAATTCAATTAATCTTAAGCTAAATTGAATTTCATTTAAGTAAAGCACGATGTAGACAAAAACCTTTTGAACTGCATGACAACCGTTGCTATGTGAACTGAGAAGCCATAACAGGTTTAAATGGTCAATTGACCACAATGTGTCATCTACTCCCTATAGTAGCAATATGGAAAGAAAGAAAGAAAGAAGAATAACAATCTTTGGGTTTTGTAAAGTTTCATTGTGTTTACATATTGTCCCTGGCAGTCTTTGCTAAATTTATTGTCACCATCATTTCTCACTTCCTTAGGTTCTCTTCCCAGTGCCTTAAAGTGTAAGAGGGCCTAACGTTTCGATCCTAGCAGGATCTTCTTCGAGGTTAAATGACGAATAACAGTAACAGAAAGACAAACACACACACAGAATACAGACAGGTTAATGAGCCCGGTGAACACAAAAGAGAAAGATGTAAAAGGATTAGTAGACAAGGGATGGAGAGAAAGTTGTTTAAGCAATAAGCAATTGATTTTTGATCATATTAGATTGGGGAGATACTTTTTGGAAGTACAAAATTCCATCTGTTTCAGAAAGTGCAGAATACGAGTAAATGCAGGGGTCATATTTGGACACTTCGTCTATACCCCTCAAATTTCATTGGTTAACCAAACGTTAGTTTACATTAAATATAATTTTTGCGTCGAAGCCCTTAATTGTGATACTCTAAATGGCTTATAACTTTGAAAACGCAGCAGATCGCATCGTCTGAGTTTGGTATTTACCAACATCAAAACATATTCTGTGAGCTACCTCTAAGATTCCCGTTATCAGATTTCCTTAGTCCTCCATTCCCTCCAATAAAGTCCTACATGCTCCTTTCTTCGCAATAAAAAAGTGGGTCCTATATGAAGTGACGTGTTTTAATTCGGGGACCAGCATCATCATTAGGGAAATGCACTTCACGCCCTCCACCATGGTATCACCCCTGGGTACACATGGCAGTTCCCCGCCTCTCTCCACCCCAGTAACCGTTTGCTAATGTTTCAGATAGAATACCTGGTTTCGCCACTACTAATTAAAAAAAATCCTTGCAATGTCTTTCTTCAAGGTCGGCGACCGTGATTACTTTCTGCCATTACTTTTCTGCGTTCTCCCTCAATTGCGCCCTCTACAGGGTTTTTAACCTATCCAGTTTTCTTCCCATTTGATTCAGTCTTTGATCCACCGTTACCAGGCTTCGTTTTGTCATCACCAGCCGCCTGTTCTCTATCAGATACGTTTTCCCGATTTCGAGTAGCACCTCTACCAGCCGCCTGTTGTTTACGTTCATCATTCTTTCCTTGAGTACTTCTATCAGTGTCTCTCTTTTCCGTTGTCTTAACCTTCTCACGGTCGTTTAACTGCTGGGTATCACCGTTAGAAGGCGCTTGAGCGTTGCTTCCTCTCCTAGGGTTTACCTTTTCCTTTGCATCATGGGTTTTCTTTCCGATATCAGAAGTGGTTTGTCGCTTTTGCTCAGCTGCACCTTCATTAGTCTTCTGTGGGTTACGTCCCTCATTCTTTTCCACGGTACTACCACCAGTACCACCCTTCCTCGCTTCCTTACCTAATGTCACCTTTTCCCCACCGTTTGTAGACTGAGCAGTTTTAGCTGGCACTTTCTTGTCAAGTGAAGCCTTTGGTGGTTTTGTGTATTTGTTCGGATCAACTTTACCGGGAGGTGGTTGTGTTTCTTCTTTCTTGTTGCTTCTGTTCTTCGATTCACCTTCTTGATTCGACGGACCCTTCTCGTTTTTTATTGGTTCTTGGTTTACCTGGTCCCGTTTCACGATCGGGGGAGTCTGTTTGGATGCAGAATCTCTCCCAGGATCACCTGCCGTTTTAATGCCTGCTTCGTTCCTAGAAGCATTTCTTTTCGCAGCCACAGTGTCCCCCGATGGCTTTATTCTTTCGGCATCAGTTGCAGATTTTTGTGGCTTTTTACCTTCCTCCTTTCCTCCCGTGCTAGGTTTATCAGGATTCGAGGTAGTTCCCTTTCTGATCTGAGCCCTCTCCGTCTGTTTACCTTCCTTGGCACCTGTGTTTGCAGTTTGGTTTTCCTTATCAGTAGGATGTGAGCCTTGGCCTTTAGATGTTCTACCTGGCTTCCCTCCTTGCTTCCCGTCAAGTTTGTTGGTTGTAACTGGTTTCGAAGGTTTTGTAGCTTTGAGGAGTGAAGAAAGTTGACATGGATAGTCTCGATAAATAATTAATTGTACTTCGATATGTTTAATGCACCCAAGTATTGCTCTTGAACAGTGCGGTTTATTAATGCTTAGTGGTCATCAATATTGGCTGCAAAGTTATCAGTCTGGCATGTTTAAACTTTCCAGAAATACTTTCCAGACGGATAGATTCTGATTTCAGGTCTAGAAGCTCATTTGGCACGGTAATCTAGCATTGTGTAATACAGAGTTTCCCTAACGTTACCCCCGCCCCCCCCCCCCACGAACTCCCTGTGGATGTCAGAGTTGTCCACGAACCCTGAACTTTTCGAGACACGATCTGAGTCATTATTATACTATAATACGCATTACAGTGCTTCGTAAAAGATCAAGTCCATATAGTGTAATATTGTAATGAAACAAAAACAAGAGATGAACAAATATTTATTTGGAAACTTCAAGATTAGATCACGAATTGTATCAGGCATCGATCACCCATCACACACGATGAGACGGATGCCCCTGTTCTTTTTTATCACATGAACGGTACTACTATGGCAACATATGTGTATGGAACGCGAAAAGAGTTTGTCGATAGGTACGACTTTTGTACATTACTAAAATATATGATATATCAGATTTTAGTTCAACAAAAAGTACTCTAAATTTGACTTTCAGAAATGTCTCACGCACCCCCTGGGATGGACTCACGCACCCTTGGGGGTTCATGCACCTCAGTTAGGGATCCCCTGGTGCAATAGCTTGATTGGAATGTAACTTCTATTTCTTTAAGTGAAATGACTTATATTGTGCTCGTACGAACCTTGTTGTGTTGTTCTGTCTTGTTTGATGTCGATTCCTTCAATGACATCTTTATATTGGTCGTATTCACGAGGAACTTGAATCTTGTTATTTACAAGTACATGTTGACCTCGACCTGTTTGGGGATCAGAAAGCAATATACTTAATAACAGAAAGAAAGAAGAATTACATCTCATCCGGGAGAAAGAAATTGTTGGATGTGAATATGGTGAGATAAACTATAACTCTAAAGAGGCTATAGTACAGTGGCGGCGGAACCGGGGGGGGGGGGCTTGGGGGGCTCAGCCCCCCCCCCCCCCAATGAAAAAGTTGAGGGGGCAAATGCATGATATAAGCCCCCCAATATTTACCAAGGTTCCGAAAAGTGCATCTGCCCATTTTTCAATGCATACTTGTCGATCTGTCCGATGCACACGTATACTATATAGGTGTAATAATTTTAGTAATTGCTGGGGGACCCTCGGCCCGTCCCCTGGCTATAGACCACATTGTCACCCCAACCGCGTCTTCACGCCCCGTGAAAAGTGGAAGAAGTTAGTGTGAGTACCGGTAAGCGTAACACAACTTTGTCTTAGGCCAATGACTTGCCTCATTTTCAGCCAGTTCTCCAACATCCCCTTACTTGGTGGCGGAGCGTCCATATATACAGTCAGGGGCGGATGCCCCCCCCCTGACGGACTCAAATGGACTGCTGGCGCCCTTTTCAGCTTTTCACTACTTTTTTACTTATTCGCGATTATTGACTATTTTATTGCGCTCTAGTATACCTATTGACATTTGTCATATTCTGTTGGTGTAATTTTCCGACAAAATGGCGACGACACATATTTATTCTCCGTTTATCTGCAAATTAGTAAGGCCCGAAATAATTTTTCCGTTCCGCCGCGCCTGCTATAGTATAAGGTACATATAGTGGCGTGCGCAGTGTTCAAAGGTGGTGGGACAAAACTAAAAATTACTCCTATGGGTATACGCATGTACACCTCTAGGGAAGGACCAGAGGAGGATACAGTCTTTTGTTGAGGAAGGGGTAAGACTCTTAGGTCGTCATAGTTGACTCCCATGAGAGGGATCTGTGTTCCACCCCACCCCCAGCCCCATCCCCATCCTCATTCCTTAGAAACAAATTGAAAGTATGGACGTCAAATATTTCATTCTGAGGCATCTGTAGACTATAAATTAAACGCAAGATTGTGCTAAAATATCTACTGCTGATTTTTGGGTTTGATTATTTTGTTTAATATTTCGTTAGGATTTTTCTGCTGGGTTGATAACTGCACTGATATAATGTTGTATTTGCCACGCTATTGAACAATACCATCCTCGTCCATTAATTCTAGCGCATGTGTATTCTATATTTAGACCTTCTTGGTTTTTATATCTTTATTCATTATATTATAATATTTCGTTTCTAAAGGCAAAAATCGAAAAACTGCATAAATCATGCACGTGTATTCTACATTCAGACCTATACCAAGGTTTTAAATCCATTTTATTACAATAAAATATTTCGTTTATATAACCTAAAATCATTATCATATTTAATTAGTATCTACCATATGACGCTAAGGTATTTTCATTCCTACTCTAATAGAACCGTGGTGGGATAATGCCTGTCCTTGACTATTGTTACAAGTCAATATTACCATAGACGATACAAGAATTGCCAATCTTTTTGTTAGGATTTTACAGTAGTTAAGTGTTCTTTTATAAACAACACTTTAACGGTGCATCTGTTGGTTTTTAAGGTGTGGAAACTTTCATCAGGCGTGATACCTTGTAGCTTACATACTGTGTTAGATGAAACACGTTTCACAAAATACACGTGTCATAGATATGCGCATTGTTTGTTACGGTACTTATGGTTTTATTATAATCTGATCTGATCTAGTGTTCTGATCAGCATTGTTTGTTACGGTACTTATGGTTTTATTATAATCTGATCTGATCTAGTGTTCGGGTACTTATGGTTTTATTATAATCTGATCTGATCTAGTGTTCTGATCAGCATTGTTTGTTACGGTACTTATGGTTTTATTATAATCTGATCTGATCTAGTGTTCTGATCAGCATTGTTTGTTACGGTACTTATGGTTTTATTATAATCTGATCTGATCTAGTGTTCTGATCAGCATTGTTTGTTACGGTACTTATGGTTTTATAATAATCTGATCTGATCTAATCTGATCTGATCTAATCTGATCTGATCTAGTGTTCTGATCAAGTCAACCTATCTCATGCGATGTCAGTTATCTGTTAGTAAATTAACAAAGAAACCTGACAGTGAAAAATAGACATAAAGAATACAGAAAGAATATTCCTACAAAGAATTTTGGGGAAAAGACCGGGATTAAAACCGTGATCGAATTATTAACGGTACCGTGCTCTTCAGCCCTAAGTTGTTGGCGATCCATAAACTTATCCATTTTTTGTCTTAGTGTGCAGCCAATCAGAAGCAATGGTAGCGTTGCACATCGTGTATGTCAACAACTCTCATCATGCTCTTTTCACATTTATAAAGTTATCTAACCTATATCTGATTTTGGTATCTGATCTATCTAGTGATCTGATAAAAGTCATGCGAACTATTGTTATCTCATTTATAGTGATTTGATCCAGTGATTCAATCAAATCATCCGATCTAAAGTAATCTGAACTATTTATTTAATGTAGTGATCTAATCTGTCAATCTGATCTAGGCAATCAAGTAACCACACCGCAAAACATTCATTTCAACCACATTCAAGTAGTATGTATAGTGTTAATCACGTAGTGTAAATTTGGTTCAAACGCAGATATCCAATTCTTCAAGGAGCTATGCGTGCAATGACGTGTACAAAATATCCTATCGCTATTAGAAGTGAATCAGAAGATACACGTGTTAATCATTGTATATTATACAACAATAACGTCAAAGATATGATTAAGTTAAATTAATTATTTGTTAGTGAAACTTACCGCCAAATATTGAGCCGAATTTGTCGGAAGTTGCAGAGAGTACGAGGACCAGCACAACACTAACAATCCCTACGATGAGTAGTATAAGAAGTCTGGGATAGGATTGGTTTGTAGTGGTCTTCTTAGAGAGAGCGACATCTAAGGAATCATAATATATAGGCATACTATATCAGTATATTCATCTAATGAATCATAATATATAGGCATACTATATCAGTATATTCATCTAATGAATCATAATATATAGGCATACTATATCAGTATATTCATCTAATGAATCATAATATATAGGCATACTATATCAGTATATTCATCTAATGAATCATAATATATAGGCATACTATATCAGTATATTCATCTAATGAATCATAATATATAGGCATACTATATCAGTATATTCATCTAATGAATCATAATATATAGGCATACTATATCAGTATATTCATCTAATGAATCATAATATATAGGCATACTATATCAGTATATTCATCTAATGAATCATAATATATAGGCATACTATATCAGTATATTCATCTAATGAATCATAATATATAGGCATACTATATCAGTATATTCATCTAATGAATCATAATATATAGGCATACTATATAGGTATATTCATCTAATGAATCATAATATATAGGCATACTATATCAGTATATTCAAGAATACAATGAAATAATATACCGTCTTAGGGATGGGGTTAATCGCGATACATTTACACTGATGCAGATAAAAGTGTATTTATGCTTGTGTACCTAAATTTACCTACATATATCAATGATTAGGTAAAAGATATTAAACCAAACAGCCGTCTGACCACGGGCTGTTTTTCGTTATGACAAAGGCAATAAGTTTTAGCTAAAGGCGTCGAGAGCCAAGCCGGGTCTCAAGGACACTTAGGCTTACATCACTCGGCCCCTCCCTATCCCCTCTCCTGCCTACTCCCCTACTCCCATACTCAGATCTGTTTAGTGTAGAGGCTGTAACTACCAGCTATTTGTGTGTATGTCCGAAGAAAAGAAAAGGTTTCACTTGCATGATCCGTTGATATATGGAATATAACTATGTACGGGGATAAATTGCTACGTTACCGACTGATAACATAAATATTAACTGCGATATTATAAAAAGTTCACTGGTATATGTTTAAAGTATGCGAATCATGCTAACTGATTCCCATAGCGTAACATGGAAATAAACGCTGTCACAATAATTTTCACAAGAAACTTATTAGAATCTGTCACATTGTTCTATGCTCGTGTATGCATGGGTTAAAGAGAAGCTTTCTGGTCACTTCGCCCAACAACCATTTCGCCTAACTGTCATTTCGTCCAACCAGCCTGGTCATTTCGCCCAACCAGCCTAGTCATTTCGCCCAACCAGCATGGTCATTTCGCATTCGTCATTTTGGTTGGGCGAAATGGTTAGGTTGAGCGAAGTGACCAGCTTCCAAAGAGAAATAATATACCGAAGCAAACAGTGGACATGAAAATGATTGAAAAGCATCCCACGATTGTATTAAAAGTTCAAACTCTCAACTTTAATAAGATTTCTTTTCTGTTTAGTTGTTTATAGTCATTCTATACTTACTATGTTTAGTTGTTTATAGTCCATCTATACTGACCATGTACAGTACCTTCTGTTTAGTTTTTTATAGTCATTCTATATACTTACTATGTACAGTACCTTCTGTTTAGTTGTTTATAGTCCATTTATACTGACCATGTACAGTACCTTCTGTTTAGTTGTTTATAGTCATTCTATATACTTACTATGTACAGTAACTTCTGTTTAGTTGTTTATAGACCATCTATACTGACCATGTACAGTACCTTCTGCTTAGTTGTTTATAGTCATTATATATACTTACTATGTACAGTACCTTCTGTTTAGTTGTTTATAGTCCATCTACACTGACCATGTACAGTACCCTCTGTTTAGTTGTTTATAGTCATTCTATACTTGCTATGTACAGTACCTTCTGTTTAGTTGTTATAGTCCATCTATACTTACTGTGTACAGTACCTTCTGGTTAGTTGATTAAAGTCATTCTATACTTACTATGTACAGTACCTTCTGTTTAGTTGTTTATAGTCATTCTATACTTACTATGTACAGTACCTTCTGGTTAGTTGATTAAAGTCATTCTATACTTACTATGTACAGTACCTTCTGTTTAGTTGTTTATAGTCATTCTATACTTGCTATGTAAAGTACCTTCTGTTTAGTTGATTAAAGTCATTCTATACTTACTACGTACAGTACCTTCTGTTTAGTTGTTTATAGTCATTCTATATACTTACTATGTACAGTACCTTCTGTTTAGTTGTTTATAGACCATCTATACTGACCATGTACAGTACCTTCTGTTTAGTTGTTTATAGTCCATCTACACTGACCATGTACAGTACCTTCTGCTTAGTTGTTTTTAGTCATTCTATACTTACTATGTACAGTACCTTCTGTTTAGTTGTTTATAGTCATTCTGTACTGACCATGTACAGTACCTTCTGTTTAGTTGTTAATAGTCCATCTATACTTACTATGTAGAGTACCTTCTGTTTAGTTGTTTATAGTCATTCTATACTGACCATGTACAGTACTCTAGTTGTTTATACTCATTCTATACTTACTATGTACAGTACCTTCTGTTCAGTTGTTTATAGCCCATCTATACTTACTATGTACAGTGCCTTCTGTTTAGTTGTTTATAGTCCATCTATACTTACTATGTACAGTACCTTCTGTTTAGTTGTTTATAGTCATTCTATACTTACTATGTACAGTACCTTCTGTTTAGTTTTTATAGTCCATCTATACTTACTATGTACAGTACCTTCTGTTTAGTTGTTTATAGTCATTCTATACTAACTATGTACAGTACCTTCTGTTTAGTTGTTATAGTCCATCTATACTTACTATGTACAGTACCTTCTGTTCAGTTGTTTATAGTCCATCTATACTTACTATGTACAGTACCTTCTGTTTAGTTGTTTATAGTCATTCTATACTGACCATGTACAGTACCTTCTGTTTAGTTGTTTATAGTCATTCTATACTTACTATGTACAGTACCTTCTGTTTAGTTGATTAAAGTCATTCTATACTGACCATGTACAGTACTCTAGTTGTTTATAGTCATTCTATACTTACTATGTACAGTACCTTCTGTTTAGTTGTTTATAGTCCATCTATACTTACTATGTACAGTACCTTCTGTTTAGTTGTTTATAGTCATTCTATACTTACTATGTACAGTACCTTCTGTTTAGTTGTTTATAGTCATTCTATACTGACCATGTACAGTACCTTCTGTTTAGTTGTTTATAGTCATTGTATACTTACTATGTACAGTACCTTCTGTTTAGTTGATTAAAGTCATTCTATACTGACCATGTACAGTACTCTAGTTGTTTATAGTCATTCTATACTTACTATGTACAGTACCTTCTGTTTAGTTGTTTATAGTCCATCTATACTTACTATGTACAGTACCTTCTGTTTAGTTGTTTATAGTCATTCTATACTTACTATGTACAGTACCTTCTGTTTAGTTGTTTATAGTCATTCTATACTTACTATGTACAGTACTCTAGTTGTTTATACTCATTCTATACTTACTATGTACAGTACCTTCTGTTCAGTTGTTTATAGCCCATCTATACTTACTATGTACAGTGCCTTCTGTTTAGTTGTTTATAGTCCATCTATACTTACTATGTACAGTACCTTCTGTTTAGTTGTTTATAGTCATTCTATACTTACTATGTACAGTACCTTCTGTTTAGTTTTTATAGTCCATCTATACTTACTATGTACAGTACCTTCTGTTTAGTTGTTTATAGTCATTCTATACTAACTATGTACAGTACCTTCTGTTTAGTTGTTATAGTCCATCTATACTTACTATGTACAGTACCTTCTGTTTAGTTGTTTATAGTCCATCTATACTTACTATGTACAGTACCTTCTGTTTAGTTGTTTATAGTCATTCTATACTGACCATGTACAGTACCTTCTGTTTAGTTGTTTATAGTCATTCTATACTTACTATGTACAGTACCTTCTGTTTAGTTGATTAAAGTCATTCTATACTGACCATGTACAGTACTCTAGTTGTTTATAGTCATTCTATGCTTACTATGTACAGTACCTTCTGTTTAGTTGTTTATAGTCCATCTATACTTACTATTTACAGTACCTTCTGTTTAGTTGTTTATAGTCATTCTATACTTACTATGTACAGTACCTTCTGTTTAGTTGTTTATAGTCATTCTATACTTACTATGTACAGTACTCTAGTTGTTTGTAGTCATTCTATACTTACTATGTACAGTACCTTCTGTTTAGTCGTTTATAGTCATTCTATACTTGCTATGTACAGTACCTTCTGTTTAGTTGATTAAAGCCATTCTATACTTACTATGTACAGTACCTTCAACTAATGTCGTTGACGCGTGGACATTTCTCTTTCTTGCTTCCCCTACTCTTCCTCCCTCGATATTATTCATATTTACAGTTGATGTCTGCCCGGTCTAGCGTTTGGCGCGAAACTGACCCAGCAACCCATGGCAACATATTGATATGTACACTCAGTGATGATTGGATATCAAGGTAACCCAGCATTGTGAGTCATCCTTTGTCGAAAGAGCCAGTTTAACTTTATTTCATGTATAGTCGATAATCAATATATATGTGTGACTTTGGTAAAACGTTGTGATAAAAGTGGAGTTATATTGTAACTAAATTTAATTTTAGGTTTTCTTCTACAGATATAACCTTGAAATATTATAAATTCACTGCATGCATATTACTGTGAAGTGCGTACAGATCAATAAACATAGACTTAACAGCACAAGCCTCGATTTTAATTCACCATTTTGAAACGAAATCCGTGTGTTGTTGTACGATCGAAATTGTCATTTTATGTAAAGTATACTCTGTTACTCTACTCAACAAAAGGAACGACAGTTTAAAACAAATTTATTTTAGACATCGTCATTTAGGTATCGCACCACAATTAATTGCTCCCATTGACTTACACACTAAACACGTCACTTTCCGAGGCCGATAGAGCATAGCTGAAAGTTTTCAACTGACATGTCCTACCCATCATAAGATAGCTAAAGGCTTGGGCTATCATAAAACATTCAACTTTTGTCACCATAACCGTTTAGATTTTGAGCCAGAAGAGCTAAAAGTTTATCATAGTGCTTCCCTTCCAATCTGCCAGCTGTCGCTGCGGAATTTTCTTGATTCACCCAAGATTTCCTAAATACCTCAAATCACATTTCGATTCTCCAGACCATCAGTAGTTTATTTATTCTCTTCAAAATCCAAGCATAAAAAGATGACTCAAAAAATGCCAAAACAAAATCAATACAATTGGGCACTTTATGGCTATTTTCCGACAATGGTTAACCTCTCAGGCGGACCTGCACTATAGCCTAGTTGTGATGCGATATCTTTAGACCAGGGTTGTCCAACCTACGGCCCGCGGGCCACAGTCCGGCCCGCCGCAGGGTTGCGTCCGTCCCGCCAGAGATGCTCTACGGTGCGAAATTTTAGTTACCAAATTTATTGATAACAATTTGAAGCTATATAATCAATCATTCGAACCTTCTGGGTCCAAAAAACTGCATACAGGTCAGTTTGTGTGACAATCTCTCAGCGGAGGGGGGGGGGGGGCGGCTGAACTTTATTCATCTGTTTTTTTTTCAGGAAGGAAAATAAATCAGTGCGCTCCGCGCGCAGTGCTCACATTGGCCTTCGGGCAAAAAAAAATCGAAAAATCGAGCGTAGGGTTCATGCGGCCCCCTCCTTCATCATAATCATTCCATGTGGCCCTCCTCTGCAAAAGGTTGGACAACCCTGCTTTAGACTGAAGAGATTGTTCAATGGTAACCTGTTTACCATTCATGAACAGCGCCCTATATTTTATGTCGCACTGGACAACACCACGATTACAGATCCTTGAGTAGCCTGACAATCGTTACATAGACAATACTAAAACACCGGTATCAGTTCACGTACTGAAACACCGGTATCGGTTCACGTACTGAAACACCGGTATCGGTTCACGTACTGAAACACCGGTATCGGTTCACGTACTGAAACACCGGTATCGGTTCACGTACTGAAACACCGGTATCGGTTCACGAACTGAAACACCGGTATCGGTTCCATTTTGAAACACCGGTATCGGTTCACGTCGTATTGAAACACCGATATCGGTTCACGTACTGAAACACCGGTATCGGTTCACGTCGTACTGAAACACCGGTATCGGTTCACGTACTGAAACACCGGTATCGGTTCACGTACTGAAACACCGGTATCGGTTCACGTCAGTGGCGGAGCGTCTATATAGTCAGGAAGAGATTGTTCAATGGTAACCTGTTTACCATTCATGAACAGCGCCCTATATTTTATGTCGCACTGGACAACACCACGATTACAGATCCTTGAGTAGCCTGACAATCGTTACATAGACAATACTAAAACACCGGTATCAGTTCACGTACTGAAACACCGGTATCGGTTCACGTACTGAAACACCGGTATCGGTTCACGTACTGAAACACCGGTATCGGTTCACGTACTGAAACACCGGTATCAGTTCCATTTTGAAACACCGGTATCGGTTCACGTCGTATTGAAACACCGGTATCGGTTCACGTACTGAAACACCGGTATCGGTTCACGTCGTACTGAAACACCGGTATCGGTTCACGTCGTACTGAAACACCGGTATCGGTTCACGTCGTACTGAAACACCGGTATCGGTTCACGTACTGAAACACCGGTATCGGTTCACGTCGTACTGAAACACCGGTATCGGTTCACGTCGTATTGAAACACCGGTATCGGTTCACGTACTGAAACACCGGTATCGGTTCACGTCAGTGGCGGAGCGTCTATATAGTCAGGGGGGGGGGGCGAATGCCCACCACCCCCGCTCCGCATGTGGACACCCCAATATATCAATTAACTAGCCACAATTATTCATTTTGACCATTGTAATAATCACATGACAATGTCAACTTACTTTTCGTTGCTTTATCATCAGATATTTTCGTCAAGTTGTGGAGGTTGAGGTGACATTTGGAAAGGTTGTCCACTGCAGCCACAATGCTGCATGCCTTCATGCCCACAACCATGATGAATTGTTGAAAATGGTGATCACCCTCAATACGGAGCATGTAAGGTTGCCTCCTGACAACATCTTGCACGGGCTTACCAACAAAATCCTCTGCATAATCGTCATAAATAACCTTCAATTGCTGTTAAAAGTCAGCAGCCTACTGCAAACCTTAATCATTCTGCTTTGCATTTCTCATCCATACATTAAGGGACATTACAGGGGCAATGTATCATTTCTTTATTGTCATGTGATAATTTCCAAAATCTCCGTGTTAAAGCAACTGAGCAATCCAACATTTTTCTGATTTTTGATAAGATATTATCTTGTTATCTAAACAAATTACTGAAAAATGTTGACTTATTGGGGCAAACTTTTCTAATGTTGATGGCACTTTTAAGCTTCCGTATAATACTCCGCGGGCTTTCGATGTTGTCACTAAAGTACTATACTATTAACAAAGAACTGCATACTGAATATCTGACAAACTATAGACCTATCTGATATTGATTTACTTGTATTCTTTGGGTAGAATAGAAACGATGTATACGTCTTCGACATCAAAAGGTATTCTTTAGACATTGTGCATGAAACAGTATAGTCTTATGTGCAATTGAGTTCGTTTGATGTAGTTTCTATAGGTTCTGTGTGACCTATATATATTTAAGAACCCTGAGTAAGGCGCACTCAAGTGCAATACATAGAGGCACGGCCAGTGAAGTTTTTGTTTGTTTCTCTCCTTTTTATTATTTTTTGCGAACTTTTGGACTTCATCATGAAATTGATGGGACTATCAAGAAGCAAAGCAATAATTTTAATCACCGTTTCATGTTTTATTGCTTTAGTATTTGTAAACGGTTACTTCAAGGGTATCGACTCATCGCAAGAAGACTCAGAAATAATAAGACGTCCAGATTATAAGATACAATTTGGTGTACAACAAAATAAAGAAGTACACATAAGCCGCTCAGAAGTAGCTTTTGGGATACCTTCACCGCAAACAAAGAATGGTAATATATATGCTTACGTTTTCAAAATATAAATAGCCTTTTTGAGAAATTGGTATAAAACTTAACGTTATTAGTATCATTATGTATCATTTATAAAGTGCCGGATTTAAGGACCCATGGGAAGGGGGAGGGGGCAGGTGAGGACTGTGGTCCGGGCCCCACATCTTTCAACACTAAAAGTCGCCGTCCCGAAAAAGATGGCCGACATGTATGCATGATATATACTTCTCTTTTATTCTAATTTATTTAACAGAACTGAACAATAGCAGATTGGTTGTGGATCACAATATACCAGTTGCAACGATGCCTAACTACCATCCAAAGACTGCACAAATTAATAATAGCAGGAAACTTCTATTTATCCATATTCCGAAGACGGGAGGAACCTCCATTGAATCGTCATTTCTCTTCAAAGAGCAACGAAGGAAACATGCAATAGGTGGACATCACAAAATTTCAGAATTTAATCAAAAACATTTTGAAAATTATCATAAGTTTTGTATGGTCCGTCATCCTTGCTCTCGGTTAATCTCGGCTTGGAGTTATCTTGGTCAGAATAGAGGAAACGCCAAAGACAAAAGATGGGTCAAACAAAATTTAACAGCCGAGACGAGGAAATCATTCGACTCCTTTGTCAGAATGACACTAGCTCCAGAGGGACACGTCAAGATCCAAGATGAAAACCATCTCCAAACCCAAGTCGGTATGATTTTCCGCGAAAATGGAAATTTTGGACTCGACCAAATGTTAGTTTTTGAAAAATGGGAGGAGAGTATAGATGTACTTGGTCTCCGTATTAAAACAGACGTTAGTGCTGTGAAAGTCCGACATCTCACACGAAGTCTACATAAAACTTGTGAAGATTCGTACACGTCGGATACCTGGGCCAAGATGGTTAAGTTGTATGAAATGGACTTTTGTGTTCTCGGTTACTCCAGCGACATAAACCGTACAGATATCACACCGCAACTCAACTTTACCCAGGAAATCCTTAACGACCGCTATCAATCTTGTGTAAAACAGTCGGGAAATGGTCTTGATGCCCGGCAGGCCGCATCGAACTAGATGTTTCCTTAGAGGCAGCTGCATGGCCGAGTGGGAGGGGGGGGGGTATTAGAAAATGACTGTGTTTGTGTGGGTGGGGGCTGAGAAGGTAGCGGAAATGGGACAAATGAATAATCTGGTTAATTTGATAAATTTCGACCTTACAGTGTCAGTGTGGTGTGGTTTCAATAGCCTGGCAGAACTTACACTTTGCACACGGACCATCCCCCCTCCTCCCACCGCTTGAACTAAGGATGACGTCACAATTTTTTTATGTAGGATACATGCTTGCCTGATGGTATTGTTTTGTACGACAAGAATGGACGGTTCTACTCCGAAAACCAGTCAATATTATTATTATAGTATAGGCTATGATGTAATGTTAATAACAGGACCTATATTGATCATTCAGTAATATACGATAGTTATACAACGGAGTTGTATCATACAGTAACAAGTATTAAATTGAATGTCCTTAAAACTATAGTCTTTTAGATATGGACCAAAGTTCTTCTGGACAAACAATGTCTGGACAATGTCTGGACAAACAAAGTGTTTTCATTATGGAAAAAAAAAGAAGACGATGACATAGAGCTTTTGGTGTCCCATTTTTTAAAATTAATCTAGGAGGTTCGAAAAAGTTAGTCAATGTTTCATATGTACGTCTAACACAATTTGCCATCTAGAAAAGATAGCATTATGTGTCGTATTACTTTGATGTTGGGGTTAAATGTAATTCTCTTCCTGCTAGTTTGTTTGTTGTGTTATAACAAAGATTCAGTTATTCACTTCTTGTTGCAAAAGTGCTCAATACATAGAAGTAAATCAAGTTCGCAATACAGTATACGTATATAACCTGTTGTTATTCGAGTTTCCAGCCTTTGCGGTGATCATCAGACAGTTGACTGACAATCATTACATATATGTGTGTCTGTGTGTGAATGTGTATTATTCGCTTTCTATAGCTTGAAAACCTTGTAAACACGATATCTCAAGAAGGTAAGCTTGGGCAGATCTCATATGTAATGTGTAGAAGTACCACATAGAGCACCA
The DNA here is from genome assembly GCF_037975245.1 of Apostichopus japonicus. Classification (NCBI taxonomy): domain Eukaryota; kingdom Metazoa; phylum Echinodermata; class Holothuroidea; order Aspidochirotida; family Stichopodidae; genus Apostichopus; species Apostichopus japonicus. The sequence goes on from NC_092577.1 coordinate 37,068,788, forward strand.
ATAGCCTTTTTTTTGATGGAGGTCGAAAGTCATTTGGGGTCACCAGTGGTCAAATTGTGAAAACCTTGTAAACATGATATCTCAATATTGGAAGCTTGGGCAGATCTCATACTTGGTAAGAAGGTGTATATCATTATGTAAAAGAAGCCTATTAATTTTGGTGGAGGTTAAAGGTCAGTTGAAGACAACAAATACCAAACGTTTGTTTCACTCCCCTCTTACCTGTCCCTCTACACTAAAGTTCCTTCCTTAACATAATATCGCAAAGGAAGCCAGTTGGACAGATCGTATATTTGGTATGTATTTGTACTACATTAAGTACAAGAAGCCCAATGTTGTGGGGGGAGGTCAATGGTTGTTTGAGTTCACCAGGGGTCAAACTGTGTAAATCATATTTTAGACAATATTTCAACAAGAACAGATTTCGTATTTAGTATGTTGATGTATCACATTTAGTACAAGAAGCCTGTTGTTGAGGTCAACGGTCATTTCAGGACAGCCTGTGTCACACTGCTTGTGACCGTTACATTATATGATTGATAATATTAACATCCCGAATCCCAGATTTATGGAACGCCAATAGGACCACAATGATGATGGTTTTATATGGCTATGTAGTCATTTTATACTATAATATACTGATTATGCATGAACATGTAGGATACACGACGATAATAAGAATCTACACAATCATAAAACAGTTCATGATAATAATAAGGAATTGTATGTCTATAATAAGAAAATGAGTCATCACTCACTTTAATCTTGGAGTGACTCGAACTCGGGACCTTTTGATTGAAGGGCACCGGCGTTTTAACGCCGGTTATAACCACTGAGCAAAAACTCCCTTATCATAAGTTCATAAGTAGTAAGTTGTGCTTGGTTATACGAGTAAACGCGTCACACACACGAACAACATTCTACGTCAGTGAAACAACAACAATAAGCTAACCTGTATGTGAGTCGTTAGGTCCACTTTATGATTAATATGAATACGCGTCTTCAACGGATATGGATATCCGTGTTTTATATCGTGAGCAGCTTTAATAGTATCGTATATTTCGATTATTATCATCGTGTATTTTCTTATTAATATCGTGGACTTATTATTGTCATCGTGTAAAATGTTATTATAACCGTGTTAACTTAATATATTATGTTGTATTTTCTGTGTATTATCATATAAATTTATATTATTATCATATATTATCACATTATCATCAGTTGGGGTCCTTTTGGCGTTCCATACAGATTTGGAAACACTGGTTTACACAATGTGTCGAAATCTTTTGACGTCATGTCCATTGCGTAATCAAGAATGGCCTAATAATTTACATTTTACTTTCCCAGCTGCGTATACGTACATACAGTACTATGGTACATACACATTGTATAAACGTTTATGTGTACAATATTTTATAGCATTGGCCTAGTTAGACCTGTAGCTTCTTCGTTACACTACCGCATTATCCTCGCGGCCACGGCTGTCATCACCTGCTTTTCAAACCTGAAATACCTTACTCGGTAAGTAGACTAAGTTGTGATTAATGCGGAACAATGGCATAACGACGTAGGAAAGACGCGTTCATAATTAATATACCTGCAAAATAAGATTCATAAGACTAGAACTTAAATCACGGAGACTGACTTCGGTCAGCTTGTGGCTTTGATAAGCCAATGATAGCTTCTTCGCGAGTTCCTGCTTGCAGGAGGATCTAAAATATATACTTTAGGCAAGACCTGCAGTGGCCTAACTTAGGCCTACCGCCTACTGTAGGCTAGCGTATATCGACATCACTATTCAAAAGGATTGTCTGGTAGCCATAAGAAGTTACCTTAAAAAACGATCAATAATTTTCCAAACATGTTGTCAAAGTATGAGAACGCTAATGTTGCGTTTGACAGAGAAACGATTTGTTAATCGTTATAGGATGGAAATTCAAATATGATTTGAACAGTAACGAACGTGACGTCACCTTCGCAAATGCAGATTGCGACATAACCCACGCTCCGTAAAGTACCTACAGTAATCACGACAAAAACCGCGTTTGTATACAGATTAAATTCTTCCTTAATTTTCGGGGGAAATTTCTTATAAATAAGATGTTTTAAAAACTCCTTAAGCCGCCATATATGTAGTAGATAGGTGGTTTTGTGGTCTTAACACAAGATAAGTTTGAACAGCAGACTCTTCGTTGTTTACATTGCGATGTCCAGCTCCAAAACGCAGACAGTTATGAATACCTTGTTATCTTTAGCTGGACCTGAGATGTCTATCGCTGTATCGTTTGTAAACTGTGCTGTGGGTATTGACCGCAGCTGTATGTACTGACTGTACACTAGTGTCTAATTACCGACGATAGCAAGCTGTGTGTGTGTATTTTCTGGGATCGATAGTGGTGTCTAATACTTCTGTTATACCTCATTCGAAACTAGGTCAGATTACCAGCATTAGACGTTTCTTTTTGCGCGAGTCTTCACACCCTTTAATCCCGGCCGAGCGGTAGCGTGGGTTATCAGACAGCTGGAGGCCACCGGATGTCAGGGAGGGGAAAGGGGGAGGCGAAGACTAATGCCAGCAGGGCTTGAACCAATACACAAAAATAGAGAAGAATATAGTCTAGAGAACTAGATCTCATTCACCAATTAAATTAATTAACTTAAAAAAACACTTGACCAGAATAAGGCAGTGTCTTTCTGCCTTACACAAATAAGAGCAATCTACGAGCAGAGATTCAAGTTAACTAAATAACAAATAAACTACGGCTCGTAAATACCCGACACGGGGTGCCAAAGGTAGACTGTACAAATACTGTGCAATGTGGTCCCGCCCCGATTAGCTTGTACAACACCTCGGGGAGGGCCCTTATTTGACCCTAACTCCGGTGTCTATAACATGCAACGAGGCCAACCAGGACGGGAAGTTGTCAATTACAAAATACAATATAAGAAATGGCGCCCCGTACTTCAATTTCAACCTGTGATGATCTATTGCATCCCTCACCCCAGCCCTGCCTCCTCCCTACCTCAAACAAAGAGGAAGGTTATAATTTGTAGGTTAATTAAATTCTTCAACATTCCAAAGTGCATGTTATTAGTTTTCATTCAGGTACTTAACACTACTAGGATTTTAATTATGATTGCAATCATCACTTCTCTGCAGATTGTACAGAATATTTACAAAATATGGAAGCTAAAGGAGAAGTGAGAGTAGCACACCCATCACCCAACCCAGTTGGGCAGAGGAGCCCATGGGGTACCCCAGTGACGGCACCAGAACCATGCTCCTTAGCTGCTGTAATGGATGAAGAATTTGCCAAAACACTTCAAATAGAAGAGGAGGCTGCACTTAAGGACCAGTTTGGGTAGGTTGAAGGAGATTAAACCCAACCAACATGACTGGTCTACAGTATGTAATAGAGATAACCAGCATTAACAGCTTCCCAAACAGCTAAGGAAAATCTTATTCCATTTGAAGATACCATAGATTTAATGTTTCCTCACACACACTGCCGTGCCTAAATATGACACTTGATCAAATCTTGATCAAGCATAATATTAACATCTGATGGGTTTTCCAAATGCAGAAAATAAAATATTGAATCTCTGAATTGAAGTTGGTTTGAGTATCAAACTGTTTATATTCTACCAGAAACCTAAACTGACAAGCAGTACAAGTGTGTAAAAGTAAGTTGACCTGACGTTTCGATAGTAGCAGGATCTTCTTAAGAGGCTAAATGACAAGTAATGTAGTAACAGGTATTACCCTACTTCTATCGCGTTATAGAAAATCCTCACCTGTATTCACTTGTATCCCATGGCAGCAATCAGGAAGATTACTCTTCTGCACTGGAGCTTGGCAGTAGCACAGAGACAGATACATCCAATGATATGTTACTAGCACAGATGTTACAGCTACAATTTGACAGGGAGCACGACAACATGCTAGCAAAGGAAGAAGCCAAATATAATGGAGAGAGCAAAGGTACGACACTCTGTGAATTTGCTCTAGACTAGCAATCTGTGGTAGGAGTAATAAGGGTGGTGGAGGGGAAGGGTGTGGTATTGGTTACAGGACAGGTTGGCAATAGCTGAGGTGATACATGTACAAATTGCTTGCCTGAGTACAGTATGATTTATCCTATATCTATTCTGGTTTCTATATATTCACCTTTAAAATATCCAGAATGCTCCTAAATAAATGATGATGTCAGCTCCTCAGTACAGGTGTAAATGTTAAATTGTTAATCCTCTGTTTAAGTCATTTTAATAACTCAAACAAGACATGGTCCTTTGAACTAACAAAGCACTGTTAGGTGACATTCAATGCCATTCTTCTTTGACAAAGCTGTAATGTATAGTAGAGATATCATTTGCAGCCTGGGTTAAAAACTAGAAAGTCTCTTGGTTTGGTGTTGATATTTCTGTTGCTGGTCTGAGGAAATGACCTAATGATTTTGTGCTTTACACTAAAGTATCTCAGCCACTCGATGAGCCTTGCATGTTTGAAAGGTCATTATGTCACTGTTCTCACAAAGTGGCTTAGGATACAACCTGGACTGATAACAGTGTTTAATACCATGTAGTGTTATGTAACCATCTACAGCTGCATATTCAAGTTACTTGAGGTCCTTATGTGCAGTCATCCTTTAATTTGGATAAGCTAGTAACCAATGGCCAGTAATGAGAATATTCCATGAGATCCATATTTAACACAAGCATGTGCTTTGTGTCCTTCATGGTATGGTTTGCTATCTCTTCTCCCAGTTTCAATCTCATGGTCAAAGTACAAGACAGCCTCATCTTCTCTTAAAGACCCTGATTATGAAGAGGATGATGTTAGCTCAGAGGATGATGGTAGGTTTTTGGTTTGGATGATAATCGAAACATATGCATTTATGATGACATGTGTGGGTGTGTGTGTGTGATTCCCAGCTTGTAAACACGATATCTCAAGAAGGGAAGGTCAGACCAATTTCATGTTTGATGTGTCGAAGTACCACATTGAGTACAAGAAGCCTATTGTTTTCGGTGGAGTTCAAAGGTCATTTGGGGTTACCAGGGGTCAAATTGTGTAAACCTTGTAAACACGATATCTCAAGAAGGGAAGATCGGACCAACTTCATACTTCGTGTGTAGAACAACCACATTGAGTACAAGAAGCCTATTTTTTAATGGAGGTCAAAGGTCATTTGGGGTTACCACGGGTGAAATTGTGAAAACCTTGTAAACACGATATCTCAAGAAGGAAAGCTTGGGAGGACCTCATATTAGTGTGTTGAAGTACCACATTGAGTGCTAGAAGCCTTTTGTTTTTGGTGGAGGTCAAAGGTCATTTGGGGTCACCAGTGGTCAAATTGTGTAAACCTTGTAACAGGATATCTCAATGCTGGAAGCTTGGGTGACCTTTAATTTAGTATGTAGAAGTACCAAATTGAGTTAAAGAAGTCTATTGTTTTTGGTGGAGGTCAAAAGTAATTTGGGGTCATCAGAAGTCAAATCATGAAACCCTTGTAAACATGTACACCCTCACTATACATTACGTCAGATTCATGAAGAAAATTGCTCATGTTACATCATCGAAACCACAATGCATATTTGCATTCTGTTTGTTTATAAAGTCTTCTTATTTTTTCAGTAATTTCTCCATCCCTGTATGTAGAGTGGGGGGGGGGGAGATGGGTTGGGAGGGTAGAGAGGATAAGTAGGGGATGCTGATGAGGGTATTGAAAGGATCTCGACTGGAGAGATCTATATAAGTGCACATGTTGCATTTCAATGTCTCATGAATATGTGATTAATTCATTATTCTAGTTGGTTTAATGAATCATTAGGAAAGATTGATTAATGATACAAAACATGAAATTCAGCATTATAAGTTGATTTTCGTGACCACCTATCATTGTCAATCATCGTTATTCTGATTTCCACTAATTGTTCAGCAGATTTTCCAGTCATGAATTCATCTTCTTCAATGAAGAAAGGAATGTCTCCCTCCAAGAGCAAATCCATCCTCACCAAACATGATGCTGGTGTTTGTGGCAAGAGAAATGCATCTCGCGTGATGGAAGAGGTAGTGTATAAACCTGTCAATGCATGTACATGGCATTTTCTTAAGTGTATGCATATATATGTAATATATATGCTAATTTCCATATACCATTATGTGTGATAAATAACTCACATATATGTGCATTTTGCCATTTCTAGGTTGTGACTCTTGCTAAGCCCCTCCCCCTCTAAACCCCATTCCCCCTCTCTCCTCCCTCAAGTACCATTTGGTTACAAGAAAACTTCAGAAGAGTTCCTCTGACCAACTGCAATCCTAGTTTTAGTCAAAAGTTTTGGAAACCAAATGAAACAGCTTTTTATGCCAAAAATATTTGTTTTCTCTATTTTGGATAGTTTCCACCAGAATTTGCATCTGGGAAAGATCTGGATAAAGATATCAAGCTATCCAACTCTGTGTACAACTCTTTGAAGCTGCATTCATTAGAAGAGGAGAAGAAATCACATCGTGTTCATGAGAAGAAGGAACATTCAACTGTGGTATGTGGCTAGGTATGGTTAGCTGGGGGGGGGGGGGTGGGGGGGGGGGGGGTTTGGTTAGTGGGCGTGGTAACTGGTAAGGTGTGTTGTAAGTGGGCGTGGTAAGGTGTGTTGTAAGTGGGCATGGTAAGGGGTGTGGTGAGTGGGTAATTATGGCAGAATACTAATAAGAGTACAGGTAACTATGGCAGAATACAAATATGAGTACAGGTAACTATGGCAGAATACAAATATGAGTACAGGTAACTATGGCAGAATACTAATATGAGTACAGGTAACTATGGCAGAATACTAATATGAGTACAGGTAACTATGGCAGAATACTAATATGAGTACAGGTAATTATGGCAGAATACTAATATGAGTACAGGTAACTATGGCAGAATACTAATATGAGTACAGGTAACTATGGCAGAATACTAATATGAGTACAGGTAACTATGGCAGAATACTAATATGAGTACAGGTAACTATGGCAGAATACTAATATGAGTACAGGTAACTATGGCAGAATACTAATATAAGTACAGGTAACTATGGCAGAATACTAATATGAATACAGGTAACTATGGCAGAATACTAATATGAGTACAGGTAACTATGGCAGAATACTAATATGAGTACAGGTAACTATGGTAGAATACTAATATGAGTACAGGTAACTATGGCAGAATACAAATATGAGTACAGGTAACTATGGCAGAATACAAATACAAGTATCATCTCACTTTCAAGTCTGGTAAGATGGTGTGGTAAGTGGACATAGGTGTGGTGAGGGGTTATGATAGGTGGGCATGGTAAGTGGACATTGAGTTTGCATCTTTTGTTTTCTTAGCCTGGTTTTTCTGTTTTTGACTTTCTTTTTACTGTACAGCACTTCAAGATTTTTGGGAGGCGCTTTATAAGTAGTATTTATTATTATTATTATTATTACATATGTGTGGTGAGCGGTTATGGTAGGTGGGCATGGTAAGTGGCCATAGTGGGTGCGGTTAACGGTTATGGTAGGTGGGTATGGTAAGCGGACAAAGTGGGTGTGGTAAGCAGTTATAGTAGGTGGGCCTGGTAATTGGATATGGTGGGTCTGGTGAGCGGTTATGGTAGGTGGGCATGGTAAGCGGCCATAGTGGGTGTGGTAAGCGGTTATGGTAGGTGGGCATGGTAAGTGGACATAGGTGTGGTTAACGGTTATCGTAGGTGGGCATGGTAAGTGGACATAGGTGTGGTGAGCGGTTATGGTAGGTGGGTATGGTAAGCGGACATAGTGGGTGTGGTTAACGGTTATGGAAGGTGGGCATGGTAAGTGGACATAGGTGTGGTGAGCGGTTATGGTAGGTGGGTATGGTAAGCGGACATAGTGGGTGTGGTAAGCAGTTATGGTAGGTTGGCATGGTAAGTGGATATGGTTGGTGTGATGAGCGGTTATGGTTGGTGGGTATGGTAAGCGGACATAGTGGGTGTGGTTAACGGTTATGGTAGGTGGGTATGGCAAGTGAACATCATGGGTGTGGTTAGCGGTTATGGTAGGTGGGAACGGCAAGTGGACTTGGTAAGTGGGCATAGTCAGTGGGAGTTAGGACATTGCAAAATTGTTAAGTTTACTTTTTCAACATTTAATTTCATTTTAATTGTAAACCTGCTCATTTTATAATTTGGACAGGAAATGGCAGTGGATCCCAGGACTCGAATTCTTCTTTTCAAACTGGTCAATGGTGGTATCTTGGAATCAATAAACGGTACCATCAGCACAGGCAAAGAAGCTGTTGTCATACATGCCAGTGGAGGGAGGTCAGTAGTTGAATAAAAATAAAATCAATTTAAATTAAATGCTTACATTGCAACATCCGTTCATGTTGAGAGATATCAGTGGTTGAAATAAAAAATTGAAGAATTCATTCCTAACATTGCGACATGCGTTCATGCTTGAAGATCTGAAATTTGTTATTAATCAGTATATCTTTATATAGTTACTTTTTGTTGTTGTGTCCCTTTCATTATTTTTATTATTCATATCTGTAACTGATTAAATGATAACATTCATGGACATCAACTGATTGACCAGTTGTACCAGATCTCCATTCCAACATTATTGACCTGAGCCATATCCTGTCTTTGTACAGGAGGATTTCCCAAGTTGTGGTTTTTTAGCTCATACCAGCATGCTGGTGTGAGCTATTGTTACAGTGCGGTGTCTATCACTCTATCATTCTATCACTCTATCACTCTATCCGTCAACAATTGGTAAAACCGCTCCCACTCGCACAATGTTTGATGGAATTTCATGAAACTTGGACACAAGGACCATTGGGTCAGAGATGGTCCGAAATATGGGGTCAAAGGTCACCTGTGGGCCGTAATGGGCCATTTTGTGGAAATACGCAAAATGCTTCTTCTCCTACAGATTCCATGGTACAATGTTGAGGGTTTGTCACGATAGTTCTATGGAAGTTTTACCTTCAGGGTGTTCATGAATTTCAGATCAAAGATCAACTAGGGGTCTTTTGTGGCCCGGGCCGGGGCCCAATATTTTCAAATTGCTCCTGTTCGTACAGTGTATGGCCAGTGATAATGAAACTTGGTCACAACGTTCCTCGGGATAGGAGTTACGAGGGTTGTTCGGAAAATTGAGGTCAAATGTCATTTAGGGGGTCATCGGGGATCATTCTTTTAATATTTTCAAATATCTCAATCTCCTCAAGATTTTGATGGATCATATTCAAAGTTGAACTGATGATTGTTGGATTGTGTATGAATAAGGTGATGCCTAATAATTTTTGGTCAAAAGTTAATTAATTACAATTAATCCCCATTGTTTATAAAAATCTGAGCCTTCACCTTTTGCTAAAGCTCCTTTAATTTGTCTCCCAGTTTCTGCAGTGTTTGTTTACATTTGTGGTTAAGCTCTGCAGAGGCTGTTAGTGGAATTAAAGCAGGACTGGGAGTTGTTATTAACTGTTGAACTGTAAGCGTGAGAGCCTTACAGCCAATCAGCACTTGCCGATTCTTAGAAGTCTTTGAGCCTGAGGTATGTAGGCAGCCAGCCAAAATTTTGGCAAGGAGTGCTTCAGGTCTGCTCAGGTAGAGGGGAGAAAGTTTAATAGGGGAGGTCAGTGGTATTGTTTGAGAGAGTGGGTAAAATAGGAATTAAAGGGGGAAAATAGGAATTATAGCCAGTGGTGTGGCCAGGATTCTGCTAACGGAGGGAGGGGGGGGGGGGTTATCCCTCATGGGCCCAAAATTGGTGGAATCTGAAAAATGGCCTGAAATTTGGTGGGCTATAAATTTTTGTGGGCCCTACATATTTAAGCTCGAAAAGGTATGAGCTTCTGCACCATTGGTGCTCTAGTCTTAAAGTAATGATACATCTCTTCTCCTTCCCCACATTCTCCCTTTTTCTTCTCTCTCCCTATTTCTCCCCTTCTCCATCTCCCCTCCCCCATCCCTTTCTTACTTTGGTCGGTTCAGATTTTCGGGGTTTACACAATCCTAACGTGTACACATCTTCAGTTTATTGTAGCAATGAACTGTTAACTGTCAATGAGAATTATGTTACTTAATTGCACCACAGACTAGATCAACAAATTGTGCCAGTTGAGTGTGCCCTGAAGGTCTTCAAGACCACCCTGAATGAATTCAAGAACAGACAGAAGTACATCAAGGATGACTACCGATTCAAGGACAGGTTCTCCAAGCAAAACCCAAGACGGACAATCAGAATGTGGGCTGAAAAGGAAATGCATAATTTGAACAGGTGAGAAACCTGCATCTCATTGATAATATGATTACTATGACTACAGTCTATGATAGTATGAAATGGAAATATGCATAATCTGAACAGGTGAGAAACCTGCATCTTATTGGTAATAATGGTTACTATTACTACAGTCTATGATACTGTAGTATGAAGTGGAAAAAAGCAAGGTTAACGTGCTGTTACACTAAGAATGAAATGTATTTTATTGTGCTATTAGGTAATTGTTTCATTCCCATTACTGTCTACCTGAAAATGTTGTTATTAATCTTTCACCAAAACTTTCTTTCGCCCGATTTATCCCAACGGTCTCACAATCTATCAGTAATATGGTTAGTATTGTGTAACTGTTGACACTAATTATTAAGTACATGATCCAGTTTGATGAAACTAAGAAAACCCTCATGTTCCTCCATGACAGGAATTCGTAAAATAAAGCATATTTTAGGACCATTTCTTCTAAGAAAAACACATGGTCAATATGAAAAGGTTAGCCAAGGTAAATGTTCATAGAAAGGTTTCTTGGAGTGAGTTTGGTTAAACTTCAGAAGATTTTACTCAAAGTGATTTGAATTGTTGTGACTGTTTCACTCCTCCTTCAAATGTTTTCTTCATCAAATGTTTATGAAACTCTGCTTTTCCTTGCAAAGTTGAAAGAGAATTGTCAGATTAAGGGCTGAGAATGAAATGTGTATTAAAATTGACCTCACAATGAGAATTGAATTAATCTTTCAGAATGAGGGAAGCTGGTATTCGCACACCAGATGTAATTCTTCTGAAGAAACACATTCTGGTGATGACTTTCATCGGTGAAAACCAAAAGGCTGCACCTAAGTTGAAGGATGTACCATTGTCCACTGCTGACAAACAAATTGCTTATGAGCAATGTCTGGAGGTAATTATGGAGAAATGCTTTTCACCAAGTTTTTTTTTTTTTTTTGAGTTTAAGAAAAATAAAGAGAAGGTATTATTTGTATGTGAAATTAGATAAAAATTACATAACATCTATAGATTCACTTTGCTTTTCACTCACGAAACTATTGTGCTGTTTGGTACAAGTATTTATTCTCTCATAAAGTTATGCAGCAAATGGCTGGTACTTAGCCTTAATCCCTTGGTGACAACTGTGGTGTGGAGTGTTAGCTCAGTGGTTAACGCCGGTGGCTTCCAATCATAAGGTCCCAGTTCGAGTCACTCCAAGATTAATGTATGTTGTCCAGTTACAGGGTTGTTGACAATTCATAATCATGGACGTTAAATATGAATCTAAGAGACTGACTTCGGTCAGCTTGCGGTTTGATAAGCCACTGAGGCTTCTTCGGGAGTTCCTGCTTGCAGTAGGTTCTAAAATACATACATACAACTTTAGCCCCTTTTCTTATATGCAAAGGTGGCTTGTCCCTTGTACATATGCTTTGAAGGTGTTGACAATTAGCCAACATTTTGTAAGAGAATGTTTCAGAGAATCAAGCTTTTGTTCCGACACCAGGGCACAAAACTAATGTGGCATTTTGAGCTTTAACTAACTTGTCAATTGGGTTGAATTAATGATGAATATTAATGACCTCCTTCCACAGATGATGGAACGTTTATATCAAGTCTGTAACCTTGTTCATGCTGACCTGAGCGAGTACAATATGCTCTGGCACCAGGGTCAGGTATGGTTTATTGACGTCAGCCAATCAGTGGAGCCAAACCATCCACATGGACTGGAATTCCTGTTGAGAGATTGTACCAATGTCAGCACTGTGAGTGTAACTAATGTAAATCTATTAGCTATCTATTATGTCAGTCGAAGTATAGTGATACAAAGATTATATGGCCAATAAACTGCAAGATGGCAACTATATGTATGGTAGCATATGGTAACTTTGTGTGTCCCTCAAATTTCCATATATCTATCTATATATATTTGTTGCATGTTCTATGACAAATGAATAATAAAATATTATAGATCAACACACCAGAAAATTCCACATCTCTACCAGTTTTGTAGTATTAGGATTGATCAGGGGAAAGTATGAATCAAACCTTGGACCTTTGAGTCTGTAGTAAAATTTTATATATATATATTCATATTCATATATATTTGGCTGAAGAAAGCTGAACAGTAAACGGACAGCTTCTGATATGTGCATTGTGTCATCCGTCGTTATGTTGTTGAGTTTCACTTTCCATTTTACACAAGATTCTGCATTTGCTGAGTTTGAAATCAAATTGTAAGCATTATTTTGTACAATATTTAAATATAATTGCTTTTCATGTTAGTTAACATTTGCAGAATATCCTGGTAGGATCCCAACTCCAGACCCCCTCAACCTTTACTTATATACCTACAAAGGCTATTGCAGTAGATTATAGCAGTCTGTTAGCAGTTGTTTCTCTCTTAGTCACAATGTCAACAATTTAAAGCACTTGCTAATACAACATTAACTGTTTATGCTGCTAACTGTAAAATCTTGAGGTTTGTTGGAACTGCTTCGGAGATTTTCAATAACCTGATACTTGTCATTTTGTTATTTTAGCTGTATTATTTATTTTATATTAAATCACATTGAATTATCAGTTTCCCAGCAAACTCTGATAAATTGACAAAATTTGATTGGATTTTCCATTGATGATGTTTCCACTCTGTCACGTTTTCCTTTCCTTTTGCAGTTCTTCTCAAACATTGGAGTTCATGGAGTTTTAAAGCCTCATGAATTATTCAACAGAGTAACAAAATTGGATTTGAAACCTGGAGACCACCAAGAATTTTTGGCACAGGTCAGCATCGTCTTTGATTATTTCCCTTTAAAGAAACTGTTGAATTTATTTGCCAATGTCTGGCAAATTTTCACTCATTCATTAATCTGAGACCCCACAAAGAGTTCATCATCAAACTGTTGTTCTTTGAAGTGTGAAGTTTTTCTATTGTTTCCATACCTTAATTTCTATGTTATAGACAATGCTATCAGGTGAGGTATTTGCATTTTTCTAAGCATTCTGCTCGAATCATCCATTCACGACCGTATATTTGGACAATGCTATGAGGATGTGGTATTTAAATTTTTCGAAGCATTGTGCTTGAACCACCCATTCATGACCTTATGAACCATTCATGACCTTATGACCTCATGAACCATTCATGACCTCACATTTTCTTTTCACGCAGATCGAATCTCTTCAGAAGTTTGCTGATGATGAGAAGCAAGGAAAGGATGTAGACAATTTTGCTTTTGACTATTTCTTTGAACAGACAAGAGCAGAACAAGAAGTGAACGAAAGGTCTGCAAGAAAGAAGCAATCAGCAGACCAAACAGAGCGGGAACATTTAGAAGGGGATTGATTATGTATCCCATCATGCATCACTGTATTTAGAAGGGGATTGATTATGTATCCCATCATGCATCAAATGAATCAAGTGCTGGTTCCTTTCTGGTTACAGGTACTCAGGCCTGTCTCTTGAAGAAGAAGGCACAGACAATGCCCCTCTGAAATGTTAGGAATTAAGTGGTTACTAACCAGCTTTCAGACGACTACATGATCAGCATCTGTAAATTACGTAGTAAACCCCATTCATAAATTCTGGTAATAAAATTAAAATGTTGTAATGTCAAAGGTCATTTGCATGTCATTAATAGCTTAATGAATACTTCACAAAGTGGTGGAAAGAACAACTTATGGCAAACCTAGGACTATTATGTTTACCCAAAGTTGTTGGACATAACAAATTACCATACTGTGTTCTAAAATCTTTTATCCTCATTATGAAATAAGATTAGTATGTATATCATAGTTTTATTCTGTTGACAAACCATTATGGTGTCATTGTAGTAAATAGGGACACAAACTCAGCAAGAAAATATTTGTAGGCATTTGAAATGGTATATTCCAATACTATTGTTGTTTGCACTAAATATGTCATATTACATCACTTGTGATAGTGTAACAAATTAACCAGAACATGATGTCCGAATGTTCACTCAACAGTCTCAATCACAATTGGGTATAAGTTATCTTGGGTTATCTGTTCTGTAAATGTCCAGCTGGAACGATGGCTTGTGGCTTGTTTTAACGATATCCTCATAAAGTGTCAGTGCTGTTATATAGTGCACTGTGTTTTATTGGCTCTTTAAACTCGATGGATTGACTTAGTTGTGCCATCTTCTTGACAAAGGGAAATCATTTCTCATGCCAAATCTCTTTTCTTTTTACAGTTTTAAATGTTTGAAACTAGCCTACAATTTAGTATAATATCGTTGTTCTACAAATAATACTTTACCTGTGATACTGTTTCCAGGCTCGTTCATAGAAAGAAGAGACATTTAGGATATATTAGGAAAAGTATTCGGTCTCTTAAAATAGATGACCATATAAATGAAGTAAGTATTACTGGATTGAATTGTATTTGAAATTAGAATTTAGTACTTTGTAAGGCTTGAAATGAGAGAATAAAAGATTAGTACATTTTAAGGCTTGAAAAGAAAGAATGAAAGATTAAACATAAGTGACATAAATTGTACTTCTTGTTTGTTTTATTTACACAATTTTTGTACATCTTTACTTTAACTAATTGCAAAATGGAACTAGTTGCTGAGTGTAACTAATGCTTACCCAGTCCCTATCAGTGTTCAGCCCAAACCACTTTTCAGAAGTTTATAATACCGAATCATATCAGTAAACATTGGTTGCTATGGAGACACCTAATGAGTTAAAGATGATTATTAGTAATTGCAAAATAGAACTACCTGCTGAATGTAACTAATGCTTACCCAGTCACTATCACTGATCAGCCCAAAACACTTTTAAGGAGTTTATAATACCCAATCATGTCAGTAAATATTGGTTGCTATGGAGACACCTAATGAGTTTAAGATGATTATTACTCCTATAGGGAAAGCATTTCTTATCTGTATATATCTTTAACTTTGTCCATTCCCTATTCTTCCTTGACCCCCCCAACTCCCCCCCCCCTTAGAAAAATATCCTAAGTAAAAACCCTCCATCACTTGGCAATGACCACCACTTCTCTCCCCTTGGTAAAATCCTACCCTCTTCTTTCATAAAAAAAACCACATTCCCTCCCCTTTGTGAACAAAAATCCCCATCTCCTTCCCTCAATTCCTTTACCCCTTTCCAAAATCAGGTAAATAGTATTTTAGCCACAGGTATTGATTTGTGACTAATGCATGTCATGAGCGTCACTGTAATCACTATCAAAATGGCTGTATGTGATGGCGCCATTGTACCTTCACACTCTATAACAGCAGCTGGTTTTTTGCCATCACTTCAACTTCAGCTGACCACACAAGGCCAGCAGTAGGAGACACTTGAGCTGACCACACAAGGCCAACAGTAGGGGATGCTTCAGCTGACCATAATGCCAGCAGTAGGAGACACTTGAGCTGTCCACGCAAGGCCAACAGTAGGAGACCTGGCACTGCTCATCATACTCCACCTTCAGTACATGGAAAATCATGGAGGAAAGTACCACAGTTTGCCTGTGCTTGAAGACTACTGATCAAGATCAAGAACTGATCAAGATATTGCCACCTTTAAGTCATGTTGCCCCCATAGCCACAAATGGACAGCATTTAACATCCCAGGCCACAGCATTGGGCCCCAATAGCCACAAATGGACAGCACTTAACATCCCAGGCCACAGCATTAGGCCCCAATAGCCACAAATGGACAGCATTTAACATCCCAGGACATTGGGTGTACTAAAAGCAATGTCTCAGAGACCAATGCTACAGCCCTTCCTAGATGGTGCAGTCCAAAGCAGGCTCAGTTTGTAACTTGAAAGTCAAGTATGGGATTTCTATCACGATTGAGGTTTAGCAACCAAAAGAATGCTTGCACAATCATTGATGCTTGACAGGTAGCTACTGAACTGATGCTTGACAGCCATTGACCGGTAGCTACTGAACTGATGCTTGACAGCCCTTGACAGGTAGCTACTGAACTGATGCTTGAATCCCTTGACAGGTAGCTACTGAACTGATGCTTGAATCCCTTGACAGGTAGCTACTGAACAGATGCTTGAATCCCTTGACAGGTAGCTACTGAACAGATGCTTGAATCCCTTGACAGGTAGCTACTGAACTGATGCTTGACAGGTAGCTATTGAACTGATGCTTGAATCCCTTGACAGGTAGCTACTGAACAGATGCTTGAATCCCTTGACAGGTAGCTACTGAACTGATGCTTGACAGGTAGCTACTGAAATCAATGGCATCTCACCTATATCTTCTTTCTATGCGATCTCGCCGAGATAAATCTGCTTATCACTGGACCCTGATACAACTGCAGGTGAAACAATGGAACAGAATTAATTACATCACAGGTACTTCAAGAAACGAAAAGAACAAGAAAAGTATCCATGGACTGTTCTTACACATGTTTAGAAACAATTCCGGCTCAGTACTGTAAACAGACTAAATATGTAAAAATATTTGTGATTATTTTCATGCTGGTTATTCATTTCTTTACAGAGAAATAGTTTGACTGTACTTACTAATGGGAGTAATGGATTCCGTTGGGTGTAAACTGTGTTACAATTATTGTACTGGGAGCGTCCTGGTTTGACTGTACTTACTAATGGGTTCCGTTGTGTGTATACTGTGTTACATTTATTGTACTGGGAGCGTCCTGGTTGGACTGTACTTACTAATGGGTTCTGTTGGGTGTAAACTGTGTTTCATTTATTGTACTGGGAGAGTCCTGGTTTGACTGTACTTACAAATGGGTTCCGTTGGGTGTAAACTGTGTTACATTTATTGTACTGGGAGAGTCCTGGTTTGACTATATTTACTAATGGGTTCCGTTGGGTGTAAACTGTGTTACATTTATTGTGTTGGGAGCGTCCTGGTTTGACTGTACTTACTAATGGGTTCCGTTGGGTGTAAACTGTGTAACATTTATTGTACTGGGAGCGTCCTGGTTGGACTACTTACTAATTGGTTCCGTTGGGTGTAAACTGTGTTACATTATTGTACTGGGAGCGTCCTGGTTGGACTGTACTTACTAATGGGTTCCGTTGGGTGTAAACTGTGTTACATTTATTGTACTGGGAGCGTCCTGGTTTGACTGTACTTACTAATGGGTTCCGTAGGGTGTAAACTGTGTTAAATGATTGTACTTGGAGCGTCCTGGTTGGACTGTACTTACTAATGGGTTCCGTTGGGTGTAAACTGTGTTACATTTATTGTACTGGGAGAGTCCTGGTTTGACTGTACTTACAAATGGGTTCCGTTGGGTGTAAACTGTGTTACATTTATTGTGTTGGGAGCGTCCTGGTTTGACTGTACTTACTAATGGGTTCCGTTGGGTGTAAACTGTGTTACATTTGTTGTACTGGGAGAGTCCTGGTTTGACTATATTTTTTAATGGGTTCCGTTGGGTGTAAACTGTGTTACATTTATTGTACTGGCAGCATCCTGATTTGACTGTATTTACTAATGGGTTCCGTTGGGTGTAAACTGTGTTACAATTATTGTACTGGGAGCGTCCTGGTTGGACTGTACTTACTAATGGGTTCCGTTGGGTGTAAACTGTGTTACATTTATTGTACTGGGAGAGTCCTGGTTTGACTGTACTTACTAATGGGTTCCGTTGGGTGTAAACTGTGTTACATTTATCGTACAGGGAGAGTCCTGGTTTGACTGTATTTACTAATGGGTTCCGTTGTGTGTAAACTGTGTTACATTTATTGTACTGGGAGCATCCTGGTTGGACTGTACTTACTAATGGGTTCCGTTGGGTGTAAACTGTGTTACATTTATCGTACAGGGAGAGTCCTGGTTTGACTGTATTTACTAATGGGTTCCGTTGTGTGTAAACTGTGTTACATTTATTGTACTGGGAGCATCCTGGTTGGACTGTACTTACTAATGGGTTCCGTTGGGTGTAAACTGTGTTACATTTATCGTACAGGGAGAGTCCTGGTTTGACTGTATTTACTAATGGGTTCCGTTGTGTGTAAACTGTGTTACATTTATTGTACTGGGAGCATCCTGGTTGGACTGTACTTACTAATGGGTTCCGTTGGGTGTAAACTGTGTTACATTTATTGTGTTGGGAGTGTCCTGGTTTGACTGTACTTACTAATGGGTTCCGTTGGGTGTAAACTGTGTTACATTTGTTGTACTGGGAGAGTCCTGGTTTGACTATATTTTTTAATGGGTTCCGTTGGGTGTAAACTGTGTTACATTTATTGTACTGGCAGCATCCTGATTTGACTGTATTTACTAATGGGTTCCGTTGGGTGTAAACTGTGTTACATTTATTGTGTTGGGAGCATCTTGGTTTGACTGTACTTACTTATGGGTTCCGTTGGGTGGAAATCAACGTCATTGACTGACCCAGAGTGGCCAGGTAGTTTGTACAAGAGTCTTCTTGAAGTGGTATCCCAAACATACACAAACCTATCTGCGGATCCAGCAGACACTTTACTGCCGTCTGGAGACCAGGCACATCTTAATAAATTCTGAAAGATAAATAAATGACTTAATTAATAAATCATAAACTAAATGAGTGACACACCAAATGACACAGAAAGACCAATGGTAAAATCCTTCAGCAACTGTCCAAGATACACTAACATTGCTATTATACTTGTAATCAAACAAGGACTAACATTGCTATTGTACTTGTAATCAAACAAGGACTAACATTGCTATTATATTTGTAATCAAACAAGGACTAACATTGCTATTATACTTGTAATCAAACAAGGACTAACATTGCTATTATACTTGTAATCAAACAAGGACTAACATTGCTATTATACTTGTAATCAAACAAGGACTAACATTGCTATTATACTTGTAATCAAACAAGGACTAACATTGCTATTATACTTGTAATCAAACAAGGACTAACATTGCTATTATACTTGTAATCAAACAAGGACTAACATTGCTATTATACTTGGAATGAAACAAGGACTAACATTGCTATAATACTTGTAATCAAACAAGGACTAACATTGCTATTATACTTGTAATCAAACAAGGACTAACATTGCTATTATACTTGTAATCAAACAAGGACTAACATTGCTATTATACTTGTAATCAAACAAGGACTAACATTGCTATTATACTTGTAATCAAACAAGGACTAACATTGCTATTATACTTGTAATCAAACAAGGACTAACATTGCTATTATACTTGGAATGAAACAAGGACTAACATTGCTATAATACTTGTAATCAAACAAGGACTAACATTGCTATTATACTTGTAATCAAACAAGGACTAACATTGCTATTATACTTGTAATCAAACAAGGACTAACATTGCTATTATACTTGTAATCAAACAAGGACTAACATTGCTATTATACTTGTAATCAAACAAGGACTAACATTGCTATAATACTTGTAATCAAACAAGGACTAACATTGCTATTATACTTGTAATCAAACAAGGACTAACATTGCTATTATACTTGGAATGAAACAAGGACTAACATTGCTATTATACTTGTTATGAAACAAGGACTAACGTTGCTATTATATTTGTAATTAAACAAGGACTAACATTGCTATTATACTTGTAATCAAACAAGGACTAACATTGCTATTATACTTGTAATGACACAAGGACTAACATTGTTATTATACTTGTAATCAAACAAGGACTAACATTGTTATTACACTTGTAACAAACAAGGACTAACATTGCTATTATACTTGTAATCAAACAAGGACTAACATTGCTATTATACTTGTAATCAAACAAGGACTAACATTGCTATTATACTTGTAATCAAACAAGGACTAACATTGCTATTATACTTGTAATCAAACAAGGACTAACATTGCTATGATACTTGTAATCAAACAAGGACTAACATTGCTATTATACTTGTAATCAAACAAGGACTAACATTGCTATGATACTTGTAATCAAACAAGGACTAACATTGCTATTATACTTGTAATCAAACAAGGACTAACATTGCTATTATGCTTGTAATCAAACAAGGACTAACATTGCTATTATACTTGTAATCAAACAAGGACTAACATTGCTATTATACTTGTAATCAAACAAGGACTAACATTGCTATTATACTTGTAATGAAACAAGGACTAACATTGCTATAATACTCAGCGACGTAGCCAGGAATTTGAAAGGGGGGAGCACTTTTTGCATTTGATATGGGGGAGGGGTCTAAGGGGAGGGGATAATCAAACAAGGACTAAGTCTACGGGGCACCAAAAGGACACACAGTTATTGTTGTTCCTTTGAAATGACAGTTTGACAGAAATAAGGCAGTTTGGTAAGATTGTACACAATGTACAGTATTTATCATATTATTATGCGATCTGGATATTTACCTTCTCAAAGTTATGTGTATGACCTTGAATCAACTTTACACATCTCTCAGCCGGAGCAAATGGTCTGATGTCCCATATACGCACTGTATAAGAACAAATGTTTCTTTTGATGAAAGAGTGAACAAACTTATGGGAAACATTTTGTTAATTTTGCTGAAATTCCAACGAAAGAATGAAAGAGATTATGGGATTTACGTGTGATTACAGTGATTACTAAGAGCATGAGAGGCTTGCCTGAAAAGAAAATGAGAAGGAATGTGTTTTCTCTCCATGAATTTCAAGATTTCTTTATCTGTTGTCAGAGAATATTTGCAAGCTACAAGATTCAAGGCGTCATAACCAGAACAAGCTACCACCTAAACGAGCACTGGCTGATAACAGCAAATAAATATATGAACTGGGCAAACTGGTTGTCCCTGGACAATCAGGTCTAATGCAACTGGGCAAACTGGTTGTCCCTGGACAATCAGGTCTAATGCAACTGGGCAAACTGGTTGTCCCTGGACAATCAGATCTAATGCAACTGGGCAAACTGGTTGTCCCTGGACAATCAGGTCTAATGCAACTGAGCAAACTGGTTGTCCCTGGACAATCAGGTCTAATGCAACTGGGCAAACTGGTTGTCCCTGGACAATCAGGTCTAATGCAACTGGGCAAACTGGTTGTCCCTGGACAATCAGGTCTAATGCAACTGGGCAAACTGGTTGTCCCTGGACAATCAGGTCTAATGCAACTGGGCAAACTGGTTGTCCCTGGACAATCAGGTCTAATGCAACTGGGCAAACTGGTTGTCCCTGGACAATCAGGTCTAATGCAACTGGGCAAACTGGTTGTCCCTGGACAATTAGGTCTTACTTTCTGGTTATAATCTAAACAGCAAATTCCATATAGAATCTCACCTGTGTTATCCATAGAATTTGACATAACGTATGAGCCATCAGGACTAAGAGTGAGACCTGTTATGGAATCCATGTGACCTGTCATCTTATACAGAACATCATTCTTTCTCATGTCCCATATCTACATAGACAAATAAACAGACAGACAGATAGATGAAAACGATTATGATAGACCTATATGCAGCGATGGTATGCTACAAGAAAACAATGGTACTTTCAAACTTGCTAAAAACCCACTAAAATATATCAATTTACATTCTTTTACATTTATCCAATATTCTTCCCAACTTTCATAAACTTTATTAACTGAATCAATATGCAAATATTTATGAATATATTAGAATACCAATCTATGACATCCAACATCATATCACCTTGGCAAACTTTTCATACATTGTAAAAATCTCATTTAAGAATGTGAACATCCTGATTAGCAATGAGACCTTGATTCATGACCCTCTTATTTTCAAAAGCAAAGTGGTACAAGCCACCTCGACTGATAGCTGCAGCTCTTAATATCCTGTCACACATAGACTATACAGCTGAGAGAGTGATCAAAAGCACCTTGATTTATGAACCTCTAATGTTCACAGGGTCATTATCAACAACAAAAAAAGAAAGGAAAATGGTGCAGAAAAGCCATCTGGACTGATAGCTGCAGCTCTTAACAGCCTGCAAAACATAGACTTTATGTTTACAGCTGATATATTTAATTTGGACTGATAGCTGCAGCTCTTACCAGCCTCAAACATAGACTTTATGTTTACAGCTGATATATTTAATCTGGACTGATAGCTGCAGCTCTTACCTGCCTGTCAAGCATAGACTTTATGTTTATGTCCAAATATGGACCATATTATTAGAGTCGTTATTTATTCTGTTGAGAAGGGGAATCTGGTTATATTCCTTTGGTCATGAGAAATGAACGAACGTGGCAGAGACAAAATATGAATAAAATAGCCACTCACTTTAATGGTGTTATCAATGCCTCCTGATATAATTTGGTCACTGGTATCATTAAATGACACAGCTAGAACTTGGTAGGTATTCTGGAATGATTGGATGTCTCCTTTTCTTCTACTGTCCCAGACCTGGAATGAGGAAGTCATTTTTGAGGGAATAATAGGTTAACAGTTTCTTTTTCTTGCACATTACGTACATAATATTACAGCATGGCATTACATGGATGGAATAATAGCATTACATGGAATTGCAGTATGACAATACATGTATGGAATAACAATACATGAATTTACACATTGAAGTACTCTGCAGGTTAAATACATGAAATATTAGCATGTATATTACACAAGTGAAATTACAGAATAACATTACATACATGGAATTATCTTATCTATGACTCACAAACATGGAATTATCTTATATATGACATCACATACATGGAATTATCTTATAAATATATGACATCACATACATGGAATTGTCTTATATATGACATCACATACATAGAATCATCTTATATGACATCACATACATGGAAATATCTTATGTGACATCACATACATGGAATGATGGAATTATCCTATATATGACATCACATACATGGATGCATCTAATATATGACATTACATACATTGAGTATGATAACTCACATACTTGCACATATGACATCACATACGTGGAATTATCTTATAAATATATGACATCACATACATGGAATTATCTTATAATATGACATCACATACATAGAATCATCTTATATGACATCTCATACATGGATACATCTATGACATTACATACATTGAGTTTGATAACTCACATACTTGCACACAGACGTTTTAAGTTTTCTTTCAAGACTTCATAATGGAGTTGTTCATCACAATCCAAAAACAGGGAGATGATGTTTGGATTTCTAATTTCTATAAGACAATATCATGACAACCTATTTTAATACATCATGTGGGCATAACTTTAATCACTGAAATAGTGCAAGCTACTTCTTTTCACACCCATGGACTAATGTCTATTTATAAGTAATTAATTATAAACAATACCAAAACAAAGATTGCCAATTGGTTGTAGTTCAATTGAACACTAATATGCAAACCCCTTAAGGTATTTATCTCTAGAGGTCTAAATACTTTCCATCAGCTTTATCACAGACTCTAAGCTACTAATTGTCGGTAACAAAATTAGCATCAACATTCATGGGTCCAAACACCAACAAACCTTCTTTGTACAGTCATACCGACTAGACTTGGCCAAAAATTGTGCAAATTGTTTGACAAACTCTTTAAGCAGCTGGAAACTGTGAACATGTTTCATTCTTCCAAATGAACTCATTGATGGGATGCAACCTGCACTGTGTAACCAGTATCACTATATAATAAACCGAGGATGTCAATTTACATGTCTGATTTACAATCTGAGAGGACAATCAAAGACTTTCCTGCAGACTTTTCTTGGATATTTCCAACTTACTTTAATAGTACTGTCATCACTTCCACTGACTACCAGAGGAGGACCTCTCCTTGCAGCCTTACAAGAGTTGACAAAAGAGGTATGACCCTTCATCTGTTTGATTCTGCTACCTGACTCCAAATCCCATAAACAGACCAGCTTATCTGTACCGCATGTCACAATGTTGCTGCCAAAGGTAAAACATATTTGGCAGAAGTCAATAAATTACTGGAAATTAAATAGGTGGATTTGAACTGTATCAAAGGATAATCAACGTTTTGATTGCAACTATCAACTGACAAAGGGAAACTGCAGGAAGAAAGTTAGTTTCAATGTTTTCTTAAAAGCGTCAAAGTTGCTAACATCAGTACATGTTGCATTTCTACACTATTCTATACCACTGTTACACTTCCAGAAACGACAGTTTATCGTCCATTTAAGTGTATGGGCTTCTACAGTAACTTTACCTCACAGACCATTCAGATAGAAGTTAAGTCAAATCAAATGGCAAATTAGCCATCTTTCGTTTTCTGAATACAGTAAGTATCAAGAAAACAAAAAGGCTCTGGAATAAAACTATTTTAATCCTTGTTATATATTTTCATTGATAGCGTTGAGTTGAATGAACATAGTCACACAACTGTTTAAGGATGCTTCTCAGTTTAACATTGAGTATATTAAAGACATCAAGCAGTTAATTGCTTTTCTTAGCAAATAATGGTTAGATGTTTGTAACATAAACCATGTATAAAGATTCAGGGAGATTATTTTGAATATTGTCCTCACA
Organism: Apostichopus japonicus; assembly: GCF_037975245.1. Lineage (NCBI taxonomy): Eukaryota > Metazoa > Echinodermata > Holothuroidea > Aspidochirotida > Stichopodidae > Apostichopus > Apostichopus japonicus. The sequence goes on from NC_092577.1 coordinate 37,093,528, forward strand.
GTATAAGAGCTATTAAAAGTCCTATAATTAGTAGATTCAATGTTTTCCTTCATTTTTTACTTCAGGTCTGTTATGTAGAAGGGGGACTGCTGAGATCCAAATGTTTATTGCTCAATGTTTGTGACATTACATAATGCAATACTGGTATTTTTAAACAAAATGAAATTATCTGTTGCACACTTGTATAGGTACAGTAGTCTCTAGGCCATAACTGAAGCTGTACAAGATGGGGGAGATCTGTTCTAGACTTTAACATACTACATGATTGGATGAATTCCTCTCCTTCATACATGCTATCTTACCTTCCATCTGTGTTAAACTGTAATTCCATGATGGCTCCTTTATGTCCTCTAAGCACTGCATAGTTCTCACAGTCCCCATAAACATTCCACAAAACTAGAGGTACAGTAACAAAGACAACAAATATGAAATGACCAGTATCACTGGCAGAGGAGGTAAAACCTCAATAAAGACAATTATAACAATAACAAGAAAATATACAATATTTAGTAAATATGCAGCAGTTAAACCAAATGGGAAATGATGAACTTTCATAATCTATTTATCTCTTTGTCCCTCCACTGTTTATCTCCTACCTCTCCTCTTCCCCTGTTGGTTTCTTTCTCTCTTCTCTCCATCCCTTGTCTACTAATCCCCTTACATCTATCTCTTTGTGTTCACCATGCTCATTAACATGTCTGTATTCTGTGCATGTTTTTGTCCCTTCTGTTGCTGTTACTTGTCATTTAGCCTTTGAAGAAGATCCTGCTAGGATCGAAACGTCAGGCCAACTTACTTTTACACAATCTATTGATATCAAAAGGTTTTTTTCTTTGCAGCCCAAATCTGACAAGTACTCTACTTATGTCCTGTGTAATTTCTCTGGATCAAAAGCCTAACTCTAAATCAAAACTGTAAGCAAATGATTTCACTGTAACATAATTGCTTTTAATTTGTATGCATTTTGGAATGAACATGTTTCCTGCTTAATCATGCCCCTCTCATTGACTGTTTTCTTAAACTGTAAAGTTTGATGAAGAATCAATAGTACAACCAACCAATTGTAACATGTTTTGCAGTATAACTTACATATAGTTCTATCAAAAGAAGCCGAAGCCAGGAGTTGTCCATCAGGATGAAATTTGCAACAGAATACTTCTCCTTCATGTCCATTGAGTACAATTATGGGTGAATGTAGACCAGACGTTCTTGGTGGACCCTGGGCAAATAAACATAACCACATGTAAACTTCATATGTTGTAGAGCTGGAGTATGGGAGTTCACGATAAACTTACAGGTCATCTAACATGAGACATAAACAAGCATACAGTTTAATGTACCACTCTCAGTTTTACCACAGAGGTTGGGAGCACCTCAGTCTGAGGAGTCTGTTTTGGCAGGTTTGTAGGTCCTATGGCTAGTCTGTGCCAAGTGAGAACTATTACTATTAGTACTAGTAGAAGCACATCTGCAAGGTAGTATAGCCATAGGCCTATGAAGTATCATTAGCAGGGTTTTCGTTAGTAGCCGGGACCCGGGTCAAATGACCCGCTTACTGCACGTACATGACCCGGCTACTTTGCGACGCTCAGTAAAAAAAAAATAAACTTTTAGCTACGGCTAACGTTTTTGGCCCATTCACGAAGTACAGGCAGTGACACGCTCACATCTTTACAACTACACTTGAAAAAGTAGTTCATCATACAATAGGCCTAAACGCAATTGGTGTTCGATCGGGACGCAAGCTTTTTTTTAACAAAGTGGCTATTGTTACGACTAGTCGTAAGAATAATTCCCGACTACGCATGCGCAGTTGCTATTTTCATTACCAGGAGTACTATTTTTACGACGAGGAGAAACAATAATTTCCGGTTAGGGTTAGGTTAAGGGTTAGGATTGAGGTTTAGGGTTATGTTTAGGGTTAGGGTTACCCCTACTACGTGCGCAGTTGCTTTATTTACTTTACTGCGCTTGAATTTGCCTTTGTCGTAAGAATAGTTTATAAATAAGGCCGTGGCTATTCTTACGACTAGTCGTAACAATTATTTATAAACTATTCTTACGACAAAGGCGAATTCAAGCGCAGTAAAGTAAATAAAGCAACTGCGCATGTAGTAGGGGTAACCCTAACCCTAACTTTAACCCTAAACCCCAATCCTAACCCTAACACTAACCCTTACCGGAAATTATTGTTACTCCTGGTCGTTAAAAATAGTGCTCCTGTCATAAAAATAGTAACTGCGCATGCGTAGTCGGAAATTATTCTTACGAACAGTCGTAAGAATAGCCACTTTGTATAAATAATTGTTACGACTCGTCGTAAGAATAGCCACGGCCTTTTTTTAATGGAACGCAAACTTCTTGGGGGGCTTGCATCCCTTGGATGCAAATTTTTTTCTCTAGTACATTACTGAGACTACTGAAACCCGGCTTTTCCGTTCAAACTCAAAGCCTAAATCAGGCTAGGATCCTACTCCTAGTCCAAGCATAGTCCTAACATTAGGCTATAGGCCAAGCGTATTGCTTAGTCTAGCCTACGTCTTACAGTTATACTACAGTACTGCAGACAAGCGTAGTGCGATTGGCAACGTTGAGAGAAATGTATTCACCGAATTTGCAAGTGCCTGAGAACCTTTATCGACAGCGACCAAATCGTGTCTAGGCTTCTTCAATGGAACGAGTGCCCCTGATTCCATAGATCGCTTGTTTTCAACTGGCATGGTGAAGTTTGAATTATAGAAAAGCGTGAACACAATGTCAGGTTTCGTTACAAAGTTCAATGTGATACTAGCCTAGCTAACGTTATTATAATACCTAACTTACGGCTAGGCCTACGCTTCGGAAACGCGATTGTTGGTTGTAAACTATGGGACGCCAAAAGACCGTCCTTTGTAAATGTACACGTTTGAAATTTCGATATGAAACATCCCCAAATCGCGGAATACAAAGTCGAAGTTACGTTCTAATACAAAGAAATAGTTAAAAATTAGGGGAGACAAAATGTCAACCTCGATAAAAAGCTGACATTTTTAGATTTAAGAGTCTTCATTTGGAATAAGAAGTCGAAAGTTTGATTCAAGTCGGAAATCGAAGTTCTGAGATCAATAGTAGCAGATTTTCGATATAAACATCGAAATTTTGACATTCTATAAGGAAAAACCGTGTAAAGGTAAAATATAATTTGGAGTAATTAGTCAAAGTTTGATAAGAAAATAATTCGAACTTTGCAGAAAAATAAATGCAATGAATAGGTTGAAATTTTAACATAAAATCACAAGAAAAAGCCGAGAGTTTGAGGATATGGTAGAAATATCAGAAAGAAGTAGAAATTTCGAGATTTTAGTCCATGTTCCATCCGGCATATTCGCAAAATATATTAAAATTGAAGGATTTGTGACACAAGTTTGCTGCTAGTTATTTACTGCTAGGATTTTTTGGGAAGATAGATGCCCTTTAAACCATAGATTTTCATCATGCGTGAAAGATCGATCGCCTTCGCTTTGATTTAGGCAGTGTAATGGATAATAGCGATAATATTCGCACACCAATCTGCAGCTAAAAAACGAGATAAATAATTGGGAAATCGTACGAATCGCACTTATCAAGTAGCGTTTCAAAGTAGCAGTGAGCTATACTGTATAGGCTTATATCTCGCACACCCATAGCACACTGTAGTATATGCCTATACTAGTTGAGCCATGGTGTAACGTTACTGTACAGAAGCCAATTAGCTATCTTCGTGAATATTTTGGCAGATGTTTTATCTTTATTTGTTTGAGACACTACAGTAGACCTAGCTGCGTATTACAATTCGGCGACATGTTTTACTTTGTTCATAACTTACTTTTTGTGGAAAAAAGTTTATAATCCAGACGGCACAGAAACATACTTTTCCAATGTGCAATTACTTATCACCATGTCACTGTCCAGGTGCCTAGCATTTTGCTCATATAGAAAGTATTGATGTTGCAGATATGTACTATGCATGGAGATTTGAACAGCAGTCTAGCGGCGAGTGAATTTTGCGTTTTGCCGAGTAGATTTTTAGTCACGGTCGCCAAATAGCGCCTACATTTAAGAACATTTGTCAGACCTGAAAATCTTTAAAACATGATTTATCATGGCTAGTCTTGGATACTTTTCATAGGCTACATATGTTCAATGGATTTGCCATATAGTATAAGAATCCTGTTGATTGTGAGGTCAAATCTCATTTGAGGTCAAACTGAAATCTAAAAAGCCTTTTCCAAATATATCTAACGATTGGAATCGTTGATACTTCTCATACTTGGTGTATGGATGCATCACATTGAGTACAAGACTGTTGTTTTTGATAGAGGTGTGTATTGCCACGTGTGTTTACAATGTCATAGTGTAATTGTTCATCAACATATTGGTTCGGGCCATTCATATTGTAACATTTATTTCAGTGGTTAACAAGCAGGAGTCTAGTGCAATGAAGTCATCGAAACCTCAATGCATTTTGCGCTGACAATACCAGTGCTTTGAGAAGGGAGTTGTTATGGAACTCTCTGCTTTGAGAGCATGATATTAGAGTACAGTTTAGAGAGGTACCAGCATTAGGAAATTGTCCCAACTGGCTGAATTGTTTGTCACCGTATCTGAATATTCAATGTGACATCACCATGGTTTGTTGGTTACCGTGTCCAAAGAATGCAATAGCTTCATGACATATAGTTGTCACATCGATTAACATGTGATAGCATCACGGGCAATTGGGGTCATCTACTAAATTTTACAATATTTTATGCTCATAGAGCACCATAACGACAAGTTTACGGTCTCTTCACTTATAATGAACATGTCAAGAAAGGGGATTTCCATCCATCTGTGAAAAATAGTTAATTTTTTCTTCTTTATTCCAGTATGAAAAATTTATACAAAATTTATAAAAAGGACACGTAATAATGATACATAAAAGACGTAAAAATGTACAATCATGAAAACATGAGCAAATAAGAAATAAGATGGAGGATTAGAAGTTTGAAAGATTAAAAGGATTATAACAGAGATTCTAAAAAAAAACATTTTGAATATAAATGGCTGCTCTGTAGATAAATGAGTTCTTAAAAAGCATAATTCTTAAAGTTGGCAAGATAGTAGGATTTCGTAAATTGTACTTGTTGGTTCTATTGCACAGAGAGATCAACTCGGAGTGAAGTGGGTGATCTTTAGAACTATGTATATTCTTAGCTAGTCTTATGAATTCATTTTTCCAGCAGTGTTTACAATTACCAACCAGGCTTTCATAGTCAAGTAGAAGGTGATACCAGACAGGAACTGCATACACAATGACTGGCAGAATTGATGAGTTGAAAACCTTATCTCTTACATTAGAAAGAAAATAAGGAGTAATGTATGCCAACGTTGATACAATATAATACAACTTGGCGTCAATGTCAACTCCTAAGTACATAGTATGAGATACCCGCTCAACAATGGAGCATTGAACATAAGTTTTTTGATCCCTGGTCTGAATGAGACCTTGATGTTTAATGTTAATGTTCTCAAAAATGATTTCTTTAGATTTCTTAGGATTAAGTAAGAGGTTCTTCTGCTCATATACAAATTGGCCATATTATCAATACATGATTTATAGTCATTTTGATTTTCAAGGTGTGTCTGCTTTGAAATGGTACGGGATATAGCTGTATCATCAGCGTACTTAATTACATTACACCCCAGAGAAGAACGTATATCCTTTGTGCATATTGTAAAGAGTAGCGCAGATAGAGGACCTCCCTGGGGGACTCCCACTGTAATCTTTGATTCCCCTGAATAACCTTTCTGTAGCTGCCTTGACTTGTCGGGACCATCCTTGTACAAAATTAGCCTATAATAAGCCATGGCTCATCGATAAAACTACACAAACCTTGGATTAAACGATTTGGTAAACCCGTATTAAAAGCACTTGAAAAATCTAAAAATTAAAACTTTAGTGACTGTTGTGTCACTCTGATTTAAACCAGAAACAACAAAATGTACGAGCTTGAGTATAGCATCTGTGCAGGACACGTCTTAATGAAATAAACAATCAAATATCATTAATAATTGCGACACGAGTTTATTGAAAGCACAAGGCACTGTCCTCTTGCTGCAATGTTACCAGATTCAAATATTGCAATTAGTCACCATCACTCATAGGCTGTGATATCACTAGAATAAAAAAACAAATCGCTGTTTTTCCCAGCAACTAGATCGCAGTAGAAATAAGCAGGCAGCAAGCACACATACTTATTCACATATGAAAATGAGAACTTACATGCAAAAAGTTTGTCAAACTAAAACTCAACCAGCTATGGTATTTCCTAAATACATTTGGCATGGCAAAGTTTTGTCGAAAGCTACAAACTGCCTTACACGAAATGCACATAAATTTAGGTTTGCTGTTGTGTTTTGATCCAGGAACAATGCAACATGACATTTCTTGTTAATTAAACAAACATGTCTTTGCATGGTGACTTGACTGTCAAGATTGACTGAAACAACATGATATGTTTGACAAACAATGGTTGAGTTCATTTTCTGCAACGTTCAGAAGATAGCATAATATGAACCCTGCTGAAGGATAACTAGTTCATGCCACAACAAATTCCTTTTCACAGTGAAGGAAACCATTTTAGACTAAATTGATCTGTCAATAAATGAACATAACATATGACACCTGTGATTTGCAAAGGGCATATTTCTAGAGCAATTTATTTTAATATTTAATGACTTATTTTAACATTGTTTACTAATAATTAGGCTAGTAGCAAACTTCTTCTTGATTAACTATATGATTAGTTGGCAAAAATATGATAATTATGACGGTAACATGAGCCTACCTACATACCTACAAATATCTACAAACCTTTTCTGCCACCCCCTTTTCTAATCATCATTGAACAACCATTGCAATTGTTATTCTGCGGCATGCATACAGTGTTTTCTCAATTGACTTGAATTGCAATAAATAATAACATTGAGTTGCTCACAACCAAAGAAATTCCATGAGGACTTAGACAGGACCCACCGGGACGCGAATTTGTTTTTCCCAAACAGGTTTGCAATTACGGAGTTTTCAGCCAATCAGATTGCCCGTGACGTCAGCATCAATAATGACCATCGCTTGGAAGTTCGAAGACATATACTGAGTTACACACTGACACTTGATTCAGTCTAGTTAAGGGGTTTCCCTTCAACGCCCTAACTTTACTTTTAATGATTGGATTGCATGTTGACCTCACTTATATGATACATATACGCTACATTCTATTTGGTTCGTGTTTACGTGATCCAAGTGAATATACGAAAAACAGTATAGTGTATAGTATGATATATTTCCGTCACTGCACTGTGTACATAGTTATAATACATATAGGCCTACAGCGCATGTGTGATGCACCCTGTACGAAACTTTCACTGTGCGATGTTATCGATTAATGCCTTCACAGAAAACTCGCGATCAAAGTAGATCATAAATACTAGTGTGCTAAATATGTCTAAACCAATTTCAAACATATCTAAACATGTGCGAAAAGCTACGGATAATATTGAACGGGTATATCTTCGTTGCAACAAATGGATGCAGAACCTCGAAGTGAAGGTTTCTATGGTGATGACGTAGCTTTTCCGACCAATCATGAACGACTATTTACGCACACTTGCAAACCTGTTTTGGGAAAAAAAATCGCCACCGGGACACTTAACCATCAGAATTAATCAATACTCTGAATGTAAGCTAGGTTAGACTATGAAAGTGATGTTAAAAGAATAAATAATTGATCTCCTTCAGCAAGCTTCGAAAAATGTAGATGTATTTTCAGACGTCTAGAAGAAAGCCTGGGGTCGCGCCTCATGATAATTTGCGTACCGTCGATCTAAATAAACAAAAACGGCTTGCCATAGTTGCTCCCCGGATGAAAACAAACCACCCTGGCTAGCACATGCAGACGACGCAGCAATGTTAGCGTTTAGGTACGAGCGCAACTTCTCTACGTTGTCTCGTGTACATTCAATGTTGCGAGACATAAAATTAAGTCTAGAACCACAGACTGCTAATGAAATTAATGCATTATTCAGGTGATGAGATCACAGCTGGGTATCTTAGTACATAGACACAATGTTAATTGACCTGAATAAGGGTATTGCAGTTTAGGCTAGGTAATAGTAACAAGGCTACTGATATTCATGCAATACTAGCTTAGGCCTAGCCTGTCAGTGTTACTTTTTACTAGGCTTAACTAATAATACTCAAATAGTAATACTAATTTGGCCGTGGCTATTCTTACGACTAGTCGTAACAATTATTTGTAAACTATTCTTACGACAAAGGCGAATTCAAGCGCAGTAAAGTAAATAAAGCAACTGCGCATGTTGTAGGGGTAACCCTAACTTTAACCCTAAACCCCAATCCTAACACTAACCCTAACCGGAAATTATTGTTACTCCTGGTTGTAAAAAAATAGTTCTCCTGTCATAAAAATAGCAACTGCGCATGCGTAGTCGGAAATTATTCTTACGAACAGTCGCAAGAATAGCCACTTTGTACTACTTTTGCCAACCCAGGCTATTTCATGTTTTTTTTGCCTCTTTGAAGGATGGGTTGGGGGGGGGGGCTAGGGAAAGGAGGGTGCTAGGCTATAATCTCTCAACCTCGGTCCTCCCCCAGCTCCTTGGAACAAAAGCATACATGGTTTTAATTTCTGAATAATTTCACAAAGTGTCAAGCATTCTTTTCTTGGAAGTTCTTATGCACTTGTTATTAGGAAATGTGCTTTGAGGATGGTAGTAAAATGCTCGTTTAAGTTTGAATATGGGTGACCATGATTTGATTGCATATTTTATCTGTGGGCAATGCTTTTGAACTTTGAACACTGTCATTGCCATCCAATGTAGCAAATAGACTAAAACTGTCTGACAGATTATATGACAACTTTGGTGCTTCAAATACAAGTGCCAAAGTAACATCGTCAATATGTTTCTTTGTAGCTGATTGAATAAAGCTGAAGTACTACTTCCTGGCACTTGCATGGTATCATTAGTATGGTCTTTTGTGAGAATGGAGGCTGGTGCCACAAGTGGGATCTACCATGAAACTTCACTAGAAGTAAGCTTTGGTACTCCCCTCTTCCTGTTTTGCTGTTTTCGAACTACTGGCTCAAATCTCTTAACTGATGAAGTATCCGAAGTTGCAATGAAATGTTGGCCATATCAAGAGCATGTCCCCAGCTTCCACTACCAAATTCTTACTCATCAGACCACATACATTGGTAAGCAATTGTACTCTACTCTTGTATGTGGTTAGAAGAAATGCACAGCTACTGGGAGTTATTGAAGAGATTATGTGTGTGGAGGACCATTCTCCCACTGTGATCCTGCTACGTGGACTAGTTGCAGGTTTAGCCAGTCAAAATAGATTGTGTTCAATCAACCATATTTCGAGTTATGGAAAATGTATTGAGATGGGGTTTTCAAGTTTTATATTGTTTGCCACCAGAGAAGCCCTTTAAGCCATGTAGAGGATTGGGCCACAAACACTAAATTGTCTTCAAAGGTGATATCTTTGCTGCCTAACCATGATGCATTGCACAAGTTTATAACTAGTTCTTCTGTAGTTATATATCCGGGCAAAATAAAAACCTATGAGGAAGGATGCACATTTTAAATACCACAAAGAAACATGAAATTCTTACTTTTTTGATTAAATGATCAAGTTTCTTTCTGTTTCTGAGCCTCTGGATTTTGGCAACATTTGATCCTTAATTGTACCCATTCTCCTTCAGCAAAGCTTTCTGTTGAGAGTGCTTTCATTCAAAATGGTTGCCTCTTACATGTGTAGCTTTTCAAGCTGTCAGAATCTTGTGAATTCTACTTTATATTAGTTCTTTCTCATAACATACATATATCACCTTTGTGTCTTGGCTACTTTTCTAGACGCTGCATCAACATGAAAGTGCATCACTGCTTCATTATGGGTGCATGTACTTTTACCTCAATAATTACAATTTATATATTGAGATATGTCATATAGATGGTCAACGTCCATGGGAATTACTAATTTCTCTGCTTTTTTAACAATTTGTGATCATTTAGCTAGTAATTGTAAGAAACATGGCCGGTTACCGCATGCTGTGAGGGAGCTGTGCTTGTGGATAGAGAGAACTGTGAAGGAGGCGAGTGTGACCTTGCAAGAAAACCTGTACCCAGGTAAGCATATAGAAGGTAGACATGATAAACATCATCTTGTTTATTCTCTTGACCGAAAATTCAAACCTCTATCTAGTTTATATCTTACAACAGGAATTTCTAAGAATTCACTCTCATGTACATAAAATAACACCTAACTTGACATAGACTATCAGAAAAAAGGAAAATACATAGGTAACTGTGCTTTAGAGGATGGATTTTTTCCTGCATTTTAAGCATCTATAATGACAAAATTTTCAAGTTATTATCAGAATTGATCATTCATTTTCTTTTCTGTTTTTTCTTTCTTTTATCATCTATTCATATGACATCTTGATTTGAAGTTTTGCTTTCTCACGGGGGCGATAGTGTGGATTTCCTCTTTTTCTTCCGGAGTCTTGCCAAGCAAGGACTAGATTTGTCATGTTTGGCCAACTTGAAGATTCATTTCACTGATCCTGTCCCACTTTTAGAGTTGGTAAGTCCATTGATATCAAAATGAACTCTGCTTTGAATTTCTAGTTTTTTTTTTATTTCTAATTTAAGGAGTGTATTTAATTTAATAAAAAAATTAAAACATTTGACAACCTGTCATCATGAAACATAAAAATATTGCAAAAGTGGGACAATAACTGCAGGAAAATGACCCTACGAATACATATCTCAGAGGTGATGAGAGTCTAAATAAGGAGCTTGGATTTGGCATTTTTACCAGACAACAGCGTTTTTTGGACATTTGTAGATATTTTTGTGATTCCTTTTGCATTCCTTCATGTTATACTCCTTACTCTATGAGTCTGTCTATCTTTGCAGCTGAAACTTCGACGCCATCCTCTGATTGTTGAAAGCAAATACCTCACACTGGGATCCCTCCTAAATGACTGGTTTCCAGGTCACTTTGACCCTGCAGGTAAGACATACTTCAACACTGAATGGCAGTGATTCCTAGTGCTTTGACTCCTGGTGCCATATTACTTATTCAACTGCATGGTTTTCAGCTTTTCTTGAACCCTGGCTATAAGGCATACTGATCAGATACTGATAGTTGATTTTTTTTAAATCTCGCCATATGGAGTCTCTACTCCATGACAGCTCTTCCGCTGATCTCTGACCTCACAGGTAGAACAAACTTTATCTCTGATCTAAAGTCATTTTGAATATCTTATCTCCCGGTGTCCAAAATTCAGTGGACCCCAAAATATGATATACTTTACTTGTGATCAGGGTGACCCAGGATCTATATCTGTCCACAGAAATGCAAGAAACAAAAGAAGGAAGAATTGTTCCTCTTCAGTTATTATTTGAATGTAATCTTTGGGTAGTTGTTAGTTAGTCATAGCTAGCTCTCTGACTGTCCATCTCTATGCCAAAAGAAAATGAGTACGTAACTGAATTAACTGAATTAACAAATAAAATGAAAGAAACGGTCTTGAAATGATTAGAAGACTATCAGTTATTTATAATTGCATGTGAATTGCAGGTAAATACTCTTTGCCTTTCAGATTTGAATCATCTTCCATCCAGAGCTGCTCTGACTGCCCAGCTATATACACAGACTTCTCTTTATCCAGTACTAAATAAAGTGCCAATATACAACATTGCCGAATGGAATCAATACTATCAAGACGCAGTCAATTACAAACAGGATAAAAGAGAACTTGAATGTGAGTAAAGGTCAAGTAGTCAGCTCCTTCAGGGAGTACTTTATCTGGTGACGTATTACAAAGTGCAAAATGTTGATGTCGCATGACTTGATCAGAGTAACCAACGGATACGACCCAATGAGAAAGTAGTACTTTAATCTTTTAAAAGCAAAAGTAAAAGGGTCACCCTATTTCTGTAGGATTTTGTTGATCAACACCAAACTGAAGACATGTTACTATAGATATACACCTATGCAATATAAAATGGATTTCATGATTATCCAGAAAAAAAATGTTCAAGTTATGCAGACAGGGGTGTCAATAGCCAGGTTAGAACCCTAGGACAATTATATTTTCAGATCCCCGTAATTTTTCCTTAGGTATATTTTGAAAACACCAGTTATAATGCCTTGTTACAGTCGTAGACTTTGTACATGACAGTTATTGTTCCTATCCAAGTTATTTAGGTATACGTGCTAAGTGCAATATTTTAGTAAAGAAAGAAATTCCTTCTTTGGTTTACAGCTCATATGCCTAAACACATCAAGGAGGTTCAGTCAAAGTTTGCTGTTCGCTCAATACTGAGGGCGGGCTATAACTGGACAAAGTTGTTGGAGCTTTACAAGTCGTGTTCTTCTCCGCTGCAATTCCGCCAAGAGCTACGTGACATGGATGTTCAGTCTTCCACTGCTCGAGCTATTGCTTGGATGGTGACCGACATGAAACTGGAACAAAATGGATCAAGACCAGTAAGTCATTTAGTAAACTTAAAAGGTACTTGTGTGTCCCTGTATCTACTTCTACTGCTGTAATGGATCAAGACCAGTAAGTCATTTAGTAAACTTAAACGGTTCTTGTGTGACCCTGTATCAACTTCTACTGCTGTAATGGATCAAGACCAGTAAGTCATTTAGTAAACTTAAACGGTTCTTGTGTGTCCCTGTATCTACTTCTACTGCTGTAATGGATCAAGACCAGTAAGTCATTTAGTAAACTTAAACGGTTCTTGTGTGTCCCTGTATCTACTTCTACTGCTGTAATGGATCAAGACCAGTAAGTCATTTAGTAAACTTAAACGGTTCTTGTGTGTCCCTGTATCTACTTCTACTGCTGTAATGGATCAAGACCAGTAAGTCATTTAGTAAACTTAAACGGTTCTTGTGTGTCCCTGTATCTACTTCTACTGCTGTAATGGATCAAGACCAGTAAGTCATTTAGTAAACTTAAACGGTTCTTGTGTGTCCCTGTATCTACTTCTACTGCTGTAATGGATCAAGACCAGTAAGTCATTTAGTAAACTTAAACGGTTCTTGTGTGTCCCTGTATCTACTTCTACTGCTGTAATGGATCAAGACCAGTAAGTCATTTAGTAAACTTAAACGGTTCTTGTGTGTCCCTGTATCTACTTCTACTGCTGTAATGGATCAAGACCAGTAAGTCATTTAGTAAACTTAAACGGTTCTTGTGTGTCCCTGTATCTACTTCTACTGCTGTAATGGATCAAGACCAGTAAGTCATTTAGTAAACTTAAACGGTTCTTGTGTGTCCCTGTATCTACTTCTACTGCTGTAATGGATCAAGACCAGTAAGTCATTTAGTAAACTTAAACGGTTCTTGTGTGTCCCTGTATCTACTTCTACTGCTGTAATGGATCAAGACCAGTAGGTCATTTAGTAAACTTAAACGGTACTTGTGTGTCCCTGTATCTACTTCTACTGCTGTAATGGATCAAGACCAGTAAGTCATTTAGTAAACTTAAACGGTTCTTGTGTGTCCCTGTATCTACTTCTACTGCTGTAATGGATCAAGACCAGTAAGTCATTTAGTAAACTTAAACGGTTCTTGTGTGTCCCTGTATCTACTTCTACTGCTGTAATGGATCAAGACCAGTAAGTCATTTAGTAAACTTAAACGGTTCTTGTGTGTCCCTGTATCTACTTCTACTGCTGTAATGGATCAAGACCAGTAAGTCATTTAGTAAACTTAAACGGTTCTTGTGTGTCCCTGTATCTACTTCTACTGCTGTAATGGATCAAGACCAGTAAGTCATTTAGTAAACTTAAACGGTTCTTGTGTGTCCCTGTATCTACTTCTACTGCTGTAATGGATCAAGACCAGTAAGTCATTTAGTAAACTTAAACGGTTCTTGTCGGTCCCTGTATCTACTTTCTACTGCTGCAATGGATCAAGACCAGTAAGTCATTTAGTAAACTTAAACGGTTCTTGTGTGTCCCTGTATCTACTTCTACTGCTGTAATTTCTAGGACAACTTCCTTAATGTTTTTGAATGCCCCCATACACCTATCATTTGCCCCATAGTCAGTGTTGTAGCCGAGTACAGCACATTTAGAGTCATATTCAATGTCTGAGTCCTTGACGTCTGAGGTTGATCAGAGTCCGATCAGAGTTGAATCTAAATCCTTATTGACTGAGTCCAATTACCAGTTAACAATTCTTCAAGTGCTGACTGTACATGTCTCTGTTTCTACAAGTCCCAGTCCTGATTCTTCACCTAAGTCTGTTGAAGTATTTTAGTAAACTTGTTCAAAGTACAACAGTTGTAGCCTGTATATAGTCAGAGAACACAAATAATGCATTGTCTGGGAGTAATGTCTGTTGTGTATACACCAGTTACTGAAATCCACTGATCAGCAGATATCTAAAATATTTGACCAAGGGCACTATACACAGCATGTGTTGGAGACAATAGGAAGGAGATGGGGGTGGGGTGGGGTAATGAAATATCTGGCTTCATGTCATCATTGAGTTTGATACTTTAATATTCTTTTCTGACAACCTTTTCATATATGTTTCCTTTTTCCCCCTCTTTTACAGTATGTTTTGAGGATCAGAAAGCAGATGTCTCCCCAGGAATATATTGGATTTAAGGATCCCAGGGCTTACTATTTTGTATTAAGAGTTGCTAATAAGTTTCCAAAGTGTTTTCTGACCTTGGCAGATTTGGAGTTTTCGCTTGAGGATAATCCTATCGACACTCCTGAAGGGTTTTCTTTCACTCAACGTCTCTCACCAAAGTCCTTCTGTGCTACTTGTGGAGGTACCAGCCCAACTAATCCATATGGATATGACGTCAATGGCAGTAAGTGGAGAATGTTACCCACAAATCATTATTCTTTGCTATACCATGGTGATGTCATCTGTGTGGGTGTGTCGTATATGACTCCCAAGCTTGTTAAGATGTAAACTATCTCAAAGTACATCTTGGTTGAAGTTCATACTTTTATAGATATTATATTATTATTATTATTAGAGACCCTCCATTGTGAGTAGTAGAATCCTATTGAAATGGTTGGAGTTCAAAAGTCAAAGTCTGAAAAACTCATAACATAAAGCTTGAATTTAATTGATAGTTGATGTGGAGTTCTTAATGCCCCTTGTTGATTTCTTTGTATGTGTAAGTGAAGTTGTGGTATGCTGCTTCATATTAAAGCCTCACATCCCTCAGCCCCTCAAATTTTGTACCCCTTCCCCTAACCTTGCATCAACCCTCCTCTGTTGCCTCTTGTTGATGTCTGAAAGTTCTTTGAATGTACTGTCATTGTTTATCTGGTACAAACCTTGCTTTCTTAATTATCTTTTCTACCTGGAAGATGAAGTCTTTGGTCTGAATTTTGTTGATCCTGCAACATCTCAAGAATGGGAAGAAGAGGAAAAGGGTTCAATAGAAGATGTCGAGGAGAGGTTTGAGGCTTACTGTCGTTTTCAGCTAGAGAAGGAAGAGAAAGAACACAAAATAACATCCTTTGTGATGGGTTCCACGTTCAAGAAGAGCTTGCTGCTGAATCGGATGGAAGAAGAGGACTTGGAAGATGACCCAGAACCAACAGGTAGTTTTATTAAATGTCATATACACACAATTCCCTTTTCTCTATCCCTCTTACTCCCACCCCTTCGCTCTAATCTTCCCACCTCCCCCCCCCGCCCCAAAAAAAATTAGAATAGAAAGTCTTCATTGGAATACCAAATGAGTGTCAGTTATCGCCTACAAAAAAGATTTAAAAAAGTTTTATGAACATTTCTAAAAGTTTTATTTACTTCTGTGTCTTAATTTATATTGACAAATTGTTTGGAATGTGCTCCAGTGTAGTGATGACATGATTCACTCGGTCCACTGTTTAGAATGTGCTCCAATGCAGTGATGAAGTCATTCACTCGGTCCACTGTTTAGAATGTGCTCCAATGCAGCGATGACAAATTCCACTCGGTCCACTGTTTGGAATGTGCTCCAATGCAGTGATGAAATCATTCACTCGATCCACTGTTTAGAATGTACTCCAATGCAGTGATTACATGGTTCACTCGGTCCACTGTTTCAAATGCACACATAATCTGAAAATCACTGAAATAAAAGAAAACATTTCAAACTTTTACCATACAAGTCTTGTAGTTTGAAACATAAAGATGCTTAATAATTACAAGCAGTCTTGTGTTTCTTTTAAGATAAGATCTATCAGTTTCTTATTCTTCTTATCTTCAGTTTCAGAGGAGGTCAGACAGAGAGGACTTCAGGCTTGGTCATCAATGATGGAGTCCATTACAAAGCATGCAACTTCTCAGCCTAGCAAAGTACTAGAATGTGACCTGAGCTATTCTAAGAAAGGTGCAAGTAATGTTGAAGAAAGTCAGTCAAAGCCATCAAGAAAAGGTTCACGGAAAGGTGCGAGAAGAAACTTTACAAATGTCAAAAAGTGGAATAATTGCCAGGATATGAATAGGAGTAAATTGCATCCAAATCTGGAACTGGCCAAGAATGTGCCAGTGGCATTACCAAAGGAAAGAGTGGGTTGTTGGAACATTGTGAATCAATCAGAAACAGAAGAAATGTCGGTAATGAGCAAACCATCTGGGATGAGCAGGTCTGTAGGTGATAGTGGTGCATCAAAGACAGTAAGTAATAACAGAGGGAAATTATGCAAGGTCAACAAGGTCATAGAGAAGCAGAGAATTCTATTCGTGGAACATCAGTTTGGTTTAGGGGTGGACATCATATACCCTTCACTCATGAAGGTTGAATCTGAGAAATGTGAGCAAGAAAGTATTTCACTGGTCAATAAGCATCAGGCAGCAGGAAAAGTTGTTGGACTTAAGCAGATCCGCAGTCAAATTGGTTAGTATATCAGTATACCCATTGTTACCATGGTAACTGGTATTAAATAACATTCCTCCATCTGATGCAACTTGTTTTCTTTGTATTTTTGTTTAATCCGAGCAGGTTCTGTCAGTATATTTACAGCAGCTGTATGGTTTTGTTATCATTCCATATTTATCATCATAATCATCTTCCACTTATTCTCATGTTTTGGTAGATTTCTACTGAACTGTCAGCTGCATACAATTAAGCTCTGTGACTGGACACATTTGGGCAGTTTGTCATTATACCTGTAGAATCTAACCCATGTATCAGATTGATACCTAAGTATAACTCGAGAAAGATATATATTTTGCACTTTTTGTTGATGTCATGAAATATTAAGCAATCTTTCCTCAAGTTTTTCATTTGGATTTTGCCACACAGAGGCAGATTTTAGGGAAAAAATGATTCTTAACATTAAATTACTCAAAATTAGATTATATTTGATCAAGCTAGGGTACTCATCTAGAGTCTCAACCAATGAAGTTTCATTAATAGGTAAATAAAGAACTTGAGTCAAACCTGAACATTTTGTCATCCCAGAACTTCTCATTGTAACATTAAATGTAGATTAAAACAACATTGAATATTTCAAATATTAAACTGTTACCATTTGAAATGAAGTTTGAGTAGTGAAGCCAATGAACCCTAGATCTTTAATATTAAACAGGACTCATAAAATATAAGAACCAACTCAGAAAGCTGCTTTAAAAAGGGAGAAATATGTTAACAAGATTCATATCTATAATCATCATAATAACAGGGAGCAATGTCATCTTTATCTTCCATTTATTCTCATTTTCTTTTAATTACAAGTTTTATGGTTTACCTTTAGCTCTGTGACAGACCACATATTTGCAGTCTGTCATAATCTGCAAAATCAAACATATATATATATAACATGAGAACATAGGTGTCATCACTTTGTTGAACCCACAATAGTTCAAACCATAGACATCCTTACTTTTATCGCTACGATTTTGCCAAATGAACTAAAACAGCATTTCAGGTAGTAACAGTTGGTGATGTCAAAGGTTATTTAAGGAAATAACAGTTGTCAAATGTGAAAACTATATGTATCTCTCAAAGACCAGAATTTGGTCAAGGTTTATATGTGCACGGAAGGTTACTCTTATGATGGACAAAATGTTTACATATATTTATGCAGGTCAAACGTCATATGAAGTCAACAGAGATGAATACCTGAAAACAGAGTAAACATGATATCTCAAAAAGGGAATAGTGACAGTCATATTTTACACCAAGGTTATAAGGATTCACAGTGTTAAAGATTTTGATACCTTATGGAAATTCATCTTCATCATGTGTGCTGCACCTAATGTTGATCAGTGTTGGCAACTTTTATCACCTGGTAGTGCAAAAAAATGGTAAAAGAGATCATTTTAAAGTTTCCTTAAAATTACTCAAACTTACTTCTGACTTAGAGACATGCTCAGGTAATGATAAGATAATGTCTTGGTTTCAATGCTCCAATATCTGAAAAGACACAGTCTATAGTAAATAACATTCATATGATATCATGACTTAATTGTATTTACAAACATCTACTTTCAGTAGTATTTCCCTCTCACTATACCATATCACTGTACATAACAGCTGTATGTCGTTGCTTATTTCAGCTAACCAAGATTAACAGCAAATTACTATTAAAGGAGATTTCCTTCTGACCATTAAATACAGGCGGTATCCAGAAGTCATTTCAGCAATTTTCACCACTTGACAGATCAACCATTATCTAATCATCTGTAGATGTAGTGACAGAAATTGTCACAATATTTTCTTTCTGATAGAAATGGGATGTCCATTCTGGTGGCAGACTTCATGTGTTAGCCAATTCTGACAAATTAGACAAAACTGATACGATGAGCTAGTGAGTAAACTGGTTCCTTTAGAGCAATTGGGTCATTGATAATGATCTTGTTGACAGTGTTTATAAACTGGTTCCTTTAGAGCAATTGGGTCATTGATAATGATCTTGTTGACAGTGTTTATAAACTGGTTCCTTTAGAGCAATTGGGTCATTGATAATGATCTTGTTGACAGTGTTTATAAACTGGTTCCTTTAGAGCAATTGGGTCATTGATAATGATCTTGTTGACAGTGTTTATAAACTGGTTCCTTTAGAGCAATTGGGTCATTGATAATGATCTTGTTGACAGTGTTTATAAACTGGTTCCTTTAGAGCAATTGGGTGATTGATAATGATCTTGTTGACAGTGTTTATAAACTGGTTCCTTTAGAGCAATTGGGTCATTGATAATGATCTTGTTGACAGTGTTTATAAACTGGTTCCTTTAGAGCAATTGGGTCATTGATAATGATCTTGTTGACAGTGTTTATAAACTGGTTCCTTTAGAGCAATTGGGTGATTGATAATGATCTTGTTGACAGTGTTTATAAACTGGTTCCTTTAGAGCAATTGGGTCATTGATAATGATCTTGTTGACAGTGTTTATAAACTGGTTCCTTTAGAGCAATTGGGTCATTGATAATGATCTTGTTGACAGTGTTTATAAACTGGTTCCTTTAGAGCAATTGGGTCATTGATAATGATCTTGTTGACAGTGTTTATAAACTGGTTCCTTTAGAGCAATTGGGTCATTGATAATGATCTTGTTGACAGTGTTTATAAACTGGTTCCTTTAGAGCAATTGGGTCATTGATAATGATCTTGTTGACAGTGTTTATAAACTGGTTCCTTTAGAGCAATTGGGTCATTGATAATGATCTTGTTGACAGTGTTTATAAACTGGTTCCTTTAGAGCAATTGGGTCATTGATAATGATCTTGTTGACAGTGTTTATAAACTGGTTCCTTTAGAGCAATTGGGTCATTGATAATGATCTTGTTGACAGTGTTTATAAACTGGTTCCTTTAGAGCAATTGGGTCATTGATAATGATCTTGTTGACAGTGTTTATAAACTGGTTCCTTTATAGCAATTGGGTCATTGATAATGATCTTGTTGACAGTGTTTATAAACTGGTTCCTTTAGAGCAATTGGGTCATTGATAATGATCTTGTTGACAGTGTTTATAAACTGGTTCCTTTAGAGCAATTGGGTCATTGATAATGATCTTGTTGACAGTGTTTATAAACTGGTTCCTTTAGAGCAATTGGGTGATTGATAATGATCTTGTTGACAGTGTTTATAAACTGGTTCCTTTAGAGCAATTGGGTCATTGATAATGATCTTGTTGACAGTGTTTATAAACTGGTTCCTTTAGAGCAATTGGGTCATTGATAATGATCTTGTTGACAGTGTTTATAAACTGGTTCCTTTAGAGCAATTGGGTCATTGATAATGATCTTGTTGACAGTGTTTATAAACTGGTTCCTTTAGAGCAATTGGGTCATTGATAATGATCTTGTTGACAGTGTTTATAAACTGGTTCCTTTAGAGCAATTGGGTGATTGATAATGATCTTGTTGACAGTGTTTATAAACTGGTTCCTTTAGAGCAATTGGGTCATTGATAATGATCTTGTTGACAGTGTTTATAAACTGGTTCCTTTAGAGCAATTGGGTCATTGATAATGATCTTGTTGACAGTGTTTATAAACTGGTTCCTTTAGAGCAATTGGGTCATTGATAATGATCTTGTTGACAGTGTTTATAAACTGGTTCCTTTAGAGCAATTGGGTCATTGATAATGATCTTGTTGACAGTGTTTATAATCCTTCACCTAAAGATGATTGAGAAGAATGTTTGAAGAGTTAACTCCCAAGTAGCAGTTCCCTGATATAACATTCTGCGAGACAAACATGTTTTAAACATTGTATACAGACTTTGCCTTAGGTAATTTCTTTGTACTGTTTGCTTATTGATTAGCTGTCTTCTGTAATTAAAGCAATTCACACTGATGTGTTTTGTTTTGTTTTGTTGATGTGAAGTGGGTGAGTAGTTGTGAGGTGGGTGATGTCTTCCAATTTCCAATTATTTTCACATGTTTCATAGTACCAAAACTTGTGTTCTTCAAACTTTTACATAAACTTTATTATTTGATGTAAATAATTAAGCCAAAATCCAGGGTTTAACCTTCCAAATAACTATTCTAAGATATATTTTGTGTTAATTTTTTGTTCTACAGACAGATAAGAGTGTTGCCTAATTGTGTGTCTTCATAAATTACACAGTAGTTGGTTTAATAACTGTTGATACAAGGTGACAAGATAAATATGGAAACATTACTCCATTGCTTTGTACTTGTCTTGTCAGCTTGATTTGCTGAAAGTAAACATAAAATGTTTCTTGTAATGAGTAGCAGAAAGTGACTATAAATGAAAGTCAAATAATGTAGAGGAAGTGAGGTGTCCTCCTCCTCCTCCTCCTCCTCCTCCTCCTCCTCCTCTATCCTTTCAGCTGATATACTGTTATACAGTGTAAGGTGACACAAACCAACCATCATCTTGGCTTATATGACACAGATCTATGTTAAGAAGTCCCCAAAACCCCGAAGACAAAACAAAGTTATATTTGGGAGATATTCTCGTTTCAAAAGCATGTGTTGTAATTTTGTAAATTATCTGTGATGTCATAGTGCCACTAGCAGGTGCGTAGCCATGAATTTGCCAAGGGGGGGGCGAAAATGTAGAAAAATGATCAGAGCCGTAGATATGGCATCGCAGACTATCTAAGCGTAGCGCCACCATGGTTGGCGCGAAACGTACAAGAAAATTTTGGCTAAAAATGCCTCCCAGATCGCTGGAAATGGCACTTCCCAGGCCTTGTAAGTTGCATCTTGGCATTTTCTCTTTTGAAATTACTAGCGATATCCTAAAAACATGAATTAAAAAAATATATATATGCTCAAGGGGGGGGCGGCTGCCCTCTTCGCCCCCCCTCCCTTTGCTAGCGCCTGGCCACTAGGATCTTACACTGTTGCTTTCTCTTTTGTCTTTTATTTTGAGCTTGAAAATTTTCAAGGGAAGAAATGATATCATTATGTAACATACTACCTGAATAACAAACATTCCAGTAGTTTTTTATATACATTTTGCTTACAACTGATCATTGTCATGCATGTATGCTCTTTGTTCCTTAAGAATCACAACTAAATTATGCATGTTGCCAGTAAACTAAAGATCAAACCATCATTATGTTATATAATATGTATGTTATATACTATCATCGTGTAACTTAAAGCTTGAAAATATTCAGCAGGGCATTGTTTAGCCATTTATATTCACTTTTTATGTCATATTAATGCAGACATTTAAGTCAATCTTTCTCAGGCTTCATTTGAATGTGACTAACAAAAGACATTGAAGAAAAAGAAGAGAATGTGTTGAAGTTGAGATGAAATCAGAAATGTGTTGTCTTTGTGTGTTTTTATAGTACTAGCTGCTAACAGGCAGACTTTATATTTAGTGTTGAAACTCAAATAATGGTCACTCTTGAGCTAACTGAACCTTAGTCTCAGCATTCATACCCACCTGCAGTATCCCCCTCCTGCCCTCCCGCCTTATTTCACTTTCGAAGATACCTTAAAAAATACATAAAGCAAACTGCTCATTTAATGAAATTGTTTTCCCTATATTTGGCTAAACCTTTGAGCTCTGCAGTAAAGAACTAAAGTTGTGATGTCCTTCACACATTCAAAAGTTTTCCGGGGCGTTTTAGCGCAGCAAAGACAATCAATGTTCGGTAGCATAAAGGACCGTTCGTCCCCCGGCTGCTTAAATATATGCCCTTTTAGACATTAAAATCAATTACAGAAAAACAGAATTTTCCCTTATTTTGGAGAAGGCGGGGGGGGGGGGTGGTGCAGCCTATTGACACATAAACAGAATAGTCTTTGTCAGCTGATGTCTCGTTGATGCTTGGTTTACCATGAGAAACCTTTCCATGTATAAACGTCCATGGTGAAACAGTACAGTTCGCAAGAAAAGTTTGCTGATCATGTCTGTTAGTTGATGGCCATGATAATCCTCATATTGCTAGGTACTGTTCTTGAAAATGTTCTCTTAGGTCAGAGAACACCGAGTCGCCGACGGTGTGAAACACTTCTAACTGAATTGACTTTATTATTTCATTGGATGTTTTCAGCGGTAAATTGCGGGACGTCACTAACGTTATTTGATGTTAAAATCGAATGAACGTTTTTGTAATAATCAATCTGCAAAGCTGGGGGAAATGCGTGCACGCTTGGGTTAGAAATGTTAATAAAAATCAATAAGAAGAAGTGATAAACCCGTTTTACCACATGCACTCAGAGATTTATTGAAATGGCATTTTCGAAAGATTACCTATCCGGGCCCTCCCCCCTCACTCTCCCACTTCCTCACTCTGAAAAGTGCATAACTAGTGAGAAATAACTGATATGCGTCGCCAAATTAATGGCTTTCGCGTTTATCTTTTCATTTCAAAAGATGAGAGGGAGAAAAAGAAACTGGTTTTTCTTTTTGGGGGGAAAGGAGGGGGGAGGGGGTATAGGAGATAATGCTACCAGCAGATTGATTAAACATCGTTCATCCACCGGAATATCACATTCATTAACTTCGCCACAAAGAAGGATACCTTGTACGCCAACCTTAAGAAAGACATAAAAATGAATTACAATTGTTTTTAAAGCTATAATGAGACTTTACACATATATGATATTATGCTAATATCCTTACACTTATGAATGGAAATACCACTTCCTCTACTTCCCCAGATGGTGCAACCGAATGCAATGCAAGATTCGG
Source organism: Apostichopus japonicus (assembly GCF_037975245.1). Classification (NCBI taxonomy): domain Eukaryota; kingdom Metazoa; phylum Echinodermata; class Holothuroidea; order Aspidochirotida; family Stichopodidae; genus Apostichopus; species Apostichopus japonicus. Next base: position 37,117,223 of record NC_092577.1, read on the forward strand.
GCAAATTCTGCGAACAACTAACGACAGTTTGGTCAGTTGTTAGTAACATTACTGTGTGTTGAACATAAACAGTACGTGAGCAGACGACGCTCACAACTTGCCCGGTTTGGTAATGGCGGCGGGGTCTCGATATTATTTCGGTCAGTCCGCCCTCTATTCTTATATTCTGCTCTAAGCCCACTGATCTACATAGATCAGTGTCTAAGCTTAACCCTGAGTACAACATTATTGCGCAATTGTACGTTTGACAGAAAACTTAAACAGCAATGGGTAAATCAAAGAAAAGGCAGAATTCACGAAAGGTTGGGGATCCAGTCGCAAAATCTGAACCTTTAGCAGAGCAAATTTTAGGAGATGCTTCAGTGAGAGATTCTCAACGAGTAAAATTTAGGCAACATGCAGAAGAAGATACGGTAATAAGCGTGCTGACCACGTTTTTAATTGACAGTGCTGTTCATATACTAGGTTGTTAAGGGTGTAGTTTCGCGACATATCAAACTTTTACTTTTAAGACATGGTTACAAGCCCCGTCTCTCTTTACTCTAACAAAAAAAGTTGCGTCATGTTATTCAGTCGGCCGAGTAAAAAGAATTTCCTACAATATGACAATGTTTCACTGTATATAATATTCTTTATTTCTTGAAGGCACTACTACTTCCAGTTATTCACCTAGCCGAAGCTAGTTGTAGGCTACTACTACTAGTACTAGTACTGCAGTAGTACTACCTAGTATAGGCCTGTATTATGACATTGTCAATGTGGTTCCAACTGACTTTCAGCTGTTTGCTGATGATTGTGTCTGCTATTGGGAAATAAATAGCGTCAGCGACTGTCATAAGCTTCAGGATGATATAATTACTGAGGACAGTGTGCTAATTTTTTTCCATAAATTTATTGTACATTTCAAACTAAGGAATACTCTACACTACAGATTGCCCATGCCAGGGTCCAAGATAAATAACACACAGGTAATAACTACATTGGCATGTAATATTATCAGGCTAATTTGTTTGGCAAATTTGCTATACCCAGGCATAGATTTCTTTCACCATTTGAAGATACAAAATGTATGTATTCCACATGCAATCAATAAGCTACACTATGAGTATGACTGATTCACCTTTGCAAACAGCACTATACAGAGATTTAAACAATGATAACAAAACAGGGGGTCATGCGAATGACAGCAAATACCAGCAGATTACAAACCATAAAGGATAGCATTAGCTAAATGTTAATTGGAACATACAAATAATGCATTGTGATTATTCTTTCTCTCTTTTGCAGTTTGTTGATGACAAATTATCCAAAAAGATTCTCGATCAAGCGAGACAACAGCAAGAAGAACTTGAAGAAAATCATGGAGCAAAAAGGTTAGAATTTGTACAACCAATACTGTAGTACATAGCAAATGCAGTGTGTTATAGAAAACTCGATTCATCTGGATTTTATGACACCTGATCAACCTGGGCAGGTCCAAGCTATTGTATCCCTAGAAGCCAAATTTCAAACTTTACTGAAACACCCTAAATGTGGTCTCATGTTAAAGCTGAATTATTGAAGTTTCAGATTTTCATAATTTTTTTGAATTTTTTTCCCTATTCAAACAATTACAGCCAGCTAATTTGCATAAACTCAAATTGCAGTGTGACGTACGGGACATTTGGAATCCTATTTCGCTGCCAGCAATATGAACTTATTGAATATAAGTTATGTGGGACATGATACACAGTTCCTTCCAATAAGTTTGACATATTATGTTTGGGGGTTCATTAATTAAATATGCTAATTAGCTAGTGTCCAAATACTGATGTCCCGTACGTCACAATTTTCAGCACTTTTTTCAAGTTTTGATATGGAGGAACAATTTTTTTTTTGGTGATATTCTATAAAGTTCTAATTAAGAACATTGCTCAACAATTTCCATCCCCAAAAAATTGAAATAATATTCACTGCAAATCTAATTATCAAATTTTAAAATGTGACGTACGGGACAAAATGTGACGTACGGGACATAGTGTGGTGGAAACCCTGTATTTATACATAATAAACATGCATGGGCTCCAATGGGGACCTCTACTGGAAACCTTCCAACGCTTACAAGTTTATTTTGTTGAAAGCTGGTAGTTGCAACTTATAATCCCTGCATGCCTGAAGAGCACATCATGGCAGCAAATAAACTATTGACTGATGACCACCAACAGCCCGGGTGTTGTTTGACTATTGGGAAGTCAATTGTGCGTGTGGGGGATACAGAATCATCTACAATGCTATTCAACATTGACACTGAATGAGGACGACTTCAAGAATGTTGAGTTTGCATTTCGTAGGCCTATTGTGAAGTGTGACTATGATAATGTGCAACTATGTTCTTGTTTCCTGAACTTAGATAGTAGACATTGAGATTTTTAGTTACAAGTGTAGAGTTTCCCATTAGTGGGGAGTATGGTACAGTGTTGTACAGTATACTGTACATACCAAAACAGTTTTGCACCAAAACTTTGCATCTTGAATCATTTGTGGTCTAACAAAGCAAGAATTGATGTTCTGACTATTTGGTCTGGTAACCAGTATTAGGTCTATAGAGTTTTCTTTGTTGTACTACTGTAGTTTCATATATGGACATTATGTGGCATTACTGTGGACATTTAGGTATATTTTGAATGGGATGGATCATATTTCAACTTCAGGGTCAATAGTGGGGAGTATGATACAGTGTTGTACAGTATACATACCAAAACAGTTTTGCACCAAAACTTTGCATCTTGAATCATTTGTGGTCTAACAAAGCAAGAATTGATGTTCTGACTATTTGGTCTGGTAACCAGTATTAGGTCTATAGAGTTTTCTTTGTTGTTCTAGTTTCATAGATGGACATTACGTGGCATTACTGTGGACATTTTGGTATATTTTGAATGGGATGGATCATATTTCAACTTCAGGGTCAATAGTGGGGAGTATGATACAGTGTTGTACAGTATACATACCAAAACAGTTTTGCACCAAAACTTTGCATCTTGAATCATTTGTGGTCTAACAAAGCAAGAATTGATGTTCTGACTATTTGGTCCGGTAACCAGTATTAGGTCTATAGAGTTTTCTTTGTTGTACTAGTTTCATAGATGGACATTACGTGGCATTACTGTGGACATTTTGGTATATTTTGAATGGGATGGATCATATTTCAACTTCAGGGTCATTAGTGGGGAGTATGGTACAGTGTTGTACAGTATACTGTACATACCAAAACAGTTTTGCACCAAAACTTTGCATCTTGAATCATTTGTGGTCTAACAGAGCAAGAATTGATGTTCTGACTATTTGGTCTGGTAACCAGTATTAGGTCTATAGAGTTTTCTTTGTTGGATATACTAGTTTCATAGATGGACATTACGTGGCATTACTGTGGACATTTTGGTATATTTGAATGGGATGGATCATATTTCAACTTCAGGGTCAATAGTGGGGAGTATGATACAGTGTTGTACAGTATACATACCAAAACAGTTTTGCACCAAAACTTTGCATCTTGAATCATTTGTGGTCTAAAAAAGCTAGAATTGATGTTATGAGTACTTGATGTATGTGTAGAGTAGATTAATACTTTATGCATTCCATTTTTTATGTGGAATGATCTCACAAGTACAGTCACTGCTCTTTTCCGTATCCCAGAAAGAAGGAAATATGGCATGAAATTACCAATGACATTGTTCTGGCATATCCAAATTAATTTTTTTATGTAGAAATCAGCTTGTTATGGTATATTCAGGAATAAAAATATGAGTTTTCATAGTCAATTTGTATATGGACAAATTGTCCCGTACGTCACATGTCCCGTACGTCACAGGACAATTTTCATTTGTGTAACCACTGTACTGGAATGGCTTCATATTTTTTTCTAATATGTTACAGCTTAGCCCTTGGAAGTTTAGGCTATTCACTAGTTATAACAGCTTGATCACTGCCCTCCTAATTTCAGAGCGGTTTCAGCTTTGTTCTTTAGTAAAAAAAACACAAAATTCTCTGGTCCCGTACGTCACACTGCACATTAATTAAGATGGGACCTAATTAAAGCAAGTGTAGGAAATCTTCATGAGTTTGTAATAAAGTAGCAGCAATAACAAATATAAAAAACTGAAAAAGTTTCTGGAAAATAGATTTTATGTAACTTTTAGACAAATTTAAGTCTCTGAAATGTCCCGTACGTCACAGTTCAAATAGCTTGGACCTGCCCACCTGCTGTGTGTGTATATGATGTTTATGATCCATATATATTCCTGTACCATATTTGGCAAGAGAAAACATTGCTCTTTTCTTCTAATCTGCATGATGTAATTTGTGCTAGATTGTGAAGGAATTCATCAAATGTAGGCCTATATTACTCGCATGTGCAACAACAGTGTATAATATGCCTACAGTATAAATCAGTCGCTATTAGCTCTCCATAGAGGTAAAGTATGTTTTCGTAACACATTTTACATGCAATCTCTCATGGTTGGTTTGCAACGAAAGCAAGGAAATTCTAAAATGAAATATCCAAATTCCTAGCTAACTACTGTAGTATCAAAAACATCTTGATAGCTTACTTTAAGATATCTTTTCAGTCAATCTCTGAAGAGAAAGACAAATCTAGGTTCCGTAGATGCAGCATCGGATGAAGAAGATGAAGATGGCTTACCAGAAGATGATCCTGAGGATTTCTCCGAAGGGGCCGTTGTAAGTCCATCAAGATACTCCCTTTTCCCCCATTTTTTTGGTAATTACAGGTAGCTACAAGCAGTTGAATTTGATCAAATAATACATCAAAAGATTAAAGACAAGAAAACAGAAGTATGAATTTGTTTATGTCTTTCTTAAAAGTGAATCACTAAAGTTCTATTTAAGTTGGTTTAGATCTAAATAGAATAAATGTTGATATCATGTCACACAATTAAGAGCCATGTTGAGTTATCCAATGTGTCATTCTGTATTTTCCCATATATGCAAACGACCTACATATTAGTTTGTGCCTTCTACATTGTGTGGCAGGCAAATCCTATATTACTGCTACCTCCAAATTAGGACAATTTACTGAATAATGTACTTTCATATCCTAAGCATATTTCAGAGCATTTGTACTACAATATGAGTATCATTTTTCTATCAGATAAAGATTAGGAACTGTTCACACTGTCAGTACAGGTGTTTTGAAGCATGATATGCCAGGACAGTACAGAGTAGTATAAGCATTAGAATCAGATAAAGGTTAGGAACTGTTCATACTGTCAGTACAAGTGCTTTGAAGCATGAAATGAGAGGACAGTATGGAGTGGTATTGGCATTAGAAAATTGTCCCATCCGGCTGCTGCTACTGTAAAACTAGTTACTTTCTGAAGAAATAATCAGCTAAATTTCTGTTGCAATTGTTATCTTTTTTTGCCTGCTAGGAAATTGACAAAGAGGATGAAGCAGCCCTGGAACAGTTTATGAATAAAGATGCTCCTCCAAGGCAGACATTAGCAGATATAATCATGGAAAGATTAACAGAAAAGAGAACAGAAGTTGCTTCACAAATGTCTGGTAGGGTTTATATTCATGAGAGGTAGAAGAAGCTGTGTATTGTGTGTAGAGTTCTTTATCTACAAGACAGCATTTCAAGAATATTCAAACCACCTTAACTGATGAATCTAGTTTTGAATTTTGATAAAAAAAAAAAACATTTGTGCTGTTCCATGTGTTATCATTCATTCTAAAAGAGATTCAGGTTTAGCAAATAATGTTCAGTAGATGGGATCATTAATGAGGTCACAACAAATGTTATTTCTTGTTTGGCAGGATATCTCACAAGTTTTATCATTCTGTTTGTAGTAAAAGACCACAATGGGCAAGGTGTTGTCTGACTTGTTTACAAGAAAATATGCAAATGTTGATGTTTTTTAGTAGTTCAAGTAATATTTCTGGTCACATTGATGCATGGAATAATATCACAGCATTCCTTTCATTTAAATTAAGATTCAAGTTTATATCTGGATTGGAATACTCTCAGTTATAGTATTTTGCCCTTGTTTCTTTGACTAGAGAGTGGTGTATCACTACCAGAAGTTGATGAAAGGGTTGTTCAGGTTTACAAAGGGGTGGCGCAGCTTCTTTCAAAGTACAGGAGTGGCAAATTACCAAAGGCCTTCAAAGTTCTACCATCTCTAAGATCATGGGAACAGGTAAGCACTCACAAAACAAGTTAGTTAGCATTTTTTCTTGTATATATTCTGAGAGCTTGTAATGAGGCCTTGTTTAAGTTAGCTAGAATTATATCCTAATAAAAATATAATAAAACTGTTAGCAAACTGCTTATCCACTAGAGAGCCTGTGTAATAGAATGTTTAGCCTTTGAAGAAGATCCTGCTAGGATCGAAACGTCAGGCCAACTTACTTTTACACAGAATTATATCCTGTTTGAATTGAGCAGAGAATTACACAATTTTTCATCTTTTTATAAATTTATATAGATCCATTTCATTTAAATATCTGTCCAACTTGTGAGAATTTAGGTTTCCACATTACAGTAAATCATGTGCAGTTCTGATATATATTACTTTTTGAATGACATAGTGACATTGTTTTGAAAGAACTGAAAGACTTTCATGACATAAAACCCATTCTTACCATCAGCCCTGCCCTTATTAAATGATCCATAATACTGAATTGAAACTTGCTTTGTATTAAAGAAAGGATCAGGAGGGACACTTAAGTCCCCATCAAGGACCCAATAGGAGAGAAAAAAACTGAAGCCACAAACACTCAGACCCGATAACAATGATTAAAGTGCTTGTCCAAAGCATTCTTTAACCCATTCACACTATTTGCAAGTACTACTTTCTCAGGCAAACCGTTCCACTCATTTACAACCCTATTAGAAAACATTATGCTGAATATTAATCCTACTTTGTGACTTGTGGAGTTTGAAACAATGACCTCTGGTACAACTACTATGAGCAAACATGAAAAGTCAGTGAAGAATAAATTGTCAGAACCATACACAATCTTGAAAACCTGAATCAAGTCACCAGGCAACCTCCTAAGCTCCAGTGTGGTGAGATTCTACAGCTGTAACCTCATATAATAATGAACACCCTCTAAGGAAATATCTTCGCATTTACTTTTACTATAGATTTTGTACATCACTCAACCAGACAGATGGACTGCTGCTGCAGTATTCCAAGCTACCAGGTTATTTGCCAGCAACCTAAATGCAAAAATGGCACAAAGGTTTGAACTTAACATCAGTTAAACTGTTTTCATAAACTCGGTTTATCTCCTGTCTTTATTTCATCTTCTATGTATTGTCTCCTTTGTTCATTGTACGTTAATATCTGAGAGGATGTATTGTTCACATAATCATTCATATTCATGTTGTTTATTGTATGTTAATATCTGAGAGCATGTATTGTTCACATAGTCATTCATATGCATGTTGTTCATTGTATGTTAATATCTGACAGGATGTATTGTTCACATTGTGATTCATATGCATGTTGTCTATTGTATGTTAATATCTGAGAGCATGAGGCGGAGTGTCTAGCCTAGTGGTTAACGCCGGCGTCTCCCAGTCATGAGATCCCCGGTTCGATTCCCCGCCGACAGCAATGTGTGTCGTCTGGCAAGGGTGTTGTTCAATAACAACTTCCCGACATGGACGTTAAATGGATGTGTGCCGAGAGATTGGCTTCGGTCAGCTTGCGAGTCTATAAGCCTCCATGGCTTCTTTCGCGAGTTCCTGCTTGCGGGAAGATCACATATACATACATACATACATACATGTATTGTTCACATTGTTATTCATATGCATGTTGTTCATCGTATGTTAATATCTGAGAGCATGTATTGTTCACATTGTTATTCATATGCATGTTGTTCATCGTATGATAATATCTGAGAGGATGTATTGTTCACATTGTGATTCATATTCATGTTGTTTATTGTATGTTAATATCTGAGAGGATGTATTGTTCACATTGTGATTCATATTCATGGTGTTTATTGTATGTAAATATATGAGAGGATGTATTGTTCACATTGTGATTAATATGTATGTTGTTTATTGTATGTTAATATCTGAGAGGATGTATTGTTCACATAGTCATTCATATGCATGTTGTTCATTGTATGTCAATATCTGAGAGCATGTATTGTTCACATTGTTATTCATATGCATGCTGTTTATTGTATGTTAATATCTGAGAGGATGTATTGTTCACATAGTCATTCATATTCATGTTGTTTATTGTATGTTAATATCTGAGAGGATGTATTGTTCACATAGTCATTCATATTCATGTTGTTCATTTTATGTCAATATCTGAGAGCATGTATTGTTCACATTGTTATTCATATGCATGCTGTTCATTGTATGTTAATATCTGACAGTATGTATTTGTTATCAATTGTGATTCATATTCACGTTGTTTATTGTATGTTAATATCTGAGAGGATGTATTGTTCACATTGTGATTCATATGCATGTTGTTTATTGTATGTTAATATCTGACAGGATGTATTGTTCACATTGTGATTCATATGCATGTTGTTTATTGTATGTTAATATCTGAGAGGATGTATTGTTCACATTGTGATTCATATTCATGTTGTTTATTGTATGTTAATATCTGAGAGGATGTATTGTTCACATTGTGATTCATATTCATGTTGTTTATTGTATGTAAATATATGAGAGGATGTATTGTTCACATTGTGATTAATATGCATGTTGTTTATTGTATGTTAATATCTGAGAGGATGTATTGTTCACATAGTCATTCATATGCATGTTGTTCATTGTATGTCAATATCTGAGAGCATGTATTGTTCACATTGTTATTCATATGCATGCTGTTTATTGTATGTTAATATCTGAGAGGATGTATTGTTCACATAGTCATTCATATTCATGTTGTTTATTGTATGTTAATATCTGAGAGGATGTATTGTTCACATAGTCATTCATATTCATGTTGTTCATTTTATGTCAATATCTGAGAGCATGTATTGTTCACATTGTTATTCATATGCATGCTGTTCATTGTATGTTAATATCTGACAGTATGTATTTGTTATCAATTGTCATTCATATTCACGTTGTTTATTGTATGTTAATATCTGAGAGGATGTATTGTTCACATTGTGATTCATATGCATGTTGTTTATTGTATGTTAATATCTGACAGGATGTATTGTTCACATTGTGATTAATATGCATGTTGTTTATTGTATGTTAATATCTGAGAGGATGTATTGTTCACATTGTGATTCATATTCATGTTGTTTATTGTATGTTAATATCTAAGAGGATGTATTGTTCACATTGTGATTCATATTCATGTTGTTTATTGTATGTTAATATCTGAGAGGATGTATTTGTTACATTATGATTCATATATGCATATTGTTCATTGTATGTTAATATCTGAGAGGATGTATTGTTCACATTGTGATTCATATTCATGTTGTTTATTGTATGTTAATATCTAAGAGGATGTATTGTTCACATTGTGATTCATATTCATGTTGTTTATTGTATGTTAATATCTGAGAGGATGTATTTGTTACATTATGATTCATATATGCATATTGTTCATTGTAGAATTGCTTTGTGGTACTAATTGAAGGTTTCTTTTCTTTCTTAGGTTTTACAATGTCGTATTACTTCCAAGGATACGAGATGACATATGTGAATACCAGAGGTTAAATTATCATTTATATATGGTAAGTGTAACAGAGGTTAAATTATCATTTATATATGGTAAGTGTAACAGAGGTTAAATTATCATTTATATATGGTAAGTGTAACAGAGGTTAAATTATCATTTATATATGGTAAGTGTAACAGAGGTTAAATTATCATTTATATATGGTAAGTGTAACAGAGAAGTGTGGGAGAGATAAGTTATTCAAAGCTTCATAACTAAGCCTTTGATGCTGCTTACACATATGTTATTGAAGCCAGTTTATTAGTGATTAATTGGAACATATATACATATATAGTCTGTTCAAATTATCTTTGGAGATCCGGCTTAAGGAATCACAATGACTTCGAGTTGGTAAGCATCATGCTTGATCTCTAGAGTAAGGCAAATATTTCACCAAAACAGAGCTAGTATTATTCGATACTGGTGACAAACGCCTACAGTGGAATTAAAACCTTCTTTGCTGGTTTTCAAACCTATGCATATACAATCAGCATCCATAGCCTAGTGGGAGGCCGGGGTTCGAATCCCGGTGGAGGCTAGAAGTTTTTTCACTGTTCTGGATTTTCCAGCTCACTACAATTTCAATTATATATATATATTGATATATATCTATGTTTATTTGAAAGTCCAATAAAGTTGGAAAAAAGTCACATTTTCTTTACTTTGGTTTTCTCCATTTAGTCTCTGAAGAAGGCACTGTTCAAACCTGCTGCATTCTTTAAGGGTATTCTTTTACCTTTGTGTGAGGTAAGTGGATTAGGGTAGTGTCCTCATTATGCCTTTTATCCTGAATCACATTGATTTACCAGTGTGATATAAGCCTTAATGCATCATATTACATTTAGGTATTGTCAACAATGCCTGATTTCTACCTTTGCAGCAATTTATCTTAGTTTATTGGTAACTAATGGGAACATATCCTATTGTAAGTTGATCGTATGTTAAGCTGTACAGTCTGCATTTTAGATGTGTTAATTATGAAAGAAATCCAATAGATATCGTTCTGGGCTCATTTTGAAGAAAATGTTATGGTTGTTTAACTTGTTTTTCGGACATATTTGGTTGTCCGAAGGATTTTTTTTGTTGTCCAATGAAAGCACCCAAAAATACTACTGTAGTTGCATGATATGGTATATTGCACTCATCCTGTGCACAAAAGTTACTAAATATTTGCTCAGGGACAATTATGTTAGTTTATACGTACGTCCTGCGATTTTCCAACGCTTGGATTTTTAAGTGGCGCCAAGCGCCATACATATCTGCAATGCATAAACTTTGCCTTGTAGGTGAGTACCATAACGTTAGGCTGCGCAGGCCTAGTCCATCGGCCTGAGGCTTAAGTCTAGTACTCTTAGTGACTAGTCTTACCGAGATTGACTTTGTGGAAATTTTGGACAGAATTGTAGTGTATGGCATTGTTACGAAAGCAGGATTCTGCATCTGGGATGCAGTCTTTTAGCCAGTGGCGCAAAACCATCATATTGCTGCCATCCGGCAAACATTTGGAGGAAGCAAACCCCAAGAACACACTCACAGCTAGGCCTATAAAAAACGTAACAAGCAAATTTTTGAATGAATATATTTCTTCCTTTTCAAAACACCACAACTTCTTGTTAAAAGAACCAAAATTCCAGTACTTTGCTCAGATGATTGAATTTGTTTGCAAACAAATAAATCATAACAATCAACTGCAAGTACAGAGTGAATACAGAGATTTTCATGGTAAAAATAGTCAATGGTGGTTTCCAAATTTCCTGTGATTCGATTGGCTAATAGCCATTACCATTGTTCACAAGCATTCTTGCATCTATATGCTCAATGAATGCAAAGGGTGTTGTTTAAATGCAACTAATTGTAACTATGGTAACTAGTCTACGGCAAACTGTCCGCTTCAGGATTTGACAATAATTTTGTTGTTGTATACTAGTTACAGCTTTCATCATTTGATTTATTTGTTCACATTATATACATATCACTTTAGGCTTCCGTTTCATACAAGCCAATGTGTGTCTGGTGTTATTATAACTAAGTATTCTGCGTTCCTATCGAGGTATTTTAAAGTGCATGTTTTCATGGAGGACTGGTGACGCAAGTTTTTCTGACTGACGCAAACATTGTTAAGACGTTTTAAGTTTAATAATCCTGGCAACAATAAATGAATGCAGCAACATAAAAGAACATACGTATGCCCACATTTACAGTATATAACTGCATACACTTTGTACTCCAGCTAGCCTGTCATATGTGGGTGCAGCTGCCAGGGTCTGTAGTGTACAAAGTATACCATACTTTACGTAACCATTAGTGCTTATGTACAGTTTCCACATTCTGTCTTTACTAATAATGAAAGAGCTTACTGCATGTTAGGGATGCGAAGGGGTTATGGAACATTCCAAAATGTGATTTATATCTTACGTTGTTTCTAGTATGAATGGGGGCGATACCATCACTATCACTACCACTTTTTCGGGGCTGATTTTGATTTGAAAGAATAGGGATTTTCTGAGCTTTGTTTGAGGTGTTAAACACTTACGACAAATGCTAGTCTTCTGTCGGACAACAATAAGCAATGTTTAAGGTTGTCCGACGTGCTTTTGGTCGTTCTCGGACAATCGAACGACTATTAAATTTGAGCCCTGCCGTTGCTGAAGTATTGTAAGATAGATGCATTGTTGGATAATCAGTTTTTATAATGCCACAATGTGAGTTGAACATGATTGAGTTGGCCTTAAGACTGACATATTTTTCTGTATTCTGTAGAATCATGAATTAAGAAGATACATATGATTTAAGTGAGACATTTGTTTTCAAAACGGAAAAGAAAGAATGCACCTTGCATATACCAAACTAGTTGCAAATATGTTAAAGATAATGAATTTGTGCATTTAGTGATTTTCACATTCCTGTGACTTGATTCTTTGCTCCTTTACAGTGCCCCGTCCTTCCATAGAATGTTTTTATCACTTTGTGGCACTTTACTTACCCTTTTTGTTTACAGTCTGGTACATGCACTCTTCATGAGGCTCACCCCCCTCCTTTCCCTAGAATGTTTTTATCACTTTGTGGCACTTTACTTACCCTTTTTGTTTACAGTCTGGTACATGCACTCTTCGTGAGGCTATCATTGTCAGCAGCATCCTAACTAAGTGCTCCATCCCTGTTCTGCATTCAAGTGCTGCTATCTTGAAAGTAGCCGAGATGGATTACACAGGAGCGAACAGCATCTTCTTGAGGACACTGCTGGAGAAGAAGTACGCCCTCCCATACAGAGTGATTGATGCACTAGTGTATCATTTCCTACGGTGAGAATTCTTAATCCCCGCCCACGTCCTGGCAGCCTTTCATGGTCTCACTTGATGAGATTATCCTAAACCCATGGCAACTAATCATATTAAAATAGGCAAAGTAAACCAAAGAAATTCTTGTCCTCTACTTCAATGCAAAAATAAAGCTGAATTTGATTCAGAGTGAAAATACCAAACAGTTGAAAACCTGGCATACAGAAAAGAGAGTTCATTTGGAAATGATTTGGGATACATATCTTACAGAAGTTCCTTTAATATGTCAAAGATTCACGAGGAGAGTAGGATCAGGTCTCAGACCCTTCAAATTATTCAGTTTCTTAATATTCATAACTGCTGATATGGCATTGAAGGTTGTGTATCTCAGTTTGTAGTATGTGTTTTCTGTTTTGACAAACTGAGGCTCCAATAAAGATGAACATTAGGTTTGAACCATCTTTTATATAACTTTTGTTGCTTTCAACTCTTTATTCTTTCCCATACTCTTATTTGTCCAGTACTTTTCTCGCTCAATATCTGCACATTTGATTTCTTTGATGTTTTCATTTAAATAGGTTTGTGATGGACAAGAGAGAGTTACCTGTTCTCTGGCACCAGTCTTTGTTAACCTTTGTTCAGAGATACAAGGAAGACATTTCTAGCGAGCAAAAACAGGCCCTGTTAGATCTCCTTAGGTCCCAGACACACCCCAGCATTACCCCTGAGATCAGGAGGGAGATCATAAACTCTAAATCAAGAGACTCTGAAGAACCAATTGTGGGCTAGATGAGGTTTCTTTCATCCGTGAAATAAAAGACAAGTACAGACATTTTCATCATCCCCTTTCATCGGAACTATTCAATGATTTCTAAATTGGTAGAAGAGCATTTGCCCGAAAGGAATACTTGATGTGCTGTCCACACACTGGCAAGAATGAATTGGCTTGGGAAGTATTCAGAAGTTTATTCAATGCTTCCAATATCTTTAGAAGAACTTTTCAGATTTAAAAACGAGAGGATTGCAACTTGCTGTACATCAGGTTGAGATGCTCGCTTGTATGATTGAGGAGTACATAAGAGGCAGAAAGAGCGAGATGGAATTGTCGCTCAAACCTTTTCATTCTATGAGCAAAACTCATAAGTCTTGAGAAACAACTGACTTTTGTTCACTCCGGAACAGTGGGAAGGTTTAATAGTAACAGAACCAGATGTTTCCATTAAAGATCATTAACTTCAGACATTACGGTCATGCTAAAATATCGTAACAATATGGTCCATGGACTTAACTAATCAGGTTCATTGCACAAAGTGAAGATTAAGTCACAAAATGTCTTAAATGGAACAGTGGCTGTTGTGACGAATTGAAAGGTATGAGACTGTTTGAAGTTGTCATTGATGTTTTAAATAATAGTGGCTTGGTTTGGTAAATAGGTGAACAAATGCACAGTATTAACTTTCAAAGTTTATAGAAAGGTTACCTTGTATAAAAAAGGCTATGAAGAAAGTCCCAATTATCAGGGTGGGATTACTAGAGAGTGATAACATTACCTTGGTACTTATAGTTTAGTAGTTTAATAAGTGTAATATTCTAGAGAAAGGAATTGATTTCAAAATGTCAGATGTTCTTCAAATGTGGTAATATTGACAGAAAAAGGAAATGAAAAGTTTCAGAGGAACCTCACAACTTTATCGTTGACGTCCAAAGCTGTGCGTGGTGCATTTGAAGGGCTATAAAGATGCTCTTGATGCATGGTGTAATGGAAGTGGTGGTAGTCAAAACATGTCTTAAGTAGAAAATTAACAGTGCCCATCTGTGGCTGTTTTGTCTGCATAATGAACCGTCTTCTAGTTCCATGTCCTTTCTCTTGGAGAAATAGACCTCAATATGGAGTCGTCTAGTGTGTAATATATGACCAGAAGAACTCTAATATTGTCCTCACTATGTATGATTCCTTTTTGTATCGACATCGAAATTAAACTGATGAAAATATTAAGTTGGCGTGATTTAGTAATAATTGCTATCAATTTAAAATGTTGGTGATGTTTGGAAATTTTTGACATGTGTCTGTTCCATGAAGGATTTATGAAAACAAAATTGAGCTGGTAAAGTTTATGTTCGTAGCATAATATAAAATTAAGTGTAAATGTTCGTCATTTTACTGCTCAAGTCTAACTCAGTGACAATTTATATACCACATTGAAGAAATAAAGCAGGAGAAGGTACAGGCATGTAAAGGTGACAAACACAAAATAATTGTCCTTTAATTCATGAATCCATCAGCTTCATTGGATAATATAATATCTTATGAAAAATGATCTAACACAGCATGCAAGAGATGATCAACACAAGCGACATCATGCACAGCTTCATTGGATAATATAATATCTTATGAAAAATGATCTAACACAGCATGCAAGAGATGATCAACACAGGCGACATCATGCACAGCTTCATTGAATAATATAATATCTTATGAAAAATGATCTAACATAGCATGCAAGAGATGATCAACACAGGCGACATCATGCACAGTTTCATTGAATAATATAATATCTGATGAAAAATGATCTAACACAGCATGCAAGAGATGATCAACACAGGCGACATCATGCACAGCTTCATTGGATAATATAATATCTGATGAAAAATGATCTAACACAGCATGCAAGAGATGATCAACACAAGCGACATCATGCACAGCTTCATTGAATAATATAATATCTTATGAAAAATGATCTAACACAGCATGCAAGAGATGATCAACACAAGCGACATCATGCACAGCTTTATTGGATAATATAATATCTTATGAAAAATGATCTAACACAGCATGCAAGAGATGATCAACACAGGCGACATCATGCACAGCTTTATTGGATAATATAATATCTTATGAAAAATGATCTAACACAGCATGCAAGAGATGATCAACACAGGCGACATCATGCACAGCTTCATTGAATAATATAATATCTGATGAAAAATGATCTAACACAGCATGCAAGAGATGATCAACACAAGCGACATCATGCACAGCTTCATTGGATAATATAATATCTTATGAAAAATGATCTAACACAGCATGCAAGAGATGATCAACACAGGCGACATCATGCACAGCTTCATTGGATAATATAATATCTGATGAAAAATGATCTAACACAGCATGCAAGAGATGATCAACACAAGCGACATCATGCACAGCTTCATTGAATAATATAATATCTTATGAAAAATGATCTAACACAGCATGCAAGAGATGATCAACACAAGCGACATCATGCACAGCTTTATTGGATAATATAATATCTTATGAAAAATGATCTAACACAGCATGCAAGAGATGATCAACACAGGCGACATCATGCACAGCTTGATTGGATAATATAATATCTTATGAAAAATGATCTAACACAGCATGCAAGAGATGATCAACACAGGCGACATCATGCACAGCTTCATTGAATAATATAATATCTTATGAAAAATGATCTAACACAGCATGCAAGAGATGATCAACACAAGCGACATCATGCACAGCTTCATTGGATAATATAATATCTTATGAAAAATGATCTAACACAGCATGCAAGAGATGATCAACACAGGCGACATCATGCACAGCTTCATTGGATAATATAATATCTTATGAAAAATGATCTAACACAGCATGCAAGAGATGATCAACACAGGCGACATCATGCACAGCTTCATTGGATAATATAATATCTTATGAAAAATGATCTAACACAGCATGCAAGAGATGATCAACACAAGCGACATCATGCACAGCTTCATTGAATAATATAATATCTTATGAAAAATGATCTAACACAGCATGCAAGAGATGATCAACACAGGCGACATCATGCACAGCTTTATTGGATAATATAATATCTTATGAAAAATGATCTAACACAGCATGCAAGAGATGATCAACACAGGCGACATCATGCACAGCTTTATTGGATAATATAATATCTTAAGAAAAATGATCTAACACAGCATGCAAGAGATGATCAACACAGGCGACATCATGCACAGCTTTATTGGATAATATAATATCTTAAGAAAAATGATCTAACACAGCATGCAAGAGATGATCAACACAGGCGACATCATGCACAGCTTCATTGGATAATATAATATCTTATGAAAAATGATCTAACACAGCATGCAAGAGATGATCAACACAGGCGACATCATGCACAGCTTCATTGAATAATATAATATCTGATGAAAAATGATCTAACACAGCATGCAAGAGATGATCAACACAGGCGACATCATGCACAGCTTCATTGAATAATATAATATCTTATGAAAAATGATCTAACACAGCATGCAAGAGATGATCAACACAGGCGACATCATGCACAGCTTCATTGGATAATATAATATCTGATGAAAAATGATCTAACACAGCATGCAAGAGATGATCAACACAGGCGACATCATGCACAGCTTCATTGGATAATATAATATCTGATGAAAAATGATCTAACACAGCATGCAAGAGATGATCAACACAGGCGACATCATGCACAGCTTTATTGGATAATATAATATCTGATGAAAAATGATCTAACACAGCATGCAAGAGATGATCAACACAAGCGACATCATCATGCACAGCTTCATTGGATAATATAATATCTGATGAAAAATGATCTAACACAGCATGCAAGAGATGATCAACACAAGCGACATCATCATGCACAGCTTCATTGGATAATATAATATCTTATGAAAAATGATCTAACACAGCATGCAAGAGATGATCAACACAGGCGACATCATGCACAGCTTCATTGGATAATATAATATCTTATGAAAAATGATCTAACACAGCATGCAAGAGATGATCAACACAGGCGACATCATGCACAGCTTCATTGGATAATATAATATCTTATGAAAAATGATCTAACACAGCATGCAAGAGATGATCAACACAGGCGACATCATGCACAGCTTCATTGGATAATATAATATCTTATGAAAAATGATCTAACACAGCATGCAAGAGATGATCAACACAAGCGACATCATGCACAGCTTCATTGGATAATATAATATCTGATGAAAAATGATCTAACACAGCATGCAAGAGATGATCAACACAAGCGACATCATGCACAGCTTCATTGGATAATATAATATCTGATGAAAAATGATCTAACACAGCATGCAAGAGATGATCAACACAAGCGACATCATGCACAGCTTCATTGGATAATATAATATCTGATGAAAAATGATCTAACACAGCATGCAAGAGATGATCAACACAAGCGACATCATGCACAGCTTCATTGGATAATATAATATCTGATGAAAAATGATCTAACACAGCATGCAAGAGATGATCAACACAAGCGACATCATGCACAGCTTCATTGAATAATATAATATCTGATGAAAAATGATCTAACACAGCATGCAAGAGATGATCAACACAGGCGACATCATGCACAGCTTCATTGAATAATATAATATCTGATGAAAAATGATCTAACACAGCATGCAAGAGATGATCAACACAAGCGACATCATGCACAGCTTCATTGAATAATATAATATCTGATGAAAAATGATCTAACACAGCATGCAAGAGATGATCAACACAGGCGACATCATGCACAGCTTTATTGGATAATATAATATCTGATGAAAAATGATCTAACACAGCATGCAAGAGATGATCAACACAGGCGACATCATGCACAGCTTTATTGGATAATATAATATCTTAAGAAAAATGATCTAACACAGCATGCAAGAGTTGATCAACACAGGCGACATCATGCACAGCTTCATTGGATAATATAATATCTGATGAAAAATGATCTAACACAGCATGCAAGAGATGATCAACACAGGCGACATCATGCACAGCTTCATTGGGTAATATAATATCTTATGAAAAATGATCTAACACAGCATGCAAGAGATGATCAACACAAGCGACATCATGCACAGCTTCATTGGATAATATAATATCTGATGAAAAATGATCTAACACAGCATGCAAGAGATGATCAACACAGGCGACATCATGCACAGCTTCATTGGATAATATAATATCTGATGAAAAATGATCTAACACAGCATGCAAGAGATGATCAACACAGGCGACATCATGCACAGCTTCATTGGATAATATAATATCTTATGAAAAATGATCTAACACAGCATGCAAGAGATGATCAACACAAGCGACATCATGCACAGTTTCATTGGATAATATAATATCTGATGAAAAATGATCTAACACAGCATGCAAGAGATGATCAACACAAGCGACATCATGCACAGCTTCATTGGATAATATAATATCTGATGAAAAATGATCTAACACAGCATGCAAGAGATGATCAACACAAGCGACATCATGCACAGCTTCATTGGATAATATAATATCTTATGAAAAATGATCTAACACAGCATGCAAGAGATGATCAACACAAGCGACATCATGCACAGCTTCATTGAATAATATAATATCTGATGAAAAGTGATCTAACACAGCATGCAAGAGATAATCAACACAAGAGACATCATGCACAGCTTCATTGGATAATATAATATCTGATGAAAAGTGATCTAACACAGCATGCAAGAGATGATCAACACAAGCGACATCATGCACAGCTTCATTGGATAATATAATATCTGATGAAAAATGATCTAACACAGCATGCAAGAGATGATCAACACAAGCGACATCATGCACAGCTTCATTGGATAATATAATATCTGATGAAAAATGATCTAACACAGCATGCAAGAGATGATTAACACAAGCGACATCATGCACAGCTTCGTTGAATAATATAATATCTGATGAAAAATGATCTAACACAGCATGCAAGAGATGATCAACACAAGCGACATCATGCACAGCTTCGTTGAATAATATAATATCTGATGAAAAATGATCTAACACAGCATGCAAGAGATGATCAGCACAAGCGACATCATGCACAGCTTCATTGGATAATATAATATCTGATGAAAAATGATCTAACACAGCATGCAAGAGATGATCAACACAAGCGACATCATGCACAGCTTCATTGAATAATATAATATCTGATGAAAAATGATCTAACACAGCATGCAAGAGATGATCAACACAAGCGACATCATGCACAGCTTTATTGAATAATATAATATCTGATGAAAAATGATCTAACACAGCATGCAAGAGATGATCAACACAGGCGACATCATGCACAGCTTCATTGGATAATATAATATCTGATGAAAAATGATCTAACACAGCATGCAAGAGATGATCAACACAAGCGACATCATGCACAGCTTCATTGAATAATATAATATCTTATGAAAAATGATCTAACACAGCATGCAAGAGATGATCAACACAAGCGACATCATGCACAGCTTCATTGAATAATATAATATCTTATGAAAAATGATCTAACACAGCATGCAAGAGATGATCAACACAAGCGACATCATGCAGAAACATTGAGATCATTTTGTGTTTTAAATACCGTGCACAGAAAATCTCATATATTTTATGAATTCTGCAGAAACGATGAAAGAGACCCATTTAGGAATGACATGCAAATTTCACCAGGAGGCTTAGTAAATGTTTGATTTCTTTATTACTTTGTATATATTATATATATTTCTACACAGCCTGTCAGTATTCTATTAACTACTGTGAAAACAGGCTTTAATTTTTACCAGGCTCCCTAGCCCAACCGGCCACCGGGCATTGCCCAAATACCTGTGAGGCCAGTCCGCCACTGTCTCTATTTAACAACAAATATCCAACATGTTCGTTTAACAAAACATTTGCAGTATAGTTTACAATAGTCTTCTAAATAACAATTTCAGATACGAAAGAAAGGATGAGGCAGAATGACGGAAGACAGGGCTTTTATGTGTGGAAACGTTACCCAGGAGGACACGAGTTTTACAATTTCTAGGTAGACACTCGCATTATCTAAACGTTACCCAGGAGGACATGAGTTTTACAATTTCTAGGCAGGCACTCGCATTATCTAAACGTTACCCAGGAGGACATGAGTGTGACAATTTCTAGGTAGAAACTCGCATTATCTTTTGATGCTTGATTTAATGCCAATTGTGAAGTAGTAATGAAAGTGAGACGAATATGGCGTCGCCACTGGCTCCCGGACCACATTAACCACAACATACAACACAACAAAGAACAGTATAATCATTATGCAACTGATATATGACAAGTACGGCAAGTATTGCCGTATGGAAACTGTATACACACAAAAGTTGGAAGTGGGATACTGCGCAAAACAAAGTCTGATACAGAGGCAAGTTCACACCCAGTTAACAAAAACAAGAAAGACTTGAGGAATTAATCGCTCTATAGAAGGCATACAATACTACTCAATTTAATTCTGACTTATCATGTAATATATCCGTGATACTCACATATTGCAAATACAGGCAATGTTTTGTTTCTGTTAGTTTCAATCATTAAATGCAGTGGCGTAGCCAGGATTTTTTCAGTTGGGGGGGCGCACTGGGGGGCTTGACCATTTCCTGGGAGGGCGTCTTGTTACTATCTAAGCGGAGCGCCACCATGATGGCGCGCAGCGTATCGAAAAATGTTAGCTAAAAAAGCCTCCTAGATCATCGGAAATGACACTTCCCAGGCCTTGTAAGCATGGGCGTCAATCCGATTTGAAACGTGGGGGGGGGGGGGACGTAATCGATTCGAGTATTCCGGCCGCAAGTACTATCTAAGCGGAGCGCCACCATCAGTTGGCGAGCAGCGTACCAAGAAAATTTCAGATTGCAATACCTGCCAGATCGCTGGAAATGGCACTTGCCAGGCTGGATAGCAGCCATCTAGTTGCGTGATTTCGGGAGAAAATGACAATTTCGTCACTCAGGAAATCTGCAATAAAGTTCATGCGGCCTTAATTTTTGGTGGATTATTTCTGTTATTAGTGATTCCAATTGACATGAACATTAGAACCCACCGCAAGTTGACAAATGATGCGGCGAACTGGAGACCCCAGCCCCATTTTGCCCTATTTTTCAGGATAGAATACCCCTCTTGTTCGAACCCATGACAACTAACAATCTGTGAATAAATTTACTTCAAAATGGGCACATTATAAGGAGACTACTCCTTAATATTCTCAACATTAGATGGACCAATAACAATTGGTTATCAAACGATGAGCTCTACAATGAAACCAACCAAACACCTTTGGTCATCCATAGTCGCACATAGAAGATTTAGATTTTTCGGTCATGTAGCAAGACTCAAGGAGGACGCTCCAGCAAAGGTTGCTTTAAGAGAAGCATACTGCTAAACCAGTAGGAAGGCCGTGACTACCTTGCTTGGAAAAATAAAGTCGCAATTTAAAAACGTAAACATTAACAATTTCGAGGAAGCAATAAACCTTGCACAATATCGAGATACGTAACGGAGGTTAATCAATGAGCATGTCGGATAGACGAGACTAAACTTACTACTTACTACTATCTCCTCATTTACATAGTCGGTCCATGCTCCTTATCAATTTCTATGATATATATTATGTACATACCGATGGTGCCTTTTTAGTAGTAAGTAAACAGAAGGGAAATTGTCTTTGGTGAGCAGACGACATATGTACGTACGACACTAGTCCCTTCAATCACAATGCCTGCAAGTAAAGACATTAATGTTGATTCTAGTTTAGATGAATCTAAGATGAATCCCGATATTGCAAGGGAGAGAAGAAAGGCCGAATTTGATCCTATCGATCTAACTTACGTCCTGGACAGGGGAAAAGACAGGACGGAACTAAGAAGACGTACCGGTAAGTTTTGATTTTTCATTATTAAGCTAGAGTAGGCCTAGTCTAGTGCTAGTACTCGCGTTAGTGCAATTAGGGCCTAACGTTAGGCCAAAGAAAAGCTAAGTTAAGCTAAGTAAGGATAGGGCATAACACCATGCATGGCCAACAGGATAGGCCTTCAGCCTGGCTACAAATCCAATATACTAATATAGACCTAACTTACTCTAGAGAAGGACTCAACCATCGACTTGTACATAAATATGTAGGTTTCAATACACAGTGAGAAAACTTGCCAACCTTCCAGGGTCATGAAATGTGCTGCCCAGGAATTAACAATATGGACATAACCTTTGTATTTGTAACTTCAATGTGATTTTGTTTCACATACTACAGAACACCCACTATACAAGAGACATAAACCGTAAATCTGAGAATGATTTCTTAGGTTTGGATGATACTGATGGTTGAAATTTACATTGGCTTGATCTGCATGGACCCTTACTGCAGTTAGTTTTTGAAGATCTTCAGAGCCTGGGAAATTGATTATGGATCTGAACTCATAATCATGTTATATGCTTCTGTCTATAGATGTAGCCTAGCCTAGGCCAACAGCCTAGGTTTGCTACAGACATTTCAGCTTTGTTTCGTTATTTGGTTTATCACTTCACGTATAAACACATAGATTCAACATAACATAAATTGTAGTTACAGAAATTATATACATAAGGTGAAAGGAAATGCACAGAAACCTGACGGACTTGAAGATTTACACTCCTGTATACAATATACAAAAACATTGAAAATAAGTACAACTAGGAAGACTATAGCAGAAAAGAGACAGCTAGGTTTAAACCACAAAGTAGAAAAATGGAAAACCACCCAAAACTCCCATTAACCCCGTCTCTCCTTCCCCAGCCATGAAAATTTAACAGCGAGTTGATATGAAGTGACATGCAAATTACATTTTACAAGATCAATCCAAGTACAGCAATGAAAACAAGAATTATAATTTCAGTTGAATATGGTTAACGGTTTGAAAATGTGGTAAATTCAATCCACGTACAAATACATTTATGAAAGTCTTACCTAAAGTTCTGTTTACTGTTGAGTGTTGATTCCACCAGGACTTCCCCAGGCAGCTATACAATGCAGACATTAGTTGGTAGTACTTAGAATACAAATACATGGGGTATGATGAATTTTTCTTGAAATCACATTCCTGCTACTTTCTGGATAATATCACATTAAACTGCAGTGTGATCCCACAGTACTGTATGAAAGCATTGTTATAGAAAAAAGAGCTTCTGCATCCTGGTCATGAAACAGCTTGCATCCGGAGTACACAATTGTTTTAAGAACACTCTCACAAGTCAACAAGCATCGCATAGGAATACATCATTGTTAAAATAACATGAATGTTTTTCACTCCTCAAAAGGAACCACACTTTATCTCTCAGTGGTTGTTTGACAACAGTGTATTGTACAGTATATACACGGTGCAATGTTTTTATTTCTACATGAGTGCCCTACTGAAGTAAAAAGATTGTTTGGTTTGGTTTGGTGTTTTTTTTTAAAACAAAACATTAACATTTACTGTAGGCCCGGATTGAGAAGCCTAATGTCATCAGTTTCACTGTATCTAGGACAATTATCTACAGACTGAATTTAAATGTTTACTATCTTGAAAACTGGAAACAAAATAGAGAAATGCATCCTGTCAGTTGGCATTCAACTTTTACTTCTTGTTTTAGTTGCATTGTGGCATATCAATGTTCAAATTTCTGCAAATTAAAGTCATCCTTTAAACAGAGATTTTAATACAATGGACTGGTTCCCAGACCCTGTCTGCTTCAAACCTGTTATCTGGCATTAGAACATCGCATAGGCTATCAAGCGTGTTTTTTGAGGTCCTAAGACTAGAAACATAACCATAGAGGATTATGCTTGATCATTTGTCGTTTTATTCGGAGCAGAATCAATGGTTTTCGATGACCCTCAGTTCAAGAAAGAAGAGATTGCTTTCATGGACCAAGTAGAACGGTTTAATTACAGCATCAAACAGGAGCTGGTAGCCGTAAAGAAAATCAGAGAACTTGGCTGGAATGCAGTCGACAACAGAGAAGAGGTTCAGTGGCTTAGAAGGTATTTCAGTTCTAGAAACCACTTTAACTTCTTATCTAACAAATTATTTAGACCATTTGAGTTGTATTGTAATTTAGTTTAGCTTAGTATTTCCCGAGATTTAGGGTGTCAACAGAAGCTCATTTGAAACCATTCATACATATGATGGTCGCTGCTTGCATGAAGTCTTATATTTTTGATGAGTAATAAAGAATAACATAGGTGTGGAATTGTCGTAGTCATTCCTTCACCCGGGACTACCATTTAACATCCGTCCAGTGTCCAGGCTGGAGTATACACCTCAGTATCGGACTATACTTGGAGTTATTACAGGAGGTGAAGGCATATCATTACAGGAGTGCAGCCAATCCAAACCATGGAAGACTTCCTTCAACAAAACTTTTTTTAATAGGTTGGTAGAATCTGGTTCCTGGTGTGGTTTGAACCCTGTAACCTACAGGTTGTGAGGTTGATCCGCATCAATACCCTAGTAACTACTATACTGGTGTAGTATACTGGTGTAGTATACTGGTGTAGTAAATGGGTTGAAAGTGGTAGTAAGTCTTATAATAAGGAGTAACATTATTTGGCATTCATCATTATTTACTCATTATATTAATATATGTAGTACTGTATTTTGCTGAAGACCTCTAATTTGCAGGGATAGTTTCTAGCTGTCAAATTGGCATTCATGATCTACAGATATGTAACCCATCATTCATTAGGCAGACTTTAATAAAGCCAAAATCTTGTCATATTGAAATTTATCCTTCTGTTGAAATTAAATTGCAAACTCAGTACTCACTAGTTCAATTTACTTTCAAAACCATAGAGTTCTGTACTGTACAGTGTACAGTTTGTACCTGTACGAGTGTATAATCTAGTACCAGTAGTATTGACAGCTTTGTCTGTGTGTTTGGTGAAAACACAACATGCAGCACAACTGCACGTACATCTTCCCAATCAAGTGCATTGCAAACATAGTTAATTAGCTCCAGGGGTTAGGATATTATGGACTTGTATTCTGTCAGACATGACTCTGTGTTTTAACCTTCAGTTCTGAATCTTTTACTTGTAAAATCCATGAGCTGCTGGTGCTGTGTGCATACAGTTCATCTAATCAGTAGGGCGGTATCAACTGCTTTTATATGAACACACAGAGATTACAGCAATTGAGTTTTATAATCTCATTTTAGTGGCCGCTTAAAAGTCCAAGGTTCAGGCTCTAACTACTCTAGATTACTACAGTGTAGAGGCATCATAGAAGAAATCTAAATTTGATAACCAGTGATAAGATCTGAAATTAATGATGTTGGATATCATCAAAATGTACTGCATAGTGCTTCACATGAGAATATGTTTCAGTTTGCATCAGGTATGACCATAATTTACACTACTTCATTCATAATCATGGATGTAAGAGACTGACTTCGGTCAGCTTGCGGCTTTGATTAGGCAATGAGGCTTCTTCGTGAGTTCCTGCTTGCAGGAGGATCTAAAATACATGTCATACATACATACATATACATTGATGTATATAACGGGAATATTTTAGTGTTCAAATTTGTGTACAATATTGACAATCTCACTGACCTTTGTCTTGCATAGAACACTATACTTCCCATGTACAACACTATTATGTTTCTTTGCACTTATACTGTACCATTACCATTTTCCAACGCAATACTATATATGGATTATGCTCTGCATAGTATATGATTAACATTTTGAATATTACATTGTCCTATTTATAAATGTTATCATTTATACTGGAATAAAGAAATTGGAAACATGAAGGTGCATGACGAGAATTAGTAGTCCATTAACCATAGGTTGCATTTTTTCAGCTCTCTTGACCTCAACTTACTGAAACTTTATCTCTCCTGCAAACAAACTGGTGAGTTTGGAAGAGTTGATTTGTTCACACCTTGCCATGTCTGCCTTGATCTGATAATGATTTGGCTACTACTGTAGCTGTGTGATGAGTTGCATAATAGATGAATAGGCAGCTCAACTAAGGTGCGAAAAGATGGGACTGATCACTCAGCTAACCAACTGGAAAAAACCTGCCGCTCAGTACAAACGGCAGGTTTTTGGATGCTACCTATAGCTAATGGACATTTTCGCTGCATATGAATAGTTTTTGTTAGTTATTAATAATGTAGGATGGTTACAGAACTTATTAAATGTTAGGACTGTACGACAATGATGTCCATGGCCTATACACTTAGAAACTGAAAAGGAATGGAACCCTTATCAATATTCATAGGCTTAGCACAATATATCAGAAGTGATAAAGACTGTACCATTACTGTTTAGTACACTCCATCAAACAGAAAGAAATATGATTGTTGCCATTTTGTTGGGGTACTAGCATATACAGTAGGAAAACTTGGTATTCACATGTAACATTATTAAGATGGCTTTCTTGTAGTGCTTTAGTCTTGTGTGTAAGATTATAGCCAGGGACAAACAAATTAGATGTTAGACGAATGGCAGTATAAATAATAGTAATAATAAATAATGGAAGTACTGAACATACTGTCAGTCTGACATAGTGATACACAGTCTACCAGTCTTAAAGGGGACATGTTTCTCCTCATGTCATCACGAGAATACAGTATGACTGCTGTATCCAATACAAATGAGAGTGTACTGGATGGTTGATATTTATACATGTATTCTTCTACAGAGAATACAGTATGACTGCTGTATCCAATACAAATGAGAGTGTACTGGATGGTTGATATTTATACATGTATTCTTCTACAGAGAATACAGCATGACTGCTGTATCCAATACAAATGAGAGTGTACTGGATGGTTGATATGTATACATGTATTCTTCTACAGAGAATACAGCATGACTGCTGTATCCATTACAAATGAGAGTGTACTGGATGGTTGATATTTATACATGTATTCTTCTACAGAGAATACAGCATGACTGCTGTATCCATTACAAATGAGAGTGTACTGGATGGTTGATATTTATACATGTATTCTTCTACAGAGAATACAGCATGACTGCTGTATCCAATACAAATGAGAGTGTACTGGATGGTTGATATGTATACATGTATTCTTCTACAGAGAATACAGCATGACTGCTGTATCCAATACAAAGAGAGTGTACTGGACGGTTGATATTTATACATGTATTCTTCTACAGAGAATACAGCATGACTGCTGTATCCAATACAAATGAGAGTGTACTGGACGGTTGATATTTATACATGTTTACTTCTCCAGAGAATACAGCATGACTGCTGTATCCAATACAAATGAGAGTGTACTGGATGGTTGATATTTATACATGTTTACTTCTACAGAGGATATAATGTAGTGTTCAGACTTAAGTGTATCATTTTTGTAGGCTCTGAAGTTTATCTATTTTAATGTACTATAGATGTGTTTAAGTGCTATGCATCTTTGCACTTGTGTAGCAGTCTGCCCAGTTTGCATAGCAGTTTGCAATGTAGTACTGTATTCCCAGCTACTGTACAATTTAACATTCTGTGATTCTGGTTGGGTACATATTATTTCAGAGATGCTAAATGCTACTACATCTGAAATCATCCTCTTTGTTAATATTTCACAACTATAGTGCCATCCATGGAGCAGAGGAGACAACCATGTCCCTCCACATGTCCATGTTTATGCAGTCGGTCTCTTTCCAAATGACAGAGGAACAACAGAAAAAGTGGCTGGCTGCTATAACCAACTACACAATAATAGGAACCTATGCACAAACTGAACTCGGACATGGTAAGGTTACATACTGTACTGAAGTACAGCTGACTGATTTACTATTAAGAAACTGTTGTGGAAGTTAAACATTGCCTTGAAACTGAGGATAATGATTGTGTTGTGGGAAAGCTAGCAGTTACGTTAATTAATTTCTCAATGTGTGAGTGTTATATCACTCCCAGTATTCACTGTCTATATTAGACTACATACAATTCAATGATAAGTTGCAGCCAAATGGATTGATCCAGCTACTGTAAATGATGTGTACATAGCAGATTTCTTGGTGTGATTGAGTCACCAGCATTCAGTCATGTCTTGATTCGTTAAAACCCTTGTCAGGATGACAAACCAATCCTAATGCACTGTATAATGTGGTTGTATAATTTGTGGAAGCTTCCATCCATTATCACACATTATCTTATGTTTCACACTGACGGTCAGTCGCCATGGTTACAGTATATACTTTATGTACAGTTAATGTGATTTACATTGCATCACAGGGACATACCTGAGGGGCCTGGAGACCACAGCCACCTACGACCCTTCAACTCAAGAATTTGTGCTACACAGCCCAACACTGACCTCTCTGAAATGGTGGCCTGGAAACTGTAAGTTTTTCATGTTATCCATTGGGAAAGCTAATATCAACATTTAGCTAAACCCATTGTGTAGTTAGGAATTAGTTGTTATGATTTAATATTTCAAACAGACTGTTCAGAAATATTTCATGCATGATAACACTTGCACAAAATATAACAGAAGTAGAATGACAGATAATGTTAACAATGTATTGCTCACAGATAAAGCAGTACAATGTCATCAAATACTTTTCATCTATATAATCCTTTTGTCATACTTCATAAAAAACAAATCTGTCTCTTTAATTAGTGGGAAAAATTGTGACTCATGCTGTGGTCGCTGCAAGACTCATCACCAGAGGTAAGGACTATGGTACTCACATGTTCATGGTCCAGCTAAGGAGTATGAAGGACCATGGCTCTCTACCAGGTGAGTACTAATAGGGTTCTCCATTCTATGCTGTACTCTCTACCAGGTGAGTACTTATAGGATACTCCATTCTATGCTGTACTCTCTACCAGGTGAGTACTTATAGGATACTCCATTCTATGCTGTACTTTCTACCAGGTGAGTACTTATAGGATACTCCATCCTATGCTGTACTCTCTACCAGGTGAGTACTTATAGGATACTCCATCCTATGCTGTACTCTCTACCAGGTGAGTACTTATAGGATACTCCATCGTATGCTGTACTCTCTACCAGGTGAGTACTTATAGCATACTCCAGCTAAAGGGTACACATACTGATATTATGCATTTTATTTGTATTTATGTCTCTATTTATATGTGTATCCAGGTATTGAGCTAGGAGATATTGGACCAAAACTCGGCTATGCTAACGTTGACAACGGTTTCTTGAGAATGGACCATGTCAGAATTCCACGGGATCAAATGTGTATGAGGTTTTCACAGGTTTGTTTTAGTTGTTACCATAAGTCTATCGATATATTTTACATAAAAGAGTGCTACTAGAAGTCATTTAATTAAAATGTGCATATGTTTTGTTACATTACACTTCCAAATTTATTGCAATCATTTAAATGCCCATTTTTTATCAAGAATTGAAAACAATTATTGAAAGGTTAATATCTAAATTGGGTAAGAAAAAATTGTGTCAACTTTTCTCACAAAGTTTATCTAGATGGATATATATATGTATACATACACATCTATAAACATACATACACATATATATGTATATACTTACATCTTCTCTACTTTACCCAGAGAATTCTTCGTAAGCAGCCCGAAAAAACAAATAATACTAAAAGTCAGCATGCTTTGTATCACTGACTGGTAAAAACGTACAGGAATAGTGTTGTAGACTTTAAATAACCTTAAGGTTTTACAGCTTTTACAAGCTTGCCATCAAAGATTGATTCAGTTATTAAAGATCAATGAAGTTATTTTTTTTATTTTGACACTTTTAGTCGGTAGTCTAAGCCAGTTTTCTTGCAATTCTGAGCATCCACTCTGAGTGGTGGAGATCTAGTGGGTCATCCATGGCTCAGTCTTCATGAAAGATCCTTTGTCACAGTGATATAAGTTTGTAGACCACTACCTTATAGGTATATCTTAACCTAAGCCATAAGTGAAACAATATAATGGAGACTGGGGTTTATATATTGTCTGTTCCACTGTAGGTTAACCCTGATGGTAAAGCCATAAGTGAAACAATATAATGGAGACAGGGGTTTATTTATTGTCTGTTCCACTGTAGGTTAACCCTGATGGTAAAGCCATAAGTGAAACAATATAATGGAGACTGGGGTTTATTTATTGTCTGTTCCACTGTAGGTTAACCCTGATGGTAAAGTCATAAGTGAAAAAATATAATGGAGACTGGGGTTTATTTATTGTCTGTTCCACTGTAGGTTAACCCTGATGGTAAAGTCATAAGTGAAAAAATATAATGGAGACTGGGGTTTATTTATTGTCTGTTCCACTGTAGGTTAACCCTGATGGTAGAGCCATAAGTGAACAATATAATGGAGACTGGGGTTTATATATTGTCTGTTCCACTGTAGGTTAACCCTGATGGTAAAGCCATAAGTGAAACAATATAATAGAGACAGGGGTTTATTTATTGTCTGTTCCACTGTAGGTTAACCCTGATGGTAAAGCCATAAGTGAAACAATATAATGGAGTCTGGGGTTTATATATTGTCTGTTCCACTGTAGGTTAACCCTGATGGTAAAGCCATAAGTGAAACAATATTATGGAGACAGGGGTTTATTTATTGTCTGTTCCACTGTAGGTGAACCCTGATGGTAAAGCCATAAGTGAAACAATATAATGGAGACAGGGGTTTATCTATTGTCTGTTCCACTGTAGGTTAACCCTGATGGTAAAGCCATAAGTGAAACAATATAATGGAGACTTTGGTTTATTTATTGTCTGTTCCACTGTAGGTTAACCCTGATGGTAAAGCCATAGGTGAAACAATATAATGGAGACTGGGATTTATATATTGTCTGTTCAACTGTAGGTTAACCCTGATGGTAAAGCCATAAGTGAAACAATATAATGGAGACGGGTTTATTTATTGTCTGTTCCACTGTAGGTGAACCCTGATGATAAAGCCATAAGTGAAAAAATATAATGGAGACTGGGGTTTATTTATTGTCTGTTCCACTGTAGGTGAATCTTGATGGTAAAGCCATAAGTGAAACAATATAATGGAGACTGGGGTTTATTTATTGTCTGTTCCACTGTAGGTGAATCCTGATGGTACTTATAATGCTCCTCCTCACTCCAAACTGGGGTACAGTAGCATGGTACAGATCAGAAGTGGATTGATATTCTACGCTGGCTTTGGTCTTTCCAAGGGCGCCACCATTGCAACTCGCTACAGTGCTGTACGTCGGCAGTCTGAACTTATCCCAGGGTGAGTTTTTATGTTTTGTTCTGTTGGGGTTTGATTATATTTATATATTATACATATATTAAAGTCAAGGTCCTCAAACTTTTTACATCCACGGACACCTGGAAGAATGAAGAAATCTCCCGACTGTAATATAGAATTTGTATCTACGGCTCCTGCCAAACCCTTTGTGTAATCTCATTCTTTTCAGTCAACCAACTTTGATAGTATATCAGATGAAAATTTCTGAAGAAAAACTAAAATGAAACAGCTCCCTTAAAGAATATCAAGCAACACTATTAAATCACCTGATTGTACTTTGCAATCACCTTATTGCATTTTCCAATCACCTCTTGTATTGTATTATCCAATCACCTTATTGTATCATCCTGTCACATGACTACATTGTCCAATCAGGTAACTTTATTTTGTCTGTAATGCAGGAGACCTGAACCTCTCATCATGGACTACCAGAGTCAAGAAATGAAACTCTAATATTGTATTATCCAATCACCTTATTGTATCATCCTGTCACATGACTACATTGTCCAATCAGGTAACTTTATTTTGTCTGTAATGCAGGAGACCTGAACCTCTCATCATGGACTACCAGAGTCAAGAAATGAAACTCTAATATTGTATTATCCAATCACCTTATTGTATCATCCTGTCACATGACTACATTGTCCAATCAGCTAACTTTATTTTGTCTGTAATGCAGGAGACCAGAACCTCTCATCATGGACTACCAGAGTCAAGAAATGAAACTCTAATATTGTATTATCCAATCACCCTATTGTATCATCCTGTCACATGACTACATTGTCCAATCAGCTAACTTTATTTTGTCTGTAATGCAGGAGACCTGAACCTCTCATCATGGACTACCAGAGTCAACAGATGAAACTATAATATTGTATTATCCAATCACCTTATTGTATCATCCTGTCACATGACTACATTGTCCAATCAGGTAACTTTATTTTGTCTGTAATGCAGGAGACCTGAACCTCTCATCATGGACTACCAGAGTCAAGAAATGAAACTCTAATATTGTATTATCCAATCACCTTATTGTATCATCCTGTCACATGACTACATTGTCCAATCAGCTAACTTTATTTTGTCTGTAATGCATGAGACCTGAACCTCTCATCATGGACTACCAGAGTCAACAGATGAAACTCTAATATTGTATTATCCATTCACCTTATTGTATCATCCTGTCACATGACTACATTGTCCAATCAGCTAACTTTGTTTTGTCTGTAATGCAGGAGACCTGAACCTCTCATCATGGACTACCAGAGTCAACAGATGAAACTCTTCCCTCAGATCGCTACTGCCTATGCTTTTATTCTGACTGGATTTCAACTTGGTCAAGTCTTCCTTTCATACATAGCTG
Organism: Apostichopus japonicus; assembly: GCF_037975245.1. NCBI lineage: Eukaryota > Metazoa > Echinodermata > Holothuroidea > Aspidochirotida > Stichopodidae > Apostichopus > Apostichopus japonicus. The sequence goes on from NC_092577.1 coordinate 37,150,758, forward strand.
AGGCTAAAGAAGGTGACTTCAGTGCTCTTCCAGAGGTACATACCACAATTAACTCAAGACATTATAAACCATGCTGAGTACCATAGCTCAGAATTGTGTAATGCACCTTTATATATTAAAACCCTTAATGGAGAGCTAATTGGCCCTGCATCTGTGACATGGGCACTTACTGTACAGATGTCACATTACATCATTCACAATGGACAGCTAATTGGCCTTGCATCTGTGACACAGGCACTTACAGTACAGATGTCACATTATATCATTCACAATTGACAGATAATTTTCCCTGCATCTGTGACACGGGCACTTACTGTACAGATGTCACATTTTATCATTCACAATTGACAGCTAATTGGCCTTGCATCTGTGACACGGGCACTAACTGTACGGATGTCACATTACATCATTCACAATGGACTGCTAATTGGCCCTGCATCTGTGACATGGGCACTAACTGTACAGATGTCACATTATATCATTCACAATGGACAGCTTAGTGGCCCTGCATCTGTGACACGGGCACTTACTGTACAGATGTCACATTATATCATTCACAATGGACAGCTTAGAGGCCCTGCATCTGTGACATGGGCACTTACTGTACAGATGTCACATATCATTCACAATGGACAGCTTAGTGGCCCTGCATCTGTGACACAGGCACTTACAGTACAGATGTCACATTATATCATTCACAATGGACAGCTTAGAGGCCCTGCATCTGTGACATGGGCACTTACTGTACAGAGGTCACATTACATCATTCACAATGGACAGCTAATTGGCCTTGCATCTGTGACACAATGTATTTTCCTTGACTACTTCACTTCAAATTGATAAGAAATATTGCAAATTTAAGGATTGATTTTTTTACATTACGATTGCTAAAATGACGAAAAGTGTTTGCAAATTTTGTTAGAATTGAACTTATTCTGTAATTATTCAATAGTTATCATTCATTCAGTTGAGGAATCTATTTAGGTGTTTTGGTTTTGTCAATTAGAATCTCTCCATATTTGAGTATTTTTCAGTATTTTTCAGTAGTCTTGGTGAAATATGCTGACAAGTACAAATGGCTGCTGCAAAATTGCCAAGAGAAGCTAGAAGATTGTTGTTGAATAATTGAGAAGAAAGAATGATAGTTTTAATCAAAATATTGTGCTTCATACTCTTCTAGAAAGGTAGGAATTACCACAGGGTTGGCAAAGATGTGAGACATCTAAATCAGGGTTTGTGGGAAATTCATGATCCCAACAGGATTTCACCATGCAAAACAAGTAGTGAAAGATATATAGAGAGCAGACAGTTGTTTATCAAACCCATATATACAGTATGAAACAGATCATAAAGAGTGTTGGAATTCCTTTTTATTTGTACCCTACTCAGTCAGTTTTCAAACAAAAGCAGGGACTTGACAGTTGCATGCATTCCTTTATCTCTACTTTCTTGTCAGCTTCATAGCACATCTGCTGGTTTGAAGGCCTTCTCCACCGAATCTACTAGAGGCGGGCTAGAGGTCTTAAGGATGTCATGCGGGGGTCACGGTTTCTCCTCGGCGAGTGCATTCCCAGAGATTTATGGTGTCTTTGCACCAGCTTGCACCTATGAAGGAGAAAACACAGTCATGTTACTGCAGACTGCTAGGTATTAACACAGTTAGGCAAACAATCGTATATATTCACAAGCAAGGAGGCTTCAAGTGATAGGTGCTGAAAAATTTAGCTACATTGCTGATGGGCCATTGATACTCTTTTGTCGATTTCCTTTACCCTTATTATGTTGATGCCCTAACCTGAACCTATGACACAAGAAAAGTCAGGTTACTGCAGACTGCTAGATTGCATGCAGTGGCATTGTTGCCCCTTAGTCTGCACCTTGTCAAGGATGAATGGGCTTTCTTTCACCAGTCTGCAATTTAAACACATATCACGCATTGTTGCCCCTTAGTCTGCACCTTGTCAAGGATGAATGGGCTTTCTTTCACCAGTCTGCAAGTTAAACACATATCACGCATTGTTGCCCCTTAGTCTGCACCTTGTCAAGGATGAATGGGCTTTCTTTCACCAGTCTGCAAGTTAAACACATATCAAGGTGAACATATTGTCAAGTTGCATTAAACTGATGGGCTAAAACTTGTCTCACTTGTCCAATCTTTGTCTAATTCAGTGTAGTGTCTCTTATGGATGACCAGGGGGAGGAGAAGGGACAGGGTTTTAACAGCATACAATGGCAGGTACAGGTAGTCATGGCAGGCCCCTTGTATTTTTTTCTGTAGAGAACTAAGCTAATTTAGCTAAATTAACTTTGGTCATAACAAGAACACGATGGACATATTATTAGTATGTTTCATATGGTTGCATTCCTAACATTTTATGGATGCTTTCTTGTGCACCAGGTTTTTGTACTTTCTGTATCTTCTGATGCTTTCCTCCCCCACACCGCCCCCCCCAATTCCCTGCACCACTTCCTTCCAGAAATCCACTATCTATCACTATCTTAGCCGACCTATTTTTCAGAAGAGGGTGATTTGAATTGCTTCATCTGACTCTCTATTAAGGACGTGTGTGAAGAATGACGCTTGTGCACACATCAAACTTTATTAATCTATATGTCATAGAGGAATTACTTTTCACCGGTCATTCTGATCCACTGGTAATAATTTTTATATATGTACAAAGTTGCTTTATCATTAATATATCTCTAATTTCTTTTTGTAGGTTTCTTGTTAAGTCTGTACGGCAGGCATTTAAGGGTGCTAAGCTGACCCCCTTCATGTCGTACCTGTTACTGAACCAACATGAGAGATGCAGAGCATCCAAACCAGAGGACTTTATGAACATGGAAACTCTTCTGCAAGCTTACAAACACAGAGCCAGAAGGTAAACATTCCTGTCAAAGATGTTGTGATTATGATTGAATTCATGAAAACACAGGTAGAGAAGAAACTTTATGTTCAAGTATTGTGTGTGATTGCACTCCCTTGATCTTGTTTGTTCAAGTGTTATGTGTGAATGCATTCCTTTGATCTTGTTTGTTCAAGTATTATGTGTGATTGCACTCCTTTGATCTTGCTCGTTCAAGTATTGTGTGTGATTGCACTCCCTTGATCTTGTTTGTTCAAGTATTGTGTGTGAGTGCACTCCTTTGATCTTGTTTGTTCAAGTATTGTGTGTGATTGCACTCCTTTGATCTTGTTTGTTCAAGTATTGTGTGTGATTACACTCCCTTGATCTTGTTTGTTCAAGTGTTATGTGTGAATGCATTCCTTTGATCTTGTTTGTTCAAGTATTATGTGTGATTGTACTCCTTTGATCTTGCTCGTTCAAGTATTGTGTGTGATTGCACTCCCTTGATCTTGTTTGTTCAAGTATTGTGTGTGAGTGCACTCCTTTGATCTTGTTTGTTCAAGTATTGTGTGTGATTGCACTCCTTTGATCTTGTTTGTTCAAGTATTGTGTGAGATTGCACTCCTTTGATCTTGTTTGTTCAAGTATTGTGTGTTCAAGTATTGTGTGTGATTGCACTCCTTTGATTTTGTTTGTTCAAGTATTGTGTGAAATTGCACTCCTTTGATCTTGTTTGTTCAAGTATTGTGTGAGATTGCACTCCTTTGATCTTGTTTGTTCAAGTATTATGTGTGATTGCACTCCTTTGATTTTGTTTGTTCAAGTATTGTGTGAGATTGCACTCCTTTGATCTTGTTTGTTCAAGTATTGTGTGAGATTGCACTCCTTTGATCTTGTTTGTTCAAGTATTGTGTGTTCAAGTATTGTGTGTGATTGCACTCCTTTGATTTTGTTTGTTCAAGTATTGTGTGAGATTGCACTCCTTTGATCTTGTTTGTTCAAGTATTGTGTGTGATTGCACTCCTTTGATTTTGTTTGTTCAAGTATTGTGTGAGATTGCACTCCTTTGATCTTGTTTGTTCAAGTATTGTGTGAGATTGCACTCCTTTGATCTTGTTTGTTCAAGTATTATGTGTGATTGCACTCTCTTGATCTTGTTTGTTCAAGTATTATGTGTGATTGCACTCCTTTGATTTTGTTTGTTCAAGTATTGTGTGAGATTGCACTCCTTTGATCTTGTTTGTTCAAGTATTGTGTGTGATTGCACTCCCTTGATCTTGTTTGTTCAAGTATTATGTGTGATTGCACTCCCTTGATCATATTTGTTCAAGTATTGTGTGTGATTGCATTCCTTTGATCTTGTTTGTTCAAGTATTGTGTGTGAATGCACTCCCTTGATCTTGTTTGTTCAAGTATTGTGTGAGATTGCACTCCTTTGATCTTGTTTGTTCAAGTATTATGTGTGATTGCACTCCTTTGATTTTGTTTGTTCAAGTATTGTGTGAGATTGCACTCCTTTGATCTTGTTTGTTCAAGTATTGTGTGTGATTGCACTCCCTTGATCTTGTTTGTTCAAGTATTAAGTGTGATTGCACTCCCTTGATCATATTTGTTCAAGTATTGTGTGTGATTGCACTCCTTTGATCTTGTTTGTTCAAGTATTGTGTGTGAATGCACTCCCTTGATCTTGTTTGTTCAAGTATTGTGTGTGAATGCACTCCTTTGATCTTGTTTGTTCAAGTATTGTGTGTGAGTGCACTCCCTTGATCTTGTTTGTTCAAGTATTGTGTGTGATTGCACTCCTTTGATCTTGTTTGTTCAAGTATTGTGTGAGATTGCACTCCCTTGATCTTGTTTGTTCAAGTATTGTGTGAGATTGCACTCCTTTGATCTTGTTTGTTCAAGTATTGTGTGTGATTACACTCCCTTGATCTTGTTTGTTCAAGTATTGTGTGAGATTGCACTCCTTTGAACTTGTTTGTTCAAGTTTTGTGTCAGATTGCACTCCCTTGATCTTGTTTGTTCAAGTATTGTGTGTGAATGCACTCCCTTGATCTTGTTTGTTCAAGTATTGTGTGTGATTGCACTCCCTTGATCTTGTTTGTTCAAGTATTGTGTGTGATTGCACTCCTTTGATCTTGTTTGTTCAAGTATTGTGTGTGATTGCACTCCTTTGATCTTGTTTGTTCAAGTATTGTGTGTGATTACACTCCCTTGATCTTGTTTGTTCAAGTATTGTGTGAGATTGCACTCCTTTGAACTTGTTTGTTCAAGTTTTGTGTCAGATTGCACTCCCTTGATCTTGTTTGTTCAAGTATTGTGTGTGAATGCACTCCCTTGATCTTGTTTGTTCAAGTATTGTGTGTGATTGCACTCCCTTGATCTTGTTTGTTCAAGTATTGTGTGTGATTGCACTCCTTTGATCTTGTTTGTTCAAGTATTGTGTGTGATTGCACTCCTTTGATCTTGTTTGTTCAAGTATTGTGTGAGATTGCACTCCTTTGATCTTGTTTGTTCAAGTATTGTGTGTGAGTGCACTCCTTTGATCTTGCTCGTTCAAGTATTGTGTGTGATTACACTCCCTTGATCTTGTATAATGTATCTGTCTTTGGATTATATCTCACACTGTGTGGCCAATCACAGGAGAGTTTAGTGGATAGAATGCTGTTATTTAATCTTGTTATCTCTGTAGAATGGTGACCCAGGCTGGGAGGAACCTAGAAGCAGATCTGAAGGCTGGAAAGATCAACGCCATAGCCTGGAACAACAACCATCTGCACCTTCTCTCAGCCTCAACTGTAAGTAGCCAATCCGTGACCAGGCAAATACCCCTGGACGATTACCCCCCAGACAATAATAGGAGCACACAGTGGAGAACACAGGGGAGTACATGAGGAGTATGTAGGGGAGTACATAGGGGAAGGGGAATACATCAGGGTGAACATAGGGGAATACTTAGGGGTATACACAGGGTAATAAAGAGGGAGCACACAGTGGAGTACACAGGGGAGTACATGAGGAGTATGTAGGGGAGTACATAGGGGAATACATCAGGGTGAACATAGGGGAATACTTAGGGGTATACACAGGGTAATAAAGAGGGAGCACACAGTGGAGTACACAGGGGAGTACATGAGGAGTATGTAGGGGAGTACATAGGGGAATACATCGGGGAATACATAGGGGAATACTTAGGGGTATACACAGGGTAATAAAGAGGGAGCACACAGTGGAGTACACAGGGGAGTACATGAGGAGTATGTAGGGGAGTACATAGGGGAATACATCAGGGTGAACATAGGGGAATACTTAGGGGTATACACAGGGTAATAAAGAGGGAGCACACAGTGGAGTACACAGGTGAGTACATGAGGAGTATGTAGGGGAGTACATAGGGGAATACATCAGGGTGAACATAGGGGAATACTTAGGGGTATACACAGGGTAATAAAGAGGGAGCACACAGTGGAGTACACAGGGGAGTACATGAGGAGTATGTAGGGGAGTACATAGGGGAATACATCGGGGAATACATAGGGGTATACACAGGGTAATAAAGAGGGAGCACACAGTGGAGTACATAGGGAAGTACATTGGGGAGTGCATAGGTAGTACTCAGGGAAATACATAGGAGAGTACATAGGGAAGTACATCAGGAGCACACAGTGGAGTACACAGGGAAAATACATAGGGATTACATAGTGAATATACAGGGGATACATAGGGAGTACATAGGGGAATGCATAGGGAGTACATAGGGGATTTCATAATGGAGTACAACAGGGAGTACAACAGGAAATACATAGGGAAGTACATATGATAAAAAGCAGAGTTATGTCCTAGATATACACTCTTAGCAAACGTACCAATCATTATTCAAAATGTGATATCTTTCGAACAATCTAAGATACCTTTCTTTTCACAAAAAGGAACTAAATGAAGCAAATAAAAATTAATTTGGTTATTTCTGTACTTCTCTAAATTTTGAAATCCAGCAAAAACTTTGTATATCATATAGTATTAAGCACACACAGAAAGTTGCAAACCTTCAGACTTTGACAGGATCATTTGAAATGAAACTTGATGAGTCACACCAGACTTGACCTACACTGTTAAAGGATTTTAGTTAAGCAGCAAAAAAAAATACAGATTTAGGATATTCAAGCTAAAAAGTGGATGTGTGTACAATGCATTGAATAGTATGTGTGTCACCACTCAGATATGTGAGTGCTATTGAGGCCACTTTGTTGCATTAGTGTAAAGAAGTATTTGAAAATACAAGCATCTAAGCATTACTTAGTGGTTTTATCATTCCATGCACAGGGCAGGACCAGACATAGTCAGTACATGTCTTTCCCCTCCCCCACAACTGTATATCTCCTCTACTTAGGAGTAAATACCGTGGTTGCAGGACCAGACATAGTCAGTACATGTCTCTCCCCTCCCCCACAACTGTATATCTCCTCTACTTAGGAGTAAATACCGTGGTTGCAGGACCAGACATAGTCAGTACATGTCTTTCCCCTCCCCCACAACTGTATATCTCCTCTACTTAGGAGTAAATACCGTGGTTGCAGGACCAGACATAGTCAGTACATGTCTCTCCCCTCCCCCACAACTGTATATCTCCTCTACTTAGGAGTAAATACCGTGGTTGCAGGACCAGACATAGTCAGTACATGTCTCTCCCCTCCCCTACAACTGTGTATCTCCTCTACTTAGGAGTAAATACCGTGGTTGTTGTTTCATCACCAGGCTCACTGTCACTTGTTCGTTGTGGACAGTTTCAACAAAGCTGTAGAAGCTATCCAGTGTGAGGATAGAACCAGACGCATCCTCCGAGTACTGGTGCAGTTTTATGCTCTCGATGGTATCCTGAAGAACAAAGGAGAATTCCTTGAGGTTAGTCACTAGACCTTTTTTAAGACATCATTGTTTTGCTGACAGTTTGTGATATTCTTTTATTCAGACTGGAAAAGGTATCATGTATTGCTTTGCTTTTACAAATAAACACTTCTAATTGTAAGGTAAAAGTGAAACAAGAAATAAACAACAACAGATAAACATGAAAAGAAGAAGGGAAGTTTAATAGGTACTAATGGTTCACCTTGAACATGTTGGCTGTTAATTCCTATCAAATATTAATGCAGAACATGCTTAAGAAATGCTACATGTGAACATGCTTGATATATTGCAACAATATTTAACCTAATTATCCCAGACCTCGTTAATTGCTTCAATTATACATTTCTTGTCATTTATTACTTTGAACTTTTGCGCCTTTCCACAGAGTGGATTCATCACTGTTGACCAGCTGGATCTCGTAAGTAAGCAGTTCATCTCTCTATTGGCGGTGATTCGTCCTAATGCTGTAGCTCTCGTGGATGCTTTTGACTTCCGTGACTTGAAGCTGGGTTCTGTTCTTGGTCGCTATGATGGTAACGTCTACGAGAATCTCTACAAGTGGGCAAAGTCTGCACCACTCAACAAAAAAGATGTAAGTTCTTATCAACCTGCCCTAAGAATTGTTTTTTGTGAGTACTTCTTTCCATAGTTGAGAGATATAATTTGTTTGCATTGCATTGCTTTCAGCTATTTTACAAATTGTCTGTTTAAAACATTGATTATCGTTTAAACTCCTTTCAAAGATGCTCTCTCATTAACCTCCTGCCTCCGCCATTTCTTCCCCTTCCTTTCTATGTTGTATTATTTGATTCATATTTGGTAATTTCTAATGATCATAATTATCTCTCCTGTTTCTTCCTCTCTTCCTTAGGTTCCTGATGCTTACGATCTTCACATTAAGCCATTTTTAGAGGAGAATCAGAGACGAGTCCAGTCCAGGCTTTGAGGGGTTCTTATTTCTTGAGTCTTCTTTGACAGTACTAAATTTAATCAAATTCATCCATTTAATTCTAATCAAAGCTATGCAATTATTTAATGCATCATGGAAATGCAAATCTTGGCTGATTTAATTTGTAATCTTTTGCATAATATACTGCCTTCAATGTTTGTGTGCTACTTCATAATTCCCCCAAATATATTCTCAGGATTTTGACCACAAAACAATTGAAATTTTTTCTACAAATCTTTAAGCATCAAACCAAAGCCATTGAAAGAAGAAATACAAAAGTTGTCATCGTTTTGATTCTTCATTTTGTTTAAGTAAATTCAGCACATATTTGTTTCTTGAGTCATTTTACGTATGTTTTCTTTATAATTAAAATAATTTTCATGAAATGAAGGTTAGGGGGCGGGGGGTCATTGTTTATTTCCAGTCCTTAGTTCATTGTCCCATAATTTCTTTATTCTGGATTGCTTTATTCTGCTGGATCTTCTAGAGTGCTGGTATAGATTAAATTTATCATCTAACAGACTTGTGAATGGTTAATAATTAGGGGTGGGGGTGATTGTTTATTTCCAGTCCTTAGTTCATTGTCCCATAATTTCTTTCTTCTGGATTGCTTTATTCTGCTGGATCTTCTAGAGTGCTGGTATAGATTAAATTTATCATCTAACAGACTTGTGAATGGTTAGTCATTAGGGGTGGGGGTGATTGTTTATTTCCAGTCCTCAGTTCATTGTCCCATAATTTCTTTATTCTCTGCTGCATCTTCTAGAGTGCTGGTAGAGATTCAGTTTATCATCTAACAGACTTGTGAATGGTTAGTCATTAGGGGGGGGGGGGGGTGTGATTGTTTATTTCCAGTCCTTAGTTCATTGTCCCATAATTTCTTTATTCTCTGCTGGATCTTCTAGAGTGCTGGTATAGATTAAATTTATCATCTAACAGACTTGTGAATGGTTAATAATTAGGGGGGGAGGGTGATTGTTTATTTCCAGTCCTTAGTTCATTGTCCCATAATTTCTTTATTCTGCTGGATCTTCTAGAGTGCTGGTACAGATTCAGTTTATCATCTTACAGACTTTTGAATGGTTAATACTTCTGTTTTTTAAAGACTTTACAATAATTTAAGATATATGTCAACATTAAGTTTTAGTAAATGTTGTTGTCATTGAAAGTCTTAAACCTTATCAATATACCATATTTTGGTAATAAGTAATAGACAGTGTACCATAAACTGAAACTATTCTATCTAATAATGCCTGGAAATTTTATTTGCTGATTTGCCATTAGCATCACAGAATCTTTCTTTGAAGCATTAGACGTATAGCTTTTTACAGCCTAGAGCCATCAGAAATATAAACAGTTTTGAAATATCTAGATGCAATTTACGTCAGATGAAGCAGTTCATATCTACATCCTACAACTTAAATATCATATTGAGACTTTGTATTAATTTAAACTAGTAGATAATGGGGTTTTTTTTTGGGGGGGGGGGTTGGGGGGCACACTGTCCTATTTAGATTCTCGATTCTCTCTTGATATAGTAAATTAGAAATGGTCTTACCTGTTTGACAGAAATTGAAAATGGCATAACTTTGAGTACTTGTTTTGTATAATTGTACATCTCATCTTTCTTACATCTCTTTATACAAAAGATTTAAAATGTTTTTATGAAACATATTATTGTCATATAATAGAACATGCATAAAACTTACATTTTAAGTTAACCTGAAACACGATTGGGAAAAAATTAATAGAGCAAAATGAACAAACAAACCCATTTTTATAGCTTTCCTGTTATTTACATTATATTTATATTTTACAGTATATCATGAATAAGCAGATATTATTGGGGTTGTAGTAAAACAGAGAAAAGGAAAATATGGGATTAAGAATAGTGTAATTATTCATATTTTCTGGATGAGTGCAACAAGGGGCCCCAGTCCCATGGAGCCAGACCTGGCTATTGAAACCTCTGCCATGAGGTCAACCAAAGGTCACAGGTCAAAGTTGGTGAAATCTTATTCAAACCATAGTGTCATTGCTTGTTCAAAATTCATTTAATAATTTCCCAATTTACTTTTTTCTTTATTTGTGTAGAATCATGATCAATATAATTTATTTTACAATATTTTAATGATGCTGCTGTCTGTGATATAGGCTGCAATATAGAAAAAACTTATCAAAAATTATAAAAGGTATTCAAGCCCAAGTCATTTCCATAGCCTCGTTAATAGATCTCTTAATTAGGTAGAAGAAAAAGCTTTTATTTTATGCATGTTACCCTGGCAATTTGTAAAAAAATTATAAAATATGTAGGTATCAAATTTGACTATATTTACTTGTTTTTAAAGATCAACCATATGGAAGTAGTGGTTTTCCATGAAGACAACTACATTATATCAAAATATAGAGATGTCTATTTATGTCATACAGTTTAGTTACATATCACAATTGAATTATAATCTTTGATGTCAAAATTCATATTTAAAATAAAAGACCGTACAAATTGAAAGCTTCAAATTTATTAGCTAATAAAAAGAATATGAAATCATTTTTAGTTTATTTTTGTGTATTCATGTTGTTATCAAATAATTAATAATGTGTAAATTCTGATGGATGGAGGGGGGGGGGGGGAGTTCTGCTGGGTCTTGGCTCTATCGTCATCAGCTCCAGGTGGACTGCATGGATTCTGATGATGGGGTGGGGGGGTGTCTTGGCTCTATCCTCAACAGCTCCAGGTGGATGGGGGTAGGGTCTTGGCTCTATACTCAAAAGCTCCAGGTGGATGGGGGGGTCTTGGCTCTATCATCAACAGCTCCAGGTGGATGGGGTGGGGGGGGGGTCTTGGCTCTATCCTCAAAAGCTCCAGGTGGACTGTATAAAAGTTTGTTGACCACGTCTTTAAAAGGCATAGCTGGTTTATCGACATCCTCCAATCCGTCCAAGTTTATGTTACATTGCATGTTTTCACTTGCACCTTTCCATTGATGTAATGCACATTGTAGTATTTTATTTATCGATTCGGTAAAACTTGATAAACCTAGCAATTTGGACAAGGAATTTGCCCTTTTCGCAAAAATTCCTAAGCGCTCACGTGACTGCAGGTCACCATGTGACGTACATGTGCGGAGGCGTTTCAGGAAAAAATAGTCTGACAAGCTATTTACTTCAGCACTAACACTACGCCGATATGACACCGTCATACTGTTAAAATCAAAGTGCCAACGAATTGTGTAGTAGGAGGTTGCAAAAACACTTATCAAAACCGAAATCTAAAGGTAGTCAGTATACTGACTAGATATAGGCCCCAAATGATAGCACGCTGTAATTGCTAGAAGTTTTCAAAAAGTACTTTCCTGGAAGACTTTACTCTCTAAATTGTTCTCACACAGTTTTAAGAAACACAAGATGACTGTTGTTCTTTACCGTTGTGTTCTCTTCGCGAAGACAAGCGCGCTTGTGTATCTGCTTTTTTGGAGTTGTGACTTTCTGAAAGCCTTCATTAGCAGCGAGGATGAAACATACCCAAAGCTTTATATTTCGTTGATTCGATTAATATTGCATCCACTGAGTGGAAACTAAATGCAAACAAGATTAATTTCAACAACAAATGAAGAGATACCCAAGATGTCGTCATATTTCACAAGATAGGCCTTTCAACTGCGGCAAGACCTCAATATCGTAAGCTACAGTATTTATACACGGCCTTTAATAGCAGCGAATCTTACGAAATATGACCAAACGTTTAGGTAGTTTTTTAACCATCATTTACTTGTAACTGAAGAATTGCTACCCAAAACGAGTTAACAAATGTGTGAACAATTCTAACAACCATTTCTTTTCATGTAGCTGCATGTTTATTGGAAGAGTGAAGTTAATAAATGGTTCTTCTTCATACCGTGAGAAGTACGTCAGTGGAAAGTCCATTGTTGTTTCGCGTTCGCGGTACACGCCGCAGAATGACGTCACACGGTGATGTGTACGTTTATGAGCATTTACGCATCACGTTTCTGGTCAGTGAGAATCTGCTAACTGTGACCCCAAATTTCTCTAAATTACTGTCTCTTTCGACCCAACAGGAACCCAAGTACTGTTTGTGTACCAAAATACTTAAGTATGAGCCCCCCTCCCCCCCCCCAAAAAAATTTGGGGGGCCTCCAGCTATGCACTTTAAGCTACTTAATTATAATAATAATGTTATAGAACGTAATTATGGCCGCGATTATTTTTCTCAGGTTGAGGTCATATCTGTCATTAGTGGGTTGCCGTGGAAACGTTGATTCATCGCATGACTCCCATAGCAATATGGTCATTTACAGGATACGCCCTTCTTCTACTTTGTGTGTGCGTGTAATGTAATATTGTGTCGAGCCCGGCTCTTCCGATAGTGATACTTTATCGGGACTCGCGATAGAAAGGTACTGGGATATCTTGATGCCGTATTTATGCTTCTTCAGGATATGTCTCGAACGGGCGAAAACAATGAGTTCACAGAAAAACAATTTGACGAGATAGGATTTGATTATTGATTCGGTATAATTTCTTCTCTGTCGATTCTCTTAACAAATAAAACTAAATTACAATGATTTGACTTGACTTGACTCCGTCAATTAAACAATTAGGAGTGATGAAATAGTAACGAAGCAATGACGAACTGATCACGGAGCGCTGACGGAGTGATAAATTTTCTGATCAAGTGGAGAATCTTTCGGCCTCCTTTTACTTTTATACCCTACTTCTACAAAAATCCCTCTGCGCACAATCAGTAGGCAGCCAATAAACTGACCATCCTGTATTAACTTAATGATATAAAAATAAGTGCACTGGCACTGATCTGCCCTGATTGGTTGGGAGTTTGGAAGTCCATCCCCTTTCTATGGAAACTTCCATACCACGTGAGAGAACCTTCTCGAATGTTCCACAGACATAATGGAATCTATTTTGGGAAAAGGCCCTGTACCAAGATTCAATAAGATAGTTAAAAAATTCTCGTGGGAAAACTGAATCCATGACCTAGATAAATACATAAGAGGCCTGTAAGGTGTCTCGATGGAGCTTTTCGGTAACATCAAAGAGATGGTATCACTATTTCATAACATCCCCCTCAATCTTTTAAAATTTTTGGATACTCCAAAATTTTAACATCATACTGCTTTAACTTATCATTATCTCAAGAAGGTAGAGTACTGTAAGCACATTCACTAATATTCATTGACTTCAATAAATGGTCTTCTTATATCTCAAAGGTTAACATCTTGGTTACGAATTACTAAAATGATCATATGGTATATACATTGACACTATCTCCATGAAAATTTTTTGTGTGTACCTCTTCAATATTGATGACATCATATGATGTAATCTAAAAAAAAAAAAATATCATTAAGATATCTTAAAGTTACATGACACAGCAAAATATGCAGTATCTCTAACAAAATACATTTATGCATTTCATACATCAATAATACATTTATATCAAAAGTGAAATCATGCCGTGATTTGGGGTGAGATCAGAGAATACTAGACTTAGTTATCTTTTAACTGAACCTTAGCGTTCCATAAAAAATTCGTACATTAAAAAAAAGAACCTTAAAATATAGTACAAACTCATTTACAAAACCTCCTCTTTAATGAAGGCATAGTTTCAAAACTGTTTTGAAACCTTGTGAATTATAAACATCCACTTCAAGAAAATCAAGAAAATGTGACTCGATAGCATGGTGACCCTAGGTATGCACTCCGAAATGATCTAGTAAAGTACCAAAGTACTAGATATTCGATACCATAAAAGAGACCCCATAGACTATGACATCAACAAATCTTTCTTCAAATTTACATAATACTTAACATCTTGTCTTTTCAACTTCATGATGAAATTAACTTTTGCATGAATATTTGAGGAAAAGAAAATATATACATAAGTTCCTCAAAAGATCTATACTTTCATCTATACATCTTTAACTGTTGCTGTAAGCAAAAGTTGCATATCACCAATGCTGTCTCTAAATAGCCTTCAATATAACATAAATGATGCAATGTAAATATCCTTAAAATATTTCTCAATATATGAAAACCCATGTTGCTAATATTCCGGATATGTTCTAATTGCCGGGTAAACGTTTGAACGAATTCATAAGGAGAAAATATGGTACACTCATTACACATTTGTTATAAAAGATGAAACTAGGTCACTTGGTGGCGTTTAAACAATAAAGCTTATATTGTTACACCATACAGTACAATGACTTCCACTTAATAGGTATGCAGGTAATTGCCATGACACATTCCATTCATACAATTGTGGGCTAAACACCTGTTCATCTGAACTTAAAGCAATATGCAGTTACACATTCTAACCATATAATGTTTGCAACATTCTGCCTGGACTGCCTGTAATGTTCAATCCCTTTTCATGGAGAAAATTCATTATTTCCCCTGTGTTGGAATATTTTCCTACATTCCACCAAAAATCATGACTCTTAAAGCCTGTTGGAAAACATGGTGTCTGATAGGTGACCAGAACCTGTAATTCACCCAATTTGTATCGAGCACGTTGGACTTTCATGTCTCCTTGTGGAGCATTTGCAAAAACTTTCTTTTGCCTTAATATGCTATCTCTGATGGAAGGATATGGAAGTGCTAATCCTTCATTATGTGCTCTATTCTCTAGAAAGGATGCAACATTCATTGGCTTAGTGCTCATAAGACACATGATGTGATCTGAAGTTACCCCTGGCAAAATGTTACCAAACTCATCATGAAACTCAATATGTGCATCTTGCATGACATTAACATTTTCTGCATTAGAAGTGTTACTACTCAAAACATTTCGCATTCGTGCAACCTTTTCACTTGATGAACCTTTTGTTTTCAAGACCTGACGCAATTTCTGAATGTTAGTGATATTCTTAGTTTCAGAAGATGCTCTTACAAAACATGGTTTTAGCCTGTTATAATTGAATACATCACTAAGAATTTCTCCTTTGAGAGTGGCCAACAAATAATGAGTCCTATCTAAAACTTGATGGATCACTAGTGGTCCACACCATTCTGCAGCAATTTTGCGAGAGTTCGCAGTCAAGGAGGAAGACGTTGGCTTATATAGATACACTAATTGACCCGTTGAATAAATTGCACCTTTGTCCAGTTTTGCACTTATCTTAACATTTTGAGCATCTTGTTGCTTCTTTTGTAAGACTAACATTACCCTTGACAAATGATCAAATCGTTTCTTTAACAATGCAGCATATTCTCCATGAGATTGTGATAATCCTGCCATTGGATTGAACGATAAATTTGTAAGATTTGGCGGCTTACGTCCAAATGCAAGTTCAAATGGGCTATAGCTACCCAACTGAGGAGAGGAAAATGTGTTATATGCATAGGCTGATGTTGGGACAAATCGTACCCAATCCGTACCAAACTGATTTAAGTTCACTTTGAGGAAATTTGAAAGAGTCTGAATGTGTCTTTCAACCTGTAAGCTTCCATGATTGCTTACACTGATGAACTTTTGTTCAATGCCTAAAGCCTTACTTAAGAGCTCCACTAATTTTCCTGTAAGAGAAGCTGCCGCATCACTTATAATACAAGACGGTGGACCAAAGGTTGTGACTACCCTCTGTAATAATGCTTCACATATTGTTTCAGCATCAAGAGTCTTAAGAGAAACACATACAACAAATCTAGTGATCTCATCACAAACAACCATCAAATGTTTAAATCCTGTAGCCGTTGTGGGCATAGTCTTGAAATCCAGACTAAGTCTGTCAAAAGGACGATAAGAATCAGGAATGCGAGCATGATATTGTCTCAATTTGTCCGGTTTCTTACGGAATTCTTGACAACGGAGACATGCCTGAATATAATTACTGATGCGTTGAAACATATTGCGCAGATAGAAATGCTGTCTAATAGTCAAATATGTACGCATTACACCCTGATGATTACTTAACAAGTCATCATGATATCGAGATATTATTTGTTCTACCATAGTCTCAGGTACGACTAACTGAAGAGTCATCTTAGCATCATTAGTCTCATGCAAAAATATCCTGAATAACAAACTATTACATAACAAATAATCCTCTGCTTGAGAACGAACAGTTCTAGCATGCTTAACATTACCTGGAATAATGTCATGTGCAAGAAAATCATAAATTGGTTTGTAGTAAGGACAAGTTTGTTGTTGAATTTGCAACTCTTTTACATCAAATGGCAGATCATAGTTTTTGATCAGCTTTCCTCGAATTGCCTTCATGACTTTATTCAATTCCTTTTGTTTTGGAATGTGCCCTGTAACCAAATGATCAATGTTTGTTATGACTGGCTTTGGCTGAACAAATAATTCTGGTGGTGGTTCTCTGACTACCTCTGGCACTCTATGTCTATTCTGATCCACTAATCTTGGCTCTGTAGGTTGAGAAACACTTGTAAAATTTGGCACAACTAATATGTCAGGGCTAAATGTACGTCTATTTTCACTCGGCATAGTAATAGTAGGCCTTTGACTATATGTATCTCTCTTATCAGTAGAAATAACTGGTGTAGTCGTCTTTTGTGACTCAGATTGTGGTCTCTGTGTAACATGCTCCTTAGAATGTTTTGCCTTAGGAACGGATGTCCTTTCAACTCTATTTGTTGATTCTCTGGCTGGGGAATCCTGCTTGGACTCCTTTGTGACTTTATTCGGAAATAAATCTGGAACTTCGACTCCCATTGACCTTGCCATTGACCTTGTCATGATTGGATTAAATGTCTCCTTAGGTAAAGTTGAAAAATCCTCATAAGAACTGACCTCTTGAGCAACCTGATCTATTTCAGAGTGAAATTCCTGTGGTGCTCTAGACAAATAATCTGCCAAAACCAATTCTGAGCCTTTCTTATAACCAACCTGAAATGTATATTCTGACAATTTGAACAGAAGCTTACGTAAGCGTGAAGTTGCTGGTTCTTGTTTTGACTTAAACAATTCAACAATGGCTGAGTGATCAACATATGCCTCAAATTCTACATTTTGCAATAAATGTTTGAATGCTGTCACATTAATAAATAGACCCATCATTTCTAATTCAGTTACACTATACCTCTGACATGCTGGTGGTAATATCTTAGAGTAATATGCAATAATATTCTCTTTGCCATTAACTCTTTGTGTCAGGTACGATCCTGTTGCTACTCGTGATGTGTCGCTATATAATACAAAACGACCATATTTCTGTGGCATATGCAATATAGGTGGATTACACAACAACTCTTTAATACTTAGAAATGCACACTGATGTTCCTCTGTCCATTTAAATACCTTTCTCTTACGACTCAAATGATGTAATGGTCTCAATAGTGCTTGAATATTTGGAAAAAACGAAGCCACATAATTAACTGCACCTACAAATCGTCTTACTGACTTAACATTGTGTGGTTTCGGTGTGTTCCTAATCGCTGCACATCTGTCATGCAAAGGTTGGATACAAGCCTCACCTTCTGGGGTTATTGAGAGCAAATGTCCCATATATCGGACTGAATTTTGGAAAATGCTACACTTTTTCGGAGAGATTTTCAATCCATTGTCCATTAAAACCTTAAAAATTGCCTGTAGGTGTTGTTTGTGAGATTGTTTGTCTGCACTGTACACAATAATATCGTCATGATGAGCAATACAGAACTTATTTGAATTTGGGATCGTTGCCAAAATATCATTAATTTGCGACTGAAAGATCGCTGGAGATAAATTCAATCCCTGTGGTAAGCGTTTATAATAATAATGCTTTCCTCCATGAAATGAAGCAATACCTGTATATTGTTGTGCATGAACACTAAGTGGCAGACAGAAGAATGCAGACTTTAAATCAAGAACACCCAAAATTTTGGCTCCAGAGTACCCTATGGTACGGATAGTCTCATTCAGTAATGGAAATGGGTGATTGAGACGTTTTATTCTACTGTTCAAGTAGCGAAAATCTGTGACAACTCTTTTGTCTTTTGTTCCCTTCTTTGGAATTAGGAAAACCGGTGAGGTATAAGACTGATGTCCTACCGCTAAGATTCCTAATCGCACTAATTTGTCAAGCTCACTGGCGACAATGACTTTGTCCTCATCTGAAAGTCTATAGGGACGTATGTAAAATGGCTCATCATTAGTAAGCGTAATATCAGCCTCATAATTTGGACAGTGAGATAATTCACCATAAAGAGAAAATGCATCTCTATGTGAGTCTAGAAATTCATATATGCTCTCTGTTTCTGAAGCATTTAGAATACTTTGTTCCAAATTAATGTTATCTCTCATGATTTCCTGTTCGGATTTGGAAACCAGGGGATCATCAGTTGTCAAATGTGGATAACGATGTAAATTATATCGTGTAATTTCATCACGGTTCTCTTTAGAGTTAGAATTGGTTTGAAAAAGAGACGGTTTTTCGATGTCTCTCATGACATTGAGAAAATCTAGACATTCAGTAGGTATGTCTTCTGTGACCGTAATGATATCTGCTAAATTTAAATGAGCCACTGTGCGAGAAGGATGCAGAAAAAATTTCCGGTTACCCATGTTGCTTAGTAGAATCTTTGTTCTACCTTTATGCATTTTCACTAACATTCGTGAAGGACACATACGAGATATTAGAGGAAACGGTTTAATAACCACATCTGCATTTCGTGCATATAGTGGAAGACGTCCCTGTACAGTAATGTATCTTTGCTGACCTGGGTAAATAACAAATCTCTGCACTGGCCTAAGGAAGACTTTGGCTTGTTTAATTCTAAAACAGTTTGTGGTAAAGTCCAAAGATCCATTCAATTCCTTCAGAGTTTGACTACCTAATATTAAGTCAATACCTGTCAGGTTTGCAGCAATTAAAGCAGAAAGTTGAAATTCATGACCCTGAATTTTGACCTGAAATGTTATCGTGCTATACGCATGAATAAACTGACCATTACCCAACTTTAGGTTTACTACATCAACTGAGACTGGTTGTATAGAGGATAAATACTTTGAATTTTGCACTGTAGAAGAAGAAATGATAGAGCGTGTTGCTCCACTATCAAACAACAATGAAATTCCTTTACCATCATGTAAAGTACCTCTTACAAAATTACGTGTGTCCAGTTGAATATCCACATTACGGTCGTTCCCTGTATATCTAGAACTAGGAATATTACTATTCTTCCAAATATTATTTGCTTTACGTTTCGATCTTCCTTTACTTGGTACTTTGTCTGGAGTCACTGTATGATGAGTGCAATCATAAGTGCTCCCTAATGAAAATTCTGAGGTGGTACTTTGTTTACATTAGCCTCCATTTCATGGCTTAGGCGAATTTGGCAATATTGTGCAAAATGACCTCGATTTTGGCAGTAATGACATGTGATTGAAGGATTAAAATATGGTAACCTTCTCCTGTTATTATTCTGACCTGTCCTAGGACCACGAGAATCACGAGAACTATATCTTTGCCTCATATCTTTAGGATTGTCTTGCGATTCCGACCTACGTGACTGATCAAACTTGGTTTCTAATTCCTGAATTTTGGTACACAACTCGTGTATCTCAGAAGATGCAGAAATAGTAGGAGTCTGAACAGAAGACGCTTTGTCGTGCATTGCCATAAATGGTTCGGAAGAAGCTGGTGGTTGACTTTGTATTTGTAAGTCAAAATAGCACTGTACTTTCATGACCAAATCTGCAATTGTTGCTTGTGGTGATGCAGACATTAACACTGCTGAGCGGCATTGCAAAGGCAGGGTCGAGATGAATTTATCTCTAATTTGGTCCTCGCCATAGCTTAATTGTGCTGCAGCTTTTGAAATTTTGGCCAAATGAGCTTGAGCTGTATCACCTGGCGTATAGCTTAATGCTTGAAATGCCTGTGATTTAGCGTAGGAAGAAGTGCCTGGACTGAAACGAGCAAGGAATTGCTTTCGAAGATCAGCAACAGTTGAAAAATTTTTGTTTTCAATCCAGAGTCTGGCTTGGCCTTTAAGTGTTCGCTTAAATATGCGACATATTTCATTAAATTCTTCCGCTACAGGGGTGGTTTGGGACGGCAATTTATGCACCTCTAAATAATCTTCAAATCCCAAATAATGAGCTTCGGCTAAATCTGCATCAATTACATCGCCCTGAAATCGTGATGGCAAAAAATCAGTGGGTCTATGTTTCTGCATAACAGAGGTCGAAGTTTCCTGTTTACTGACGGACATTATGCCGAATACAATTAGGCTAGTTATGAGTATACAACATGAGCCTTTACTTAATTGAACACACTATCGACCGCAATTAAATACAAATAACAAATATTCAATACATGGACACGATTAAAATAACTTAACGGTACACTCTGATCTCAAATAGGGGTTGGGATACAAATTGGCATGATTTCACTCACCCTTAAGTTTAACTAAGAACTGGTAGTGGAACTGCAAACGATGATTGAAGTCCCTCGGTTAGTAGTAGTAGTAGTGGCAGGTAGTAGCAGGTAGTAGCAGTAGCAGGCGGGCCTACATTTCGTGTGCTGCAGATTCGTTCGCCGTTAACATCGGGTAGAGTCTAGGCTTAGATCGCGAAAATGTTCAGTTCTGATGTTTAGAGCTGTAGTATGACTAACTACGTACTAGTTGCGCGAATGTTCAAACGCGAACTGCATGCTGGGTTGATTAACGTTAGTGTACAGATCAGTGGTTCCGGTGTACAGACTTAGGCTAGTATAGGCCGTCTTCCCTCGTAGAGTGTTTCAGTTAGGCTAGGTCGTGAACATACGTTGTGTTCCTCGTTAGGTCTTCGGGCCCAAAAAAATCTCCTGTTCGTTATTGAACGTAACGAACGAAAGCTGTGAAAAGTTCCGTTTCCGTTTTCTTCCTGAAGAAAGCCCCCGCTCCTCCACCATGTAATATTGTGTCGAGCCCGGCTCTTCCGATAGTGATACTTTATCGGGACTCGCGATAGAAAGGTACTGGGATATCTTGATGCCGTATTTATGCTTCTTCAGGATATGTCTCGAACGGGCGAAAACAATGAGTTCACAGAAAAACAATTTGACGAGATAGGATTTGATTATTGATTCGGTATAATTTCTTCTCTGTCGATTCTCTTAACAAATAAAACTAAATTACAATGATTTGACTTGACTTGACTCCGTCAATTAAACAATTAGGAGTGATGAAATAGTAACGAAGCAATGACGAACTGATCACGGAGCGCTGACGGAGTGATAAATTTTCTGATCAAGTGGAGAATCTTTCGGCCTCCTTTTACTTTTATACCCTACTTCTACAAAAATCCCTCTGCGCACAATCAGTAGGCAGCCAATAAACTGACCATCCTGTATTAACTTAATGATATAAAAATAAGTGCACTGGCACTGATCTGCCCTGATTGGTTGGGAGTTTGGAAGTCCATCCCCTTTCTATGGAAACTTCCATACCACGTGAGAGAACCTTCTCGAATGTTCCACAGACATAATGGAATCTATTTTGGGAAAAGGCCCTGTACCAAGATTCAATAAGATAGTTAAAAAATTCTCGTGGGAAAACTGAATCCATGACCTAGATAAATACATAAGAGGCCTGTAAGGTGTCTCGATGGAGCTTTTCGGTAACATCAAAGAGATGGTATCACTATTTCATAACAGTAACTCACAAAGAGACACCATGCACAACACGCGAAGAATAAGCACAGTAGGACACATCCACCGAGAACAGAAGCTGTAAATAGAGATAAAAGGAGACAAACAAAATAAATATAAAAATGAATAAATAAATAAATAAATGAAGGGCTATTGACACTCCATAATGTTAGGAACAAACACCGTGTGATATGTTGCATTAGTATGACTTCCCATCTTGTTTTAGTAGTACTTCCAAAACCATTATAAATAACTGATATATTTGTTTTATTTATCTCGATTTCTCTTCATTTATGTCTTGAAGACTATATTAGGCTTCTTTTTTGAAGAAAATCAAACAGTTGTGGAGATGACACGACACCCCATGACACGTACTGTCATTCACTTCTTGAATGACCGAAAAATTGACACGGCATAATGATAAATCACAGTCAAATTAACATATTAAGAGTTTGAAACAATATAATTAGATGGGGGTTTTCATATGGCAGGGTGGAGTAGTTTTAAATTTTGCCTCTCGTGCAACTGGAACATCTCTTATAAATCTTGAATTATTTATGTGAGGATTGTAGAATGGTCTGTCACTTCACTGCTGTAACAATTTCCAGGTGTAGATCCAGGGGTGTACACAACAACCGCTCCACCTCCCCCCGACCCCCCCCCCCCAAGTACATAAATAGTGCTTAGCACAACCTTGTGTGTACACCCTCCACATCTCCTGAATGACCAATGGACCACACCCCTTCCATTCTGTAATCCTGGATCCGTAAATTCAGTTCAAAGAGCTAGTCAGATTAGTCTATCTTACCTCCAATAATTACAGCTTTTCTACCACATTCTGTGCTTTGTCGACACCCTTGGAAGCTTGGGCCTACGTGAATTAAGAAAAGCACTAAATAATTGACAAAATTACAAGACGTTTTAACAATGGTTAGACAATCAAGTGATCGAAAAAGCTGTTAAAAATATGAAATAAGTTTATTTTTTGAAATGACCTTCTGAACATTTATCTAGATAAGAAAAGGCGGATGGGAATTTTGTTGAGATACAGATCCTTGAAAGTGTCAAAATAAAAAACTAAACAATGTTCACATTTGATGTACTTTTCATTACACTCTCTCAAACATTTTATATGAATGTTGCTATTTTAACATTATAACTAATTACAAATTGTGAAATGGACCATTATTTATAGGTTACATACCTATGGTTCCTCCTTAGATTGCTGGGGTCCCTCCTTAAATTGATTGGGTCCCTCCAACTCAGAATGCCTAGCTAGGGGCCTGGAGTGAGCATGTTTTATTTCCATAGCTATGCTTTAAATTGTTTAATGAGACTATTTTCAATATTATTTCAGTTAGAAGCTCAATGAGTCTTTTTTTATGAGGGGGGGGGGGGGGCTTTCTGTCAGTATGGTTACTAACTGTTTTGACCATGAAAATGACCAGGCTAAGCTTAAATAGAACACGTTTCGATGCAAAGCATATTTGTGAAAAAAATACTTACTGAAGATGAAGGTCAAAATGACTCCAGTCACTGTCATCAGAAACAAAACACAGATGATTAATAGGAAAACCATAATGATTCTTTTACAAGATGTTAATTCATTCTGATGTTTGGCAGATTGAATAATTGGCTGGACTGACGAGTCCATTCGTCTTATCGTCTGTCGTGGTCTATCGTACCGTGGATTATTGTGCCTATATTGGTTTCGACTCCGGGGTCTCTCAGGTGGTTCTGGTGGACCGGTGGAGGACAAACCATCCATGTCAGGTACAGAGGCTGATTCGGATATGGTCGCGTAAAATGCCGAGTCGGGAATCGAGACCAAACGTCTCCCAGCGACATTTGAATGACTCCCGGCGACGATGCCGTCAGGGATATTACTTTCTCCCGGAATCCATTCTCGTCCATATCCCGGTGCTGCGGTGTTGGTACGAGCCGCTGTTCCCGGGTTGTGAATTGGTCCCCGCTGCTCTCCGTTACGATGAGAACTCCTAGCTGTAACATTACGTCTAGGTCGATCGTAATGACTGTCTACAGCTGTTTTACTCAGATCAATCGTTTCAACATTCTCACGCATTTCCCGTTCACGCATGCGCACTGCTTGTTGTCTAGCTTGTTCCTTTACCCGCCGTATCGTCTCTAGAGGCACGTATCCATCATGGTCTTGACTTTCCGATTGGCTTCTGTCACCGTGCACGGTCTGTAACCGATCAAATTGATCCCCATCTCCATCTTCTGAGATCTCCTGAATCCTGGCCAATTCCTCCTCTATTGATGTACTATCTTCTTCCTCTACTCCCTGCTGGAACGAATCATTCACATCCGAGAAATCCACGATTGGTTCTAATTTAGAAGCTGTTCTCTCTCTTAATGAATGTGACCTTCTTTTATCAGGATGAAAACCAGCTCTGGACCTCATATCGTGAAGTACGTACACCTTCCTTGGATCACCGAGAGGACCTGGAAAGGTCGGCTCTCTATAATGTCTTTCCAGACTCGCAGTAAACATTAGGTGAGGCATGGCAGTGTGATGTACCCTGGGGTCAAGGTGAACACTGGGTCCAGGTATATGCAAAGGATGGGCTCTTTGGAAATATATTGGCATTGGTCTGATGGGAAGAAGGCGTCCTCCTGGATGAAAGGAATACGGCATCGCCCTGCCTCTCTCCATGGTTGCAAATTGTCTGCAAAAAAAAATGAAGTTGTTCCATTTATTACAAATCTCCCGGAGCGAGATTTTTCATTACACAGATATAGTTGATACAAAACGTGGAGGAGTCGGGGACGGGCCTTGTTTCCTCTCTAATGACGCTTCGGGTAAGGACGACGTAGCCCAGGTGCACAATAAGCGGCTCTTCCTCCTCAGTTTTGTAAAAGCATCAAATATGCTCCTTTTCATTAACAGGAAATTCCCCTTCTGGTGTAAAAGTACCATAATTCTCCCATCAGGTCTTGTTTTTGTGTGCTCTCTTGTTATTTTGTCATTTTTTGGTGAATTAGATTAAAATTATGATAACATTTACATTAGAAATGGTTCCCTGGTACTATACGAATAATATAAATACGAAGTACCCTTTCTCTGATAAACAGTTGTTGCCACTGATTGTACAGAGAAACTATTTGGTCTGAACGTATCGAGAAACCTTAAGTTTGCGATTTCCCGGCATCAAATCAAAGTCACATTCCCCAGCAGGCACGTAGCTAAGGAGAGGGGGAAAAGGGACGAGCGCCCCCTCCTTGAGCATATTTGTTTTTATGATATCGCTAGTAATTTCAAAATAGAAACTGCTTAGATGCAACTTACAAGGCCTGGGAAGTGCCATATCCAGCGATCTGAGAGGCATTTTCGGCCAAAATGTTCTTGTTCGCTTCGCGCCAACTTATGGTGGCGCTACGCTTACATAGTTTGCCTACAGGTTTCGCCCCTCGGCAAATTCCTCGCTACGCGCCTGTTCCCCAGTGCCACCACCGCGACTTTTGTGATTCCCTCCTACCTATTGAACCAGCCTATGTCGTCCTGGCTACAGAGCATGCTTATTGGGGTCAATCTTCAGTAATATTGAGCCATAATATCATGACGATTCTGACGTTTGTAGTCGATTGATGTTTGAATAAATGAGCTGAAGAGAGGAGTTGTATGAATTATTTTTTTGAAAAAAATAAGTTAACTGAATTTAAAGTATGACTTCAAGCACAAAATTATGTACGGTATGATATAAAGCGTTGAAAAGTACCTCTATCAGTCAATGTATTAAAACTTTAGTTTGTTTTTAAATTGACGTTTAAACAGCTGAAGTTCATCAATTAAAGTGCTGGATTGTATGTAAAACGTACACACAAAAAAAGACATAACCTCAGATAAAACACACAACTGGATGAGAAAACATAACCCATATATGAACTCAAATGACATGCTTAGAAAGTGACTCAAATTTGTCAAGGACAAATGTCATCATAGGGCAAGCTGTTAAAAGATGTTTTTATTGAGATATTGTAATGTATAAGACAATGGATTAAAATTAACAATTGAGCTTGTACTGAGGAGCTGATGTCGTCATATATTGAACCTTAAAGGAGTATTCCAGAGATTTAGCATCACGGTCTTAAAGGTGAATAGTGAATACCAGAATAACTGATCAAACATTGACTAGCACTCAGATGTTTCTTTTTTGCCTTCGTGGAGATTAAAAATCTGTTTATATCCCTCCTTTTCATGGAAGGCAGTCATGCTACTACTATTAGCAGGCACAAATATGTTCTTGGCATTGAGAAATCTAAAATGGCATTACAAATCTTCTCTTACAGTTTGAAAACTGAAAATCTGATACAGTAAGACGTTAAATGTGTTTTTAGTATAATTTGATAATGACATAATAATTGTACATTGCTCATTTTTGCCGTTACGTTATATGAACTGAGCCAGTCTGCAGTCGCTGCCCGACCCTCTACTTTAGCTCGTGACCTGATGCAAAGATGCGAATGGATTATACACTGTCTTGTCCAATATATCCTATACTAGTGAAGAAACTAGTATTTTCAAAACTTAAAATATTGATAAATCCCACCTTATACGTCTACAGGAACAAGTTGTTATCGCCTTATGTACCTGCTTCAAAATGATTCGGCCAGTTACGCGCTAATCCGGACGCTATGCATGGTGGTTCACATAGTGGATGAAACGGCACGATTCACCAAATTCGAGTACGAAACGTCGATTAGGACACTACAGCATGCATATTGACTATATGGTTACTATACGCACGGACTAATACCAATAGCACGTTAGTCATACACCTATTTACAATTGACGGGTGTGCCACTTAGAGATATAGAGAACGAGAGCGACCATGTGTTTAATTAGTCACTCTGTTCAAAATCAACCATGCATGTCCAGCCTCGAACTGATTTTCTGTTACCTTACTCTTTTTCAATTTAAAATTTCTGACCTGCGGAGCCAGTCGAGCGTGGAGTGTTACCATTGCTAAATTAATAGTTGTTCACGTAACACCGCCATGCAATATGAAATGTTTCTGCCAAGGGCGTAGGAACCGGGGGGCTGGGGGGGAGGGGGGCGCCAGCCCCCAGTGAAAAATATGGAGGGGCGGAAGTATCATTCCGTCCCCCCGCTTCGCAAGTCAGAAAACCCCTTTTTCATTTCCAAATGAGAAAAAATCTCATTTGGAGCACCAAATTGCATCTAAGGCCAGGTGAAAATGCAAAAGTTTTTACAAAATAGAGTGGGTGTTGAAGTGTGCTACATTGCACCAAATTGCATCTGAGGCCACCTGGAAATGCCAAAAAATTCCAAAGGGGAGGGGGACACCCCCTCCCCTTAGACCCCTCCCCCAGGCCGGCCATCAGTCTTCAGCCCCCCACTCAAAAGTACCTTCCTACGCCACTGGTTTCTGCTATATTCTTTACCATAAATTTTTTTTCATCAATGTCAAGATAAGACAGAAGTACTTAACAAGTGCTATAAATCAGCTACTTAGCATTTTAACAGCCTATTAATACGGGCACATCACCTACTGCACGGGATACCCAACCATATAGTTAGCATACACCATGCAACTAAAATGAGGAAAACAGAAGAGAGTTCCTGCAAGTAAGACTCTCCTCCCCCTTCCCTCCCCCTCCCCCTCTCCAGCGGACCTATACAGCAATGCTTAACAGGAACGCAATCACTTATACATCTTAATCCACTTCCTCAGAATTAATCATTTTCCACCTTCAACCTGAAGACATAATATCACGCAAAAGTCCTAGTGATAAGTATAAAAGTAAATAAGATGTATGCGCAGAGCAACCTTGGAAGTGGAAGATTCTTTCAAATGTTGCCAATTATATAGCAACATTTTGCATGTAATGACGAAAATTCCTCGAAGGCTAGGGGCCACCTGTATCACCATCATACACCATGCACCCTCCACTGGACGACATGACATCTTATTCTCCCTCCTCTTCTCAGTACCAAACAGGTGTTTGCTCTCCTGCTGGTTGGAATTTAGTAAAATTATGAAATGGAGAACGGAACGAAGGGATGGTTAGATACAGAAAACCACTCAGTGGTGACGTGCAAACATATTGCTCAGGTCAAGCCTATCTATGTGACGATGTATGATAACAAGGATATAGTCAATCCCTAACATTTGCATGTAATGATCGAGTAATATGCACTGAACTGACCAGAGAGAGAGAGAGGGGGGGGGGGGGGTAGAAGGTTACAGCCGCTGGCCCGAGGTCATTTAAAGGGAACCCGGATATACGGAATAACGATAATGTATTTTTATTTTCATAATAAATATTGTATGGTCCATACAATAATAATACATTATCATTATTCCGTATATCCGGTTCATGTGTGTGAAGGTTGAAAGAGATGACGCCTAAACTTACGCTTATTATGTAATCTCCCACGGTACTTATAGTATTATAAAAAAAGTTTACCCATGTACGACAGTAACGTGTTATTATCTAGTCACTCTATACCCGGGGGGGGGGGGGCGGTAGCTAGGGAAGGTGGTATTGCGGCAACTTAGAACCTAACAGGTAAATGTCTGAACATTTTCCCAAAGGCTAATTACCAGCATGAACCGGGTGACCTGCATCCCACATATCTGTAACCCCCACCCCACCCGGTTCCCATTAAAAAAACAATTTCCAGATTTTTTTAGAATGAAGCAGACGTCTGCCTACATAAAAATAGGAAAATACTATGGCTGTTATATTTTCCTCCTCTTTCTACATACGCTTCACATAGAGGATTTTTGCGACAGTTTGTACTGCTACACCGGCAATCACAGGAACGAATCGCTCATAAGAATCGCTGATAACGTGATGAATAGTAAAGATCGATCCAGCACATGTGGCCAAGAAAAATTGGCGATTGCGCCCCTGGCTTCTGCAATGTGTCCGTTTCGCTCAACGCAAATACGTGAATAAATGAGCTCAGAGATGTTCATTTTCGACTTTTGACTCGTATCAATGTTTTATGCCACCTTTTTCAATATGGCTGCCCGCATTGGTGATTTCGACTTTCGGAAATTTAGACATATTTTGATGACGATAACAATATCTATATCTGTTGTAGTTGAATGCGTAACTGCTGATGATGCAGATGTGGAATGGGGTGGTAAGTACTCCTTAATCCAATTTCTACACTGTCAAAATGATAAAGTTACTCTACACTAGTGGTAGCTTTGTTAGCCTAACGACAGTAACGTTTGCCTTCACTATAACTTAAGCAGCATATACTGTAGGCCTACGCGTAAGTACAACTCACAGAAATTAATATACATAGAAATATAAAACAGAGGCTTAGGCAACATGAATCTTTAACACCTTTTTATTAATAAAAAAACTTGGTTTTACGAAACAGTTTGTTGCTGCTCACATGCAACAACACTTAACAGTAACAGTACTTTGTAGTTGTACAGTAACATACTGCACATTTAAAGGGTGTGAAGACTCGCGCAAAAAGAAACGTCTCATGCCGGTAATCTGACCTAGTTTCGAATGAGGTGTAACCGAAGTGTTACACACCACCATCGATCCCAGAAAATACGCACGCAGGTTGCTATCTTCGGTAATTAGACACTAGTGTACAGTCAGTACATACAGCTGCGGTCAATACCCACAGCACAGAGTACAAACGATACAGCGATGGACATCTCAGGTCCAGCTAATGATAACAAGGTATCAAGTTTCATTACTGTACTGTCTGCATTTTGTAGCGACAAGCAGAAAACTCTAGTTGCAAGCAACGGTGAATGTGATGTGCTATTAAGTTGGGTTTTTTATTTGCTTTTTCCAGAGCATTTACTCTGTCGTAACTGCGGTCATGAAGTGGCAAAGGCATCAGACTTAATTAACGTTCCAAGTCCACATGCACTTCTCCAGAGGAATGAGACCATCATGGGAAGAGATGTTCTTTTACAGATCTTTCAAAACCCAGGAGGTAGGTTGTTATTGAATGAGGTTCTATATCATTTCAGCAGAATGTGACACTCATTTAAACTGAATGACTACTTGATGGTATGTACAGTAGGTTAGTATGACGGAATTGCACATGTATCAAACTATCACTTTTTAACACATGACCAAATGGCAATAATGAAATTTTGTGGTTTTCATTCAACCATTTACTTTGATCAACTCAAAGTGAACGAACCTTGTCTTTGTTACAGGATTGCAGTTTGACCTGATCACAACATCTTCTGCTTTGGTGCAATCAATGAATCAGGTTTGATATGCATTTATTTACATGACTTTTGTTATGATAAGGTTTCATCATGGGGATAAAGTATTAAACACAACTTGATAGTCTCATGTGATACACCCAAAAATAACCGTATCATTCCATAATGGTTATGAAGCCCACTATATGATGTGACAAAAGTGAAAAGTCTAGTAATTATGTATCATACATAGATGACGTGGTTTTGATTTGTGCTTGTCAGGATTTTGTTCAGGAGGAGAATAACCTTCAGAATTTAGTTGAAAGTAATTGAATTTATCTGATTGAATTCATAGCTCTAATTGGTCGTATGTGTGAATTACTTGGTAAAATGTACAGTAATATAACATATATGTAAGTGTTGCTAGTGTATTATAGGGTTATATAGGGTTGTACAGCCCTAAGCATAGAGGTTGCATCTTAAACAGGTGTCATAGCCTAACCACTGAAACACATGTTTTTCAGACAAATGCACTTTTAGGTACACACGAAAACATTTTGAGTTCACAAGTGAGGTTACCAGGCATGCTCACGTGTGTGTCTATCTTGTTCTTCCTGTGATCACAAATTATCACAGGTGCGGATTGGCACAGGATTGTATGAAAGGGGTGTCATAGTATAACCAGTAACCACTGAACTGGTTCCACCCACCCCACCCCCCAACCACGGGTGTGGAAGGATGTACAGTGGGGTTGCATGGTGTCATAGAGGACCAGTTGAATGCTATCCAATATACACATTGTTATAAGTAATGACAAGCAAAAAGTATTTTCAGCAAAATAAAACCTCTGCTGTTGCCAGATACATTAAAGCAGCATTTTGCATTTGGTCGCCGTTTTCTACTTTTTTGACATGTCCATCGAGTTTTTACATATATCAATCACAAACAGCAAACTAAGATATTAGCCCAGTTTTTCCCTGCCAACGTTAATTGGCGAGTAATTACGGATATTTGCAGATAATGAGAAAAGTGTCCCACGACAAATTCCACATTTAAAAATAATCGCATACAGTTCCCCCAACCCACTAGTTTGAATTCAACCAATCAGAGATGAAGTTTGAGTTATGATCCATTGCTAAAAATAGATTCAAGACTTTGCGTTGGTACAACCAGGGAGTTGTTATGGAACTCCCTGGTACAACTGCCATATAGACTGTACACAAATCAAGCATGGTGTTGTATTAAGTATTGGTCAATGACGTTCGTATTGTTTAAATACTCATATTATGGGCGATGTTTATTGGGATCCCAACGGAAAATATCTTGGAGAAAAACAAAGTTGAAAGATGGAAATATTTCGACTTTTATGCCACCATTTGAAGTAAGATTTAAATAGATAAGCTAGTTATGTATGTCGTTATGGCATAGTGGAGTCAGTGAGGTTGAGAAAAATCATAGAAAAGGACGCAAGATGCTGCTTTAAGATACTTTTGCCAAACTGTAAGAAATCTTAATTGTGCCATAAAACATGCCTCTGTGCCATAAAACATGCCTCTGTGCCATAAAACATGTCTCTGTGACATTAACCTTCAAGTTTTGAAGAGTACTTTGGCCCCTACTCTTTGATGATCATTTTTAATTGATAAATTGTTATGAATCTTGGAATGTTTTACACAAACAAACATTTAGAATTTTGTTGAGTAACATTTTAATCTTCATACTGTCTTTCTTTCTTCCTTTCTTTGTAGAAATATCCAGCAGATACCTGGTTTGATAATTATACCTGGAGGCTTGTCAAATGTATCAGGTGTCAGGTTCATCTGGGTTGGTAAGGTTTTATCAGTGTTCATCATATGTTAGCACAGATCATGTAGTTTAAGGGTATAACTTAAAGTCAGTTGTTATTAGTTTTGAAACACTACTGTAGGTGTTATGGCGTATGGAACTCTACAGTAGGAGTCATGGCGTATGGAACTCTACAGTAGGAGTCATGGTGTATGTAACTCTACAGTAAGAGTCATGGCGTATGGAACTCTACAGTAGAAGTCATGGTATATGGAACTCTACAGTAGGAGTTATGGCGTATGGAAATCTACAGTAGGAGTCATGGTATATGGAACTCTACAGTAGGAGTCATGGTGTATGGAACTCTACAGTAGGAGTCGTGGTATATGGAACTCTACAGTAGGAGTCATGGTGTATGGAACTCTACAGTAGGAGTCGTGGTATATGGAACTCTACAGTAGGAGTCATGGCGTATGGAACTCTACAGTAGGAGTCATGGCGTATGGAACTCTACAGTAAGAGTCATGGCGTATGGAACTCTACAGTAGGAGTCATGGTATATGGAACTCTACAGTAGGAGTCATGGTGTATGGAACTCTACAGTAGGAGTCATGGTATATGGAACTCTACAGTAGGAGTCATGGTGTATGGAACTCTACAGTAGGAGTCATGGCGTATGGAACTCTACAGTAGGAGTCATGGTATATGGAACTCTACAGTAGGAGTCATGGTGTATGGAACTCTACAGTAGGAGTCGTGGCGTTTGGAACTCTACAGTAGGAGTCATATAGTCAAATGTGGAATCATCCTTTACCAGAGAAAACTAAAACTTGAAATGTCAAGTGGTGCATTATGAGGCTTAGCTATTCTGTAAATTATATTTTATTTTGTATAATATTTTTAATCCGGTTTCATTTCTAACTTAAGCATACAGTGTACTATTTTGCAAATTCCTCCGTGCCAAAAATAATATATTTTGTGTTATTAATGTTAAAGCTTGATTGCTTGAAATTTGGAGGAATTTATTAGTTTTCAAAATAAAAAAAGCAATCGTTTTTTTGTTTTTTTCGTTTTACTTCTCCTGTTTCATTATTAAACATTTAGTTACAACACAGAAATATTAGTGTTACTTTACTTTGTTTTTCTTCTCCTGTTGTTTTATAGCAGATTGCATCTTATTAGGATGGTCCCATGTTTTATGATACTCTGTTTTTCTTTTCCTGCTGTTTTATAGCAGATTGCATCTTATTAGGATGGTCCCATGTTTTATGTTACTCTGTTTTTCTTCTCCTGTTGTTTTATAGCAGATTGCATCTTATTAGGATGGTCCCATGTTTATGTTACTCTGTTTTTCTTTTCCTGTTGTTTTATAGCAGATTGCATCTTATTAGGATGGTCCCATGTTTTATGTTACTCTGTTTTTCTTCTCCTGTTGTTTTATAGCAGATTGCATCTTATTAGGATGGTCCCATGTTTTATGTTACTCTGTTTTTCTTCTCCTGTTGTTTTATAGCAGATTGCATCTTATTAGGATGGTCCCATGTTTATGTTACTCTGTTTTTCTTTTCCTGCTGTTTTATAGCAGATTGCATCTTATAGGATGGTCCCATGTTTTATGTTACTCTGTTTTTCTTTTCCTGTTGTTTTATAGCAGATTGCATCTTATTAGGATGGTCCCATGTTTTATGCTACTCTGTTTTTCTTCTCCTATTGTTTTATAGCAGATTGCATCTTATTAGGATGGTCCCATGTTTTATGTTACTCTGTTTTTCTTTTCCTGCTGTTTTATAGCAGATTGCATC
This sequence comes from Apostichopus japonicus, assembly GCF_037975245.1. Classification (NCBI taxonomy): domain Eukaryota; kingdom Metazoa; phylum Echinodermata; class Holothuroidea; order Aspidochirotida; family Stichopodidae; genus Apostichopus; species Apostichopus japonicus. The sequence continues at coordinate 37,184,850 of NC_092577.1, forward strand.
TTATAGGATGGTCCCATGTTTTATGTTACTCTGTTTTTCTTTTCCTGTTGTTTTATAGCAGATTGCATCTTATTAGGATGGTCCCATGTTTTATGTTACTCTGTTTTTCTTCTCCTATTGTTTTATAGCAGATTGCATCTTATTAGGATGGTCCCATGTTTTATGTTACTCTGTTTTTCTTCTCCTGTTGTTTTATAGCAGATTGCATCTTATTAGGATGGTCCCATGTTTTATGATACTCTGTTTTTCTTTTCCTGCTGTTTTATAGCAGATTGCATCTTATTAGGATGGTCCCATGTTTTATGTTACTCTGTTTTTCTTCTCCTGTTGTTTTATAGCAGATTGCATCTTATTAGGATGGTCCCATGTTTTATGTTACTCTGTTTTTCTTTTCCTGTTGTTTTATAGCAGATTGCATCTTATTAGGATGGTCCCATGTTTTATGTTACTCTGTTTTTCTTCTCCTGTTGTTTTATAGCAGATTGCATCTTATTAGGATGGTCCCATGTTTTATGTTACTCTGTTTTTCTTCTCCTGTTGTTTTATAGCAGATTGCATCTTATTAGGATGGTCCCATGTTTTATGTTACTCTGTTTTTCTTTTCCTGTTGTTTTATAGCAGATTGCATCTTATTAGGATGGTCCCATGTTTTATGTTACTCTGTTTTTCTTTTCCTCTTGTTTTATAGCAGATTGCATCTTATTAGGATGGTCCCATGTTTTATGTTACTCTGTTTCTCTTCTTCTGTTGTTTTATAGCAGATTGCATCTTATTAGGATGGTCCCATGTTTTATGTTACTCTGTTTTTCTTCTCCTGTTGTTTTATAGCAGATTGCATCTTATTAGGATGGTCCCATGTTTTATGTTACTCTGTTTTTCTTCTCCTGTTGTTTTATAGCAGATTGCATCTTATTAGGATGGTCCCATGTTTTATGTTACTCTGTTTTTCTTCTCCTGTTGTTTTATAGCAGATTGCATCTTATTAGGATGGTCTAGTGTTTTATGTTACTCTGTTTTTCTTCTCCTGTTGTTTTATAGCAGATTGCATCTTATTAGGATGGTCTAGTGTTTTATGTTACTCTGTTTCTCTTCTTCTGTTGTTTTATAGCAGATTGCATCTTATTAGGATGGTCCCATGTTTTATGTTACTCTGTTTTTCTTCTCCTGTTGTTTTATAGCAGATTGCATCTTATTAGGATGGTCCCATGTTTTATGTTACTCTGTTTTTCTTCTCCTGTTGTTTTATAGCAGATTGCATCTTATTAGGATGGTCTAGTGTTTTATGTTACTCTGTTTTACTTCTACTGTTGTTTTATAGCAGATTGCATCTTATTAGGATGGTCCCATGTTTTATGTTACTCTGTTTTTCTTCTCCTGTTGTTTTATAGCAGATTGCATCTTATTAGGATGGTCCCATGTTTTATGTTACTCTGTTTTTCTTCTCCTGTTGTTTTATAGCAGATTGCATCTTATTAGGATGGTCCCATGTTTTATGTTACTCTGTTTCTCTTCTTCTGTTGTTTTATAGCAGATTGCATCTTATTAGGATGGTCCCATGTTTTATGTTACTCTGTTTTTCTTTTCCTGTTGTTTTATAGCAGATTGCATCTTATTAGGATGGTCCCATGTTTTATGTTACTCTGTTTTTCTTTTCCTGTTGTTTTATAGCAGATTGCATCTTATTAGGATGGTCCCATGTTTTATGTTACTCTGTTTTACTTCTCCTGTTGTTTTATAGCAGATTGCATCTTATTAGGATGGTCCCATGTTTTATGTTACTGTGTTTTTCTTCTCCTGTTGTTTTATAGCAGATTGCATCTTATTAGGATGGTCCCATGTTTTATGTTACTCTGTTTCTCTTCTCCTGTTGTTTTATAGCAGATTGCATCTTATTAGGATGGTCCCATGTTTTATGTTACTCTGTTTTTCTTCTCCTGTTGTTTTATAGCAGATTGCATCTTATTAGGATGGTCCCATGTTTTATGTTACTCTGTTTTTCTTCTCCTGTTGTTTTATAGCAGATTGCATCTTATTAGGATGGTCCCATGTTTTATGTTACTCTGTTTTTCTTCTCCTGTTGTTTTATAGCAGATTGCATCTTATTAGGATGGTCCCATGTTTTATGTTACTCTGTTTTTCTTCTCCTGTTGTTTTATAGCAGATTGCATCTTATTAGGATGGTCCCATGTTTTATGTTACTCTGTTTTTCTTCTCCTGTTGTTTTATAGCAGATTGCATCTTATTAGGATGGTCCCATGTTTTATGTTACTCTGTTTTACTTCTCCTGTTGTTTTATAGCAGATTGCATCTTATTAGGATGGTCCCATGTTTATGTTACTCTGTTTTTCTTCTCCTGTTGTTTTATAGCAGATTGCATCTTATTAGGATGGTCTATTGTTTTATGTTACTCTGTTTTTCTTCTCCTGTTGTTTTATAGCAGATTGCATCTTATTAGGATGGTCTATTGTTTTATGTTACTGTGTTTTACTTCTCCTGTTGTTTTATAGCAGATTGCATCTTATTAGGATGGTCCCATGTTTTATGTTACTGTGTTTTTCTTCTCCTGTTGTTTTATAGCAGATTGCATCTTATTAGGATGGTCCCATGTTTTATGTTACTGTGTTTTTCTTCTCCTGTTGTTTTATAGCAGATTGCATCTTATTAGGATGGTCCCATGTTTTATGTTACTCTGTTTTTCTTCTCCTGTTGTTTTATAGCAGATTGCATCTTATTAGGATGGTCCCATGTTTATGTTACTCTGTTTTTCTTTTCCTGTTGTTTTATAGCAGATTGCATCTTATTAGGATGGTCCCATGTTTATGTTACTCTGTTTTTCTTCTCCTGTTGTTTTATAGCAGATTGCATCTTATTAGGATGGTCCCATGTTTTATGTTACTCTGTTTTTCTTCTCCTATTGTTTTATAGCAGATTGCATCTTATTAGGATGGTCCCATGTTTTATGTTACTCTGTTTTTCTTCTCCTGTTGTTTTATAGCAGATTGCATCTTATTAGGATGGTCTAGTGTTTTATGTTACTCTGTTTTTCTTCTCCTGTTGTTTTATAGCAGATTGCATCTTATTAGGATGGTCTAGTGTTTTATGTTACTCTGTTTCTCTTCTTCTGTTGTTTTATAGCAGATTGCATCTTATTAGGATGGTCCCATGTTTTATGTTACTCTGTTTTTCTTCTCCTGTTGTTTTATAGCAGATTGCATCTTATTAGGATGGTCCCATGTTTTATGTTACTCTGTTTTTCTTCTCCTGTTGTTTTATAGCAGATTGCATCTTATTAGGATGGTCTAGTGTTTTATGTTACTCTGTTTTACTTCTACTGTTGTTTTATAGCAGATTGCATCTTATTAGGATGGTCCCATGTTTTATGTTACTCTGTTTTTCTTCTCCTGTTGTTTTATAGCAGATTGCATCTTATTAGGATGGTCCCATGTTTTATGTTACTCTGTTTTTCTTCTCCTGTTGTTTTATAGCAGATTGCATCTTATTAGGATGGTCCCATGTTTTATGTTACTCTGTTTCTCTTCTTCTGTTGTTTTATAGCAGATTGCATCTTATTAGGATGGTCCCATGTTTTATGTTACTCTGTTTTTCTTCTCCTGTTGTTTTATAGCAGATTGCATCTTATTAGGATGGTCCCATGTTTTATGTTACTCTGTTTTTCTTCTCCTGTTGTTTTATAGCAGATTGCATCTTATTAGGATGGTCCCATGTTTTATGTTACTCTGTTTTTCTTCTCCTGTTGTTTTATAGCAGATTGCATCTTATTAGGATGGTCCCATGTTTTATGTTACTCTGTTTTACTTCTCCTGTTGTTTTATAGCAGATTGCATCTTATTAGGATGGTCCCATGTTTTATGTTACTGTGTTTTTCTTCTCCTGTTGTTTTATAGCAGATTGCATCTTATTAGGATGGTCCCATGTTTTATGTTACTCTGTTTCTCTTCTCCTGTTGTTTTATAGCAGATTGCATCTTATTAGGATGGTCCCATGTTTTATGTTACTCTGTTTTTCTTCTCCTGTTGTTTTATAGCAGATTGCATCTTATTAGGATGGTCCCATGTTTTATGTTACTCTGTTTTTCTTCTCCTGTTGTTTTATAGCAGATTGCATCTTATTAGGATGGTCCCATGTTTTATGTTACTCTGTTTTTCTTCTCCTGTTGTTTTATAGCAGATTGCATCTTATTAGGATGGTCCCATGTTTTATGTTACTCTGTTTTTCTTCTCCTGTTGTTTTATAGCAGATTGCATCTTATTAGGATGGTCCCATGTTTTATGTTACTCTGTTTTACTTCTCCTGTTGTTTTATAGCAGATTGCATCTTATTAGGATGGTCCCATGTTTATGTTACTCTGTTTTTCTTTTCCTGTTGTTTTATAGCAGATTGCATCTTATTAGGATGGTCCCATGTTTATGTTACTCTGTTTTTCTTCTCCTGTTGTTTTATAGCAGATTGCATCTTATTAGGATGGTCCCATGTTTATGTTACTCTGTTTTTCTTCTCCTGTTGTTTTATAGCAGATTGCATCTTATTAGGATGGTCCCATGTTTTATGTTACTCTGTTTTTCTTTTCCTGTTGTTTTATAGCAGATTGCATCTTATTAGGATGGTCCCATGTTTTATGTTACTCTGTTTTTCTTTTCCTGTTGTTTTATAGCAGATTGCATCTTATTAGGATGGTCCCATGTTTATGTTACTCTGTTTTTCTTTTCCTGTTGTTTTATAGCAGATTGCATCTTATTAGGATGGTCCCATGTTTATGTTACTCTGTTTTTCTTCTCCTGTTGTTTTATAGCAGATTGCATCTTATTAGGATGGTCCCATGTTTATGTTACTCTGTTTTTCTTCTCCTGTTGTTTTATAGCAGATTGCATCTTATTAGGATGGTCCCATGTTTATGTTACTCTGTTTTTCTTTTCCTGTTGTTTTATAGCAGATTGCATCTTATTAGGATGGTCCCATGTTTATGTTACTCTGTTTTTCTTCTCCTGTTGTTTTATAGCAGATTGCATCTTATTAGGATGGTCCCATGTTTTATGTTACTCTGTTTTTCTTCTCCTATTGTTTTATAGCAGATTGCATCTTATTAGGATGGTCCCATGTTTTATGTTACTCTGTTTTTCTTCTCCTGTTGTTTTATAGCAGATTGCATCTTATTAGGATGGTCTAGTGTTTTATGTTACTCTGTTTTACTTCTCCTGTTGTTTTATAGCAGATTGCATCTTATTAGGATGGTCTAGTGTTTTATGTTACTCTGTTTTACTTCTCCTGTTGTTTTATAGCAGATTGCATCTTATTAGGATGGTCCCATGTTTATGTTACTCTGTTTTTCTTTTCCTGTTGTTTTATAGCAGATTGCATCTTATTAGGATGGTCCCATGTTTATGTTACACTGTTTTTCTTCTCCTGCTGTTTCATAGCAGATTGCATCTTATTAGGATGGTCCCATGTTTATGTTACACTGTTTTTCTTCTCCTGTTGTTTTATAGCAGATTGCATCTTATTAGGATGGTCCCATGTTTATGTTACTCTGTTTTTCTTTTCCTGTTGTTTTATAGCAGATTGCATCTTATTAGGATGGTCCCATGTTTATGTTACACTGTTTTTCTTCTCCTGTTGTTTTATAGCAGATTGCATCTTATTAGGATGGTCCCATGTTTATGTTACTCTGTTTTTCTTCTCCTGTTGTTTTATAGCAGATTGCACCTTATTAGGATGGTCCCATGTTTATGTTACTCTGTTTTTCTTCTCCTGTTGTTTTATAGCAGATTGCACCTTATTAGGATGGTCCCATGTTTTATGTTACTCTGTTTTTCTTCTCCTGTTGTTTTATAGCAGATTGCATCTTATTAGGATGGTCTATTGTTTTATGTTACTCTGTTTTTCTTCTCCTGTTGTTTTATAGCAGATTGCATCTTATTAGGATGGTCTATTGTTTTATGTTACTGTGTTTTACTTCTCCTGTTGTTTTATAGCAGATTGCATCTTATTAGGATGGTCCCATGTTTTATGTTACTGTGTTTTTCTTCTCCTGTTGTTTTATAGCAGATTGCATCTTATTAGGATGGTCCCATGTTTTATGTTACTGTGTTTTTCTTCTCCTGTTGTTTTATAGCAGATTGCATCTTATTAGGATGGTCCCGTGTTTTATGTTACTCTGTTTTACTTCTACTGTTGTTTTATAGCAGATTGCATCTTATTAGGATGGTCCCGTGTTTTATGTTACTCTGTTTTTCTTCTCCTGTTGTTTTATAGCAGATTGCATCTTATTAGGATGGTCCCGTGTTTTATGTTACTCTGTTTTTCTTCTCCTGTTGTTTTATAGCAGATTGCATCTTATTAGGATGGTCCCATGTTTTATGTTACTCTGTTTTACTTCTCCTGTTGTTTTATAGCAGATTGCATCTTATTAGGATGGTCCCATGTTTTATGTTACTCTGTTTTTCTTCTCCTGTTGTTTTATAGCAGATTGCATCTTATTAGGATGGTCCCATGTTTTATGTTACTCTGTTTTTCTTCTTCTGTTGTTTTATAGCAGATTGCATCTTATTAGGATGGTCCCATGTTTTATGTTACTCTGTTTCTCTTCTTCTGTTGTTTTATAGCAGATTGCATCTTATTAGGATGGTCCCATGTTTTATGTTACTCTGTTTTTCTTCTCCTGTTGTTTTATAGCAGATTGCATCTTATTAGGATGGTCCCATGTTTTATGTTACTCTGTTTTTCTTCTTCTGTTGTTTTATAGCAGATTGCATCTTATTAGGATGGTCCCATGTTTTATGTTACTCTGTTTCTCTTCTTCTGTTGTTTTATAGCAGATTGCATCTTATTAGGATGGTCCCATGTTTATGTTACTCTGTTTTTCTTCTCCTGTTGTTTTATAGCAGATTGCATCTTATTAGGATGGTCCCATGTTTTATGTTACTCTGTTTTTCTTCTCCTGTTGTTTTATAGCAGATTGCATCTTATTAGGATGGTCCCATGTTTTATGTTACTCTGTTTTTCTTCTCCTGTTGTTTTATAGCAGATTGCATCTTATTAGGATGGTCCCATGTTTTATGTTACTCTGTTTTTCTTCTCCTGTTGTTTTATAGCAGATTGCATCTTATTAGGATGGTCCCATGTTTTATGTTACTCTGTTTTACTTCTACTGTTGTTTTATAGCAGATTGCATCTTATTAGGATAGTCCCATGTTTTATGTTACTCTGTTTTTCTTCTTCTGTTGTTTTATAGCAGATTGCATCTTATTAGGATGGTCCCATGTTTTATGTTACTCTGTTTTTCTTCTCCTGTTGTTTTATTAGGTGCTATGAACCAGGAGACAAGTTGCAAGCTAAATGCCACAACTGTGATAAAGTTAATGAAGCAATTACAGAAAAGATGAGGTTCTTTGGGCTTATATTAAACAGAGTTATTCATCAACAATGTAAGTATTCATGCATGATGGATAACAAAGCTTGCTTTTTAAATAGTTTGCCTCGAAATAACAGCCTTCCTAGATCTTTAGTAAAGTACTCAGAAGTAGGATATCTGAGTGCCTATCGTGATGTATTCCTTGATAGACATTAGTTTACTGTTCATCCTTCCATCACCTCTCGCTGCTAGAATAGCAGATAACTTGTCAATCTGGTCACTCAAACGTGGGAGAGTCGGGAAGCTAAGATGGTGAGAAAGGAGGGAAGCTAAGATGTTATGTCCTCCTTGCAGGGTTCTAAGTGGAGGGTTGTTCCCTCTCCTTTGAGAAATGTTGGTAAAAATGTCGGTTGCTTAGATGCGAAATGGTGCTATATTTTGAACCATTTGAAACAATGTTGAAGAATGGAACTGTTTTTGTTGTAATGCACATTCTTGTTACATATTAAAGTTATCTAATCTAGCGTTAGTGTAATATTATGTCTGTCCCCCCCTTTCTCCGATTTCATATATGGTTACTCTTGACAAGAAGCTGCAGCCTTTCGTCTGTAACGATGGCTGCAGCCTCGTTTGTTTCAGACCCCAGTTTGGATGTGGTACTTAAGTTGGTTGGATTAACTAGACTTCAAATATACAGACCGTTAAGTGAGTTCCTCAGAAGCAGGGACAGTTCGGCAGTCAGTAAAATACTGTGTTTTACTGGTCACAAGTATTTATATGATTTTAAAGCTTGCATACAGCACATGTTGCTCTGTACCCAGTAAGCTTGTACAAATGTATCAGCAATACTATTTGAAAAGGACCTATTAGAAGCACTTACAAGTTTCTGACACATGATTAAGATGGATATGAACAACATAAGCAGCTTTTGTTACATTAGAGAACGCTGTTTCATGGCTAGGACCCCGATAATGTCATTTTAAAATTCTTCGCCGTAATGCTATACTTGAATGATTCACAGATGAACAACAGGCAGTCAATATCAGTTAGCTAAAATGGGACTCAAAAGTGTCTTACCTCTGGGTATGCTGGAATCTTTATTAAAGTACCATTGAGTATATTTTGAATAATTCATAAATTCATTTTACAGGAAAAAAATGTTCAAACGTAGACTGAGAGTGAGTATTGATCTTATTGAAATTTCAGATGCAGATTCACTAGTGATGTCACCAAAATTTTACGGAGGGTGAAGGAATCTGATTAGTAATCTTGATTGATATGATTCAAAGACACTTGAGGACTCAATCGGCAGGAACCAGTCATTAAATCCAGAAGCTGGAGCATAGAAAATACATTTATTTACCTAGGCGTGTAGATAATGGTGAAGGGTCATTATTCTTTGCATATTAACTGTACCTGAAATATGACAACTGAACTGGTGCAGTATTGACATAAGGTGATTAAACGAAACAAAGTGTCACAGCCAAATAACACTCTCAAGCTTGGTGTGTGTTTTCTCCATAGTTAAAGAAAGTGCCTTGATATTTTTCTGTCATAGTAAGGATTGAAAAGTAAAGAGATATTTGTATTTATGACTTTGTATATTTATATTAAAAGTGCTAACAAATTAAAAAGAAGTTCTCTTGGTTTTTATGAGATTCCTAAAGAAACAAAAGATTATCGCAAATCATTCAAAAACGTCTGAAATGAAGAGCTTAATTCTTATAACTCAACATGACTTTTTGTTTGATATATATCATAGAGATAATTATAATTATGTAGAAGGGATTTCTGTTTGGAAGGAGCTTGTGTATCTGTTTACTCTACATTTTATCGTAAACGACTGGCTGTTAGCTTTAGGGTGCCTTTCTTTCCCAGCCATGGTTAAAGTAGGGATAAATTGGAATTTCTAAAATATTGTATTTGAAGAGCCATTCTGAAATATGAGACCGTGGCAGTGCATACTAAACATCACATCATTCGTATTAGCAATATTTGTGTAAGTTTTCGTTTACAGCATTACAGGGTGTAGGGTAATTTGAGAACCAAATCAAACCTAATTAACAATCAAATTTTAAGATTTAAGCTAAAATGAATCCCGAATAAACATACCCTAGTTTTTAGTTTTCACATACAAGTCAAATGGCAGGAGTCTGTGTTGTCATTCCTTAATTAATAA